>NW_028263212.1:3018181-3320000 GCF_982192425.1 Myodes glareolus
AAGCATTCAACAGAAACTCACATGCATTTCTCTGAAAGTGAAGCAGTCTGTTCCAACACTTCAATTCACTGTGCGAAGTGAATGGAATGTTACTTCACTTTCTAAATGCTGTCCTTTCAGAGAAAATCACTTTCCTTTGAAAGTGCCTTAAGCTACTTACAAGCATTCAACAGAAACTCACATGCATTTCTCTGAAAGAGAAGCAGTCTGTTCCAACCCTTCAATTCTCTGTGCGAAGTGAATGGAGTGTTGCTTCACTTTCTAAATGCTGTCCTTTCAGAGAAAATCACTTTCCTTTGAAAGTGCCTTAAGCTACTTGCAAGCATTCACAAGAAACACTAATGCGTTTCTCTGAAAGAGAAGCAGTCTGTTCCAACACTTCAATTCATTGCACGAAGGGAATACAGTGTTGCTTTACTTTCTAAATGCTGTCCTTTCAGAGAAAATCACTTTCCTTTGAAAGAGCCTTGAGCTAATTAGAAGCATTCAACAGAAACTCACATGCATTACTCTGAAAGAGAGGCAGTCTGTTCCAAAACTTCAATTCACTGTGCAAAGTGAATGGAATGTTACTTCACTTTCTAAATGCTGTCCTTTCAGAGAAAATCACTTTCCTTTGAAAGTGCCTTAAGCTACTTTCAAGCCTTCACAGGAAACACACATGCGTTTTTCTGAAAGAGAAGCAGTCTGTTCCAACACTTCAATTCACTGTGCGAAGTGAATGGAATGTTACTTCACTTTCTAAATGCTGTCCTTTCAGAGAAAATCACTTTCCTTTGAAAGTGCCTTAAGCTACTTTCAAGCATTCACCAGAGACTCACATGAGTTTCTCTGAAATAGAAGCAGTCTGTTCCAACACTTCAGTTCACTGTGTGAAGTGAATGGAGTGTTGCTTCACTTTCTAAATGCTGTCCTTTCAGAGAAAATCACTTTCCTTTGACAGTGCCTTAAGCTACTTGCAAGCATTAGGAAGAAACTCACATGCGTTTCTCTGAAAGAAAAGCAGTCTGTTCCAACACTTCAATTCACTGTGTGAAGTGAATGGAGTGTTGCCTCACTTTCTAAATGCTGTCCTTTCAGAGAAAATCACTTTCCTTTGAAAGTGCCTTAAGCTACTTACAAGCATTCAACAGAAACTCACATGCATTTCTCTGAAAGAGAAGCAGTCTGTTCCAACACTTCAATTCAATGTGCGAAGTGAATGGAGTGTTGCTTCACTTTCTAAATGCTGTCCTTTCAGAGAAAATCACTTTCCTTTGAAAGTGCCTTAAGCTACTTACAAGCATTCACCAGAAACTCACATGCATTTCTCTGAAAGAGAAGAAATCTGTTCCAACACTTCAATTCTCTCTGCGAAGTGAATGGAGTGTTGCTTCACTTTCGAAATGCTGTCCTTTCAGAGAAAATCACTTTCTTTTGAAAGTGCCTTAAGCTACTTGCAAGCATTCACAAGAAACACTAATGCGTTTCTATGAACGAGAAGCAGTCTGTTCCAACACTTCAATTCACTGTGCGAAGTGAATGGAGTGTTGCATTACTTTCTAAATGCACTCCTTTCAGAGAAAATCACTTTCCTTTGAAAGTGCCTTAAGCTACTTGCAAGCATTAGGAAGAAACTCCCATGCGTTTCTCTGAAAGAGAAGCAGTCTGTTCCAACACTTCAATTCACTGTGTGAAGTGAATGGAGTGTTGCCTCACTTTCTAAATGCTGTCCTTTCAGAGAAAATCACTTTCCTTTGAAAGTGCCTTAAGCTACTTACAAGCATTGACCAGAAACTCACATGCATTTCTCTGAAAGAGAAGCAGTCTGTTCCAACACTTCAATTCAATGTGCGAAGTGAATGGAGTGTTGCTTCACTTTCTAAATGCTGTCCTTTCAGAGAAAATCACTTTCCTTTGAAAGTGCCTTAAGCTACTTACAAGCGTTCACCAGAAACTCACATGCATTTCTCTGAAAGAGAAGCAGTCTGTTCCAACACTTCAATTCACTGTGCAAAGTGAATGGAGTGTTGCTTCACTTTCTAAATGCTGTCCTTTCAGAGAAAATCACTTTCCTTTGAAAGTGCCTTAAGCTACTTACAATCATTCACCAGAAACTCACATGCGTTTCTCTGAAAGAGAAGCAGTCTGTTCCAACACTTCAATTCACTGTGCGAAGTGAATGGAGTGTTGCTTCACTTTCGAAATGCTGTCCTTTCAGAGAAAATCACTTTCCTTTGAAAGTGCCTTAAGCTACTTGCAAGCATTAGGAAGAAACTCACATGCGTTTCTATGAAAGAGAAGCAGTCTGTTCCAACACTTCAATTCACTGTGCGAAGTGAATGGAGTGTTGCCTCATTTTCTAAATGCTGTCCTTTCAGAGAAAACCACTTTCCATTGAAAGTGCCTTAAACTACTTTCAAGCATTTACAAAAAACTCACATGCGTTTCTCTGAAAGAGAAGCAGTCTGTTCCAACACTTCAATTCACTGTGCAAAGTGAATGGAGTGTTGCTTCACTTTCTAAATGCTGTCCTTTCAGAGAAAATCCCTTTCCTTTGAATGTGCCTTAAGCTACTTACAAGCATTCAACAGAAACTCACATGCATTTCTCTGAAAGAGAAGAAATCTGTTCCAACACTTCAATTCTCTGTGCGAAGTGAATGGAGTGTTGCTTCACTTTCGAAATGCTGTCCTTTCAGAGAAAATCACTTTCCTTTGAAAGTGCCTTAAGCTACTTGCAAGCATTCACAAGAAACACTAATGCGTTTCTATGAAAGAGAAGCAGTCTGTTCCAACACTTCAATTCATTGCGTGAAGGGAATGGAGTGTTGCTTTACTTTCTAAATGCTGTCCTTTCAGAGAAAATCACTTTCCTTTGAAAGAGCCTTAAGCTACTTACAAGCATTCAACAGAAACTCACATGCATTTCTCTGAAAGAGAAGCAGTCTGTTCCAACACTTCAATTCACTGTACAAAGTGAATGGAGTGTTGCTTCACTTTCTAAATTCTGTCCTTTCAGAGAAAATCACTTTCCTTTGAAAGTGCCTTAAGCAACTTGCAAGCATTAGGAAGAAACTCACATGCGTTTCTCTGAAAGAGAAGCAGTCTGTTCCAACACTTCAATTCACTGTGCGAAGTGAATGGAGTGTTGCTTCACTTTCTAAATGATGTCCTTTCAGAGAAAATCACTTTCCTTTGAAAGTGCCTTAAGCTACTTTCAAGCATTCACCAGAGACTCACATGAGTTTCTCTGAAATAGAAGCAGTCTGTTCCAACACTTCAGTTCACTGTGTGAAGTGAATGGAGTGTTGCTTCACTTTCTAAATGCTGTTCTTTCAGAGAAAATCACTTTCCTTTGAAAGTGCCTTAAGCTACTTGCAAGCATTAGGAAGAAACTCACATGCGTTTCTCTGAAAGAAAAGCAGTCTGTTCCAACACTTCAATTCACTGTGCGAAGTGAATGGAGTGTTGCCTCACTTTCTAAATGCTGTCCTTTCAGAGAAAATCACTTTCCATTGAAAGTGCCTTAAACTACTTTCAAGCATTCACAAAAAGCTCACATGCGTTTCTATGAAAGAGAAGCAGTCTGTTCCAACACTTCAATTCACTGTGCGAAGTGAATGGAGTGTTGCTTCACTTTCTAAATGCTGTCCTTTCAGAGAAAATCCCTTTCCTTTGAATGTGCCTTAAGCTACTTACAAGCATTCAACAGAAACTCACATGCATTTCTCTGAAAGAGAAGCAATCTGTTCCAACACTTCAATTCTCTGTGCGAAGTGAATGGAGTGTTGCTTCACTTTCTAAATGCTGTCCTTTCAGAGAAAATCCCTTTCCTTTGACTGTGCCTTAAGCTACTTACAAGCATTCAACAGAAACTCACATGCGTTTCTCTGAAAGAGAAGCAGTCTGTTCAAACACTTCAATTCACTGTGCGAAGTGAATGGAGTGTTGCATCACTTTCTAAATGCACTCCTTTCAGAGAAAATCACTTTCCTTTGAAAGTGCCTTAAGCTACTTGCAAGCATTAGGAAGAAACTCCCATGCGTTTCTCTGAAAGAGAAGCAGTCTGTTCCAACACTTCAATTCACTGTGTGAAGTGAATGGAGTGTTGCCTCACTTTCTAAATGCTGTCCTTTCAGAGAAAATCACTTTCCTTTGAAAGTGCCTTAAGCTACTTACAAGCATTGACCAGAAACTCACATGCATTTCTCTGAAAGAGAAGCAGTCTGTTCCAACACTTCAATTCAATGTGCGAAGTGAATGGAGTGTTGCTTCACTTTCTAAATGCTGTCCTTTCAGAGAAAATCACTTTCCTTTGAAAGTGCCTTAAGCTACTTACAAGCGTTCACCAGAAACTCACATGCATTTCTCTGAAAGAGAAGCAGTCTGTTCCAACACTTCAATTCACTGTGCAAAGTGAATGGAGTGTTGCTTCACTTTCTAAATGCTGTCCTTTCAGAGAAAATCACTTTCCTTTGAAAGTGCCTTAAGCTACTTACAATCATTCACCAGAAACTCACATGCATTTCTCTGAAAGAGAAGCAGTCTGTTCCAACACTTCAATTCACTGTGCGAAGTGAATGGAGTGTTGCTTCACTTTCGAAATGCTGTCCTTTCAGAGAAAATCACTTTCCTTTGAAAGTGCCTTAAGCTACTTGCAAGCATTAGGAAGAAACTCACATGCGTTTCTATGAAAGAGAAGCAGTCTGTTCCAACACTTCAATTCACTGTGCGAAGTGAATGGAGTGTTGCCTCATTTTCTAAATGCTGTCCTTTCAGAGAAAACCACTTTCCATTGAAAGTGCCTTAAACTACTTTCAAGCATTTACAAAAAACTCACATGCGTTTCTCTGAAAGAGAAGCAGTCTGTTCCAACACTTCAATTCACTGTGCAAAGTGAATGGAGTGTTGCTTCACTTTCTAAATGCTGTCCTTTCAGAGAAAATCCCTTTCCTTTGAATGTGCCTTAAGCTACTTACAAGCATTCAACAGAAACTCACATGCATTTCTCTGAAAGAGAAGCAGTCTGTTCCAACACTTCAATTCTCTGTGCGAACTGAATGGAGTGTTGCTTCACTTTCTAAATGCTGTCCTTTCAGAGAAAATCACTTTCCTTTGAAAGTGCCTTAAGCTACTTGCAAGCATTCACAAGAAACACAAATGCGTTTCTCTGAAAGAGAAGCAGTCTTTTCCAACACTTCTATTCATTGCACGAAGGGAATACAGTGTTGCTTTACTTTCTAAATGCTGTCCTTTCAGAGAAAATCACTTTCCTTTGAAAGAGCCTTGAGCTACTTACAAGCATTCAACAGAAACTCACATGCATTTCTCTGAAAGAGAGGCAGTCTGTTCCAACACTTCAATTCACTGTACAAAGTGAATGGAGTGTTGCTTCACTTTCTAAATGATGTCCTTTCAGAGAAAATCACTTTCCTTTGAAAGAGCCTTGAGCTACTTATAAGCATTCAACAGAAACTCAAATGCATTTCTCTGAAAAAGAAGCAGTCTGTTCCGACACTTCAATTCTTTGCACGAAGGGAATGGAGTATTGCTTTACTTTCTAAATGCTGTCCTTTCAGAGAAAATCACTTTCCATTGAAAGTGCCTTAAACTACTTGCAAGCATTCACAAGAAACACCAATGCGTTTCTATGAAAGAGAAGCAGTCTGTTCCAACACTTCAATTCACTGTACAAAGTGAATGGAGTGTTGCTTCACTTTCTAAATTCTGTCCTTTCAGAGAAAATCACTTTCCTTTGAAAGTGCCTTAAGCAACATGCAAGCATTCACAAGAAACACTAATGCGTTTATATGAAAGAGAAGCACTCTGTTCCAACACTTCAGTTCACTGCACGAAGGGAATGGAGTGTTGCTTCACTTTCTAAATGCTGTCCTTTCAGAGAAAACCACTTTCCTTTGAAAGTGCCTTAAGCTACTTACAAGCATTCACCAGAAACTCACATGCGTTTCTCTGAAAGAGAAGCAGTCTGTTCCAACACTTCAATTCACTGTGCGAAGTGAATGGAGTGTTGCTTCACTTTCGAAATGCTGTCCTTTCAGAGAAAATCACTTTCCTTTGAAAGTGCCTTAAGCTACTTACAACCATTCACCAGAAACTCACATGCGTTTCTCTGAAAGAGAAGCAGTCTGTTCCAACACTTCAATTCACTGTGCGAAGTGAATCGAGTGTTGCTTCACTTTCTAAATGATGTCCTTTTAGAGAAAATCACTTTCCTTTGAAAGTGCCTTAAGCTACTTACAAGCATTCAACAGAAACTCACATGCATTTCTCTGAAAGAGAAGCAGTCTGTTCCAACACTTCAATTCTCTGTGCGAACTGAATGGAGTGTTGCTTCACTTTCTAAATGCTGTCCTATCAGAGAAAATCCCTTTCCTTTGAAAGTGCCTTAAGCTACTTGCAAGCATTCACAAGAAACACTAATGCGTTTCTATGAAAGAGAAGCAGTCTGTTCCAACACTTCAATTCATTGCACGAAGGGAATGCAGTGTTGCTTTACTTTCTAAATGCTGTCCTTTCAGAGAAAATCACTTTCCTTTCAAAGAGCCTTGAGCTACTTACAAGCATTCAACAGAAACTCACATGCATTTCTCTGAAAGACAGGCAGTCTCTTCCAACACTTCAATTCACTGTGCGAAGTGAATGGAGTGTTGCCTCACTTTCTAAATGCTGTCCTTTCAGAGAAAATCACTTTCCATTGAAAGTGCCTTAAACTACTTTCAAGCATTCACAAAAAACTCACATGCGTTTCTCTGAAAGAGAAGCAGTCTGTTCCAACATTTCAATTCTTTGCACGAAGGGAATGGAGTATTGCTTTACTTTCTAAATGCTGTCCTTTCAGAGAAAATCACTTTCCTTTGAAAGAGCCTTGAGCTACTTACAAGCATTCAACAGAAACTCACATGCATTTCTCTGAAAAAGAAGCAGTCTGTTCCAACACTTCAATTCACTGTACGAAGTGAATGGAGTGTTGCTTCACTTTCTAAATGCTGTCCTTTCAGAGAAAATCCCTTTCCTTTGAATGTGCGTTAAGCTACTTACAAGCATTCAACAGAAACTCACATGCATTTCTCTGAAAGAGAAGCAATCTGTTCCAACACTTCAATCTCTGTGCGAAGTGAATGGAGTGTTGCTTCACTTTCTAAATGCTGTCCTTTCAGAGAAAATCCCTTTCCTTTGAATGTGCCTTAAGCTACTTACAAGCATTCAACAGAAACTCACATCTCTTTCTCTGAAAGGGAAGCAGTCTGTTCCAACACTTCAATTCACTGTGCAAAGTGAATGGAATGTTACTTCACTTTCTAAATGCTGTCCTTTCAGAGAAAATCACTTTCCTTTGAAAGTGCCTTAAGCTACTTTCAAGCATTCACAGGAAACACACATGCGTTTTTCTGAAATAGATGCAGTCTGTTCCAACACTTCAATTCACTGTGCTAAGTGAATGGAATGTTACTTCACTTTCTAAATGCTGTCCTTTCAGAGAAAATCACTTTCCTTTGAAAGTGCCTTAAGCTACTTTCAAGCATTCACAGGAAACACACATGCGTTTCTCTGAAAGAGAAGCAGTCTGTTCCAACACTTCAGTTCACTGTGTGAAGTGAATGGAGTGTTGCTTCACTTTCTAAATGCTGTTCTTTCAGAGAAAATCACTTTCCTTTGAAAGTGCCTTAAGCTACTTGCAAGCATTAGGAAGAAACTCACATGCGCTTCTCTGTAAGAGAAGGAGTCTGTTCCAACACTTCAATTCACTGTGCGAAGTGAATGGAGTGTTGCTTCACTTTCTAAATGCTGTCCTTTCAGAGAAAATCCCTTTCCTTTGAATGTGCCTTAAGCTACTTACAAGCATTCAACAGAAACTCACATGCATTTCTCTGAAAGAGAAGCAATCTGTTCCAACACTTCAATTCTCTGTGCGAAGTGAATGGAGTGTTGCTTCACTTTCTAAATGCTGTCCTTTCAGAGAAAATCCCTTTCCTTTGAATGTGCCTTAAGCTACTTACAAGCATTCAACAGAAACTCACATGCATTTCTCTGAAAGAGAAGCAATCTCTTCCAACACTTCAATTCTCTGTGCGAAGTGAATGGAGTGTTGCTTCACTTTCTAAATGCTGTCCTTTCAGAGAAAATCACTTTCCTTTGAAAGTGCCTTAAGCTACTTACAAGCATTCAACAGAAACTCACATGCGTTTCTCTGAAAGAGAAGCAGTCTGTTCCAACACTTCACTTCACTCTGCGAAGTGAATGGATTGTTGCTTCACTTTCTAAATGCTGTCCTTTCAGAGAAAATCACTTTCCTTTGAAAGTGCCTTAAGCTACTTACAAGCATTCAACAGAAACTCACATGCATTTCTCTGAAAGAGAAGCAGTCTGTTCCAACACTTCAATTCACTGTGCGAAGTGAATGGAGTGTTGCTTCACTTTCTAAATTCTGTCCTTTCAGAGAAAATCACTTTCCTTTGAAAGTGCCTTAAGCAACTTGCAAGCATTCACAAGAAACACTAATGCGTTTATATGAAAGAGAAGCACTCTGTTCCAACACTTCAGTTCACTGCACGAAGGGAATGGAGTGTTGCTTCGCTTTCTAAATGCTGTCCTTTCAGAGAAAACCACTTCCCTTTGAAAGTGCCTTAAGCTACTTACAAGCATTCACCAGAAACTCACATGCGTTTCTCTGAAAGAGAAGCAGTCTGTTCCAACACTTCAATTCACTGTGCGAAGTGAATGGAGTGTTGCTTCACTTTCGAAATGCTGTCCTTTCAGAGAAAATCACTTTCCTTTGAAAGTGCCTTAAGCTACTTACAACCATTCACCAGAAACTCACATGCGTCTCTGAAAGAGAAGCAGTCTGTTCCAACACTTCAATTCACTGTGCGAAGTGAATGGAGTGTTGCTTCACTTTCTAAATGATGTCCTTTCAGAGAAAATCACTTTCCTTTGAAAGTGCCTTAAGCTACTTACAAGCATTCAACAGAAACTCACATGCATTTCTCTGAAAGAGAAGCAATCTGTTCCAACACTTCAATTCTCTGTGCGAAGTGAATGGAGTGTTGCTTCACTTTCTAAATGCTGTCTTTTCAGAGAAAATCCCTTTCCTTTGAATGTGCCTTAAGCTACTTACAAGCATTCAACAGAAACTCACATGCATTTCTCTGAAAGAGAAGCAATCAGTTCCAACACTTCAATTCTCTGTGCGATGTGAATAGAGTGTTGCTTCACTTTCTAAATGCTGTCCTTTCAGAGAAAATCACTTTCCTTTGAAAGTGCCTTAAGCTACTTACAAGCATTCACAAGAAACACTAATGCATTTCTATGAAAGAGAAGCAATCTTTTCCAACACTTCAATTCATTGCACGAAGGGAATGGAGTGTTGCTTTACTTTCTAAATGCTGTCCTTTCAGAGAAAATCACTTTCCTTTGAAAGAGCCTTGAACTACTTACAAGCATTCAACAGAAACTCACATGCATTTCTCTGAAAAAGAAGCAGTCTGTTCCAACACTTCAATTCACTGTGCGAAGTGAATGGAGTGTTGCTTCACTTTCTAAATGCTGTCCTTTCAGAGAAAATCACTTTCCTTTGAAAGTGCCTTAAGCTACTTGTAAGCATTCACAAGAAACACCAATGCGTTTCTATGAAAGAGAAGCAGTCTGTTCCAACACTTCAATTCACTGTACAAAGTGAATGGAGTGTTGCTTCACTTTCTAAATTCTGTCCTTTCAGAGAAAATCACTTTCCTTTGAAAGTGCCTTAAGCAACTTGCAAGCATTCACAAGAAACACTAATGCGTTTATATGAAAGAGAAGCACTCTGTTCCAACACTTCAGTTCACTGCACGAAGGGAAGGGAGTGTTGCTTCACTTTCTAAATGCTGTCCTTTCAGAGAAAACCACTTTCCTTTGAAAGTGCCTTAAGCTACTTACAAGCATTCACCAGAAACTCACATGCGTTTCTCTGAAAGAGAAGCACTCTGTTCCAACACTTCAATTCACTGTGCGAAGTGAATGGAGTGTTGCTTCACTTTCTAAATGCTGTCCTTTCAGAGAAAATCACTTTCCTTTGAAAGTGCCTTAAGCTACTTGCAAGCATTAGGAAGAAGCTCACATGCGTTTCTCTGAAAGAGAAGCAGTCTGTTCCAACACTTCAATTCACTGTGCGAAGTGAATGGAGTGTTGCTTCACTTTCTAAATGATGTCCTTTCAGAGAAAATCACTTTCCTTTGAAAGTGCCTTAAGCTACTTACAAGCATTCAACAGAAACTCACATGCGTTTCTCTGAAACCGAAGCAGTCTGTTCCAACACTTCAATTCACTGTGCGAAGTGAATGGAGAGTTGCTTCACTTTCTAAATGCTGTCCTTTCAGAGAAAATCACTTTCCTTTGAAAGTGCCTTAAGCTACTTACAAGCATTCAACAGAAACTCACATGCATTTCTCTGAAAGAGAAGCAGTCTGTTCCAACACTTCAATTCACTGTGCGAAGTGAATGGAGTGTGGCTTCACTTTCTAAATTCTGTCCTTTCAGAGAAAATCGCTTTCTTTTGAAAGTGCCTTAAACTACTTTCAAGCATTCACAAAAAACTCACATGCGTTTCTCTGAAAGAGAAGCAGTCTGTTCCAACACTTCAATTCACTGTGCAAAGTGAATGGAGTGTTGCTTCACTTTCTAAATGCTGTCCTTTCAGAGAAAATCACTTTCCTTTGAAAGTGCCTTAAGCAAATTGCAAGCATTCACAAGAAACACTAATGCGTTTATATGAAAGAGAAGCACTCTGTTCCAACACTTCAATTCACTGCACGAAGGGAATGGAGTGTTGCTTCACTTTCTAAATGCTGTCCTTTCAGAGAAAATCACTTTCCTTTGAAAGTGCCTTAAGCTACTTGCAAGCATTAGGAAGAAATTCACATGCATTTCTCTGAAAGAGTAGCAGTCTGTTCCAACACTTCAATTCTCTGTGCGAAGTGAATGGAGTGTTGCTTCACTTTCTAAATGCTGTCCTATCAGAGAAAATCACTTTCCTTTGAAAGTGCCTTAAGCTACTTGCAAGCATTCACAAGAAACACTAATGCGTTTCTATGAAAGAGAAGCAGTCTGTTCCAACACTTCAATTCATTGCACGAAGGGAATGCAGTGTTGCTTTACTTTCTAAATGCTGTCCTTTCAGAGAAAATCACTTTCCTTTCAAAGAGCCTTGAGCTACTTACAAGCATTCAACAGAAACTCACATGCATTTCTCTGAAAGAGTGGCAGTCTGTTCCAACACTTCAATTCACTGTGCGAAGTGAATGGAGTGTTGCCTCACTTTCTAAATGCTGTCCTTTCAGAGAAAATCACTTTCCATTGAAAGTGCCTTAAGCTACTTACAAGCATTCACCAGAAACTCACATGCATTTCTCTGAAAGAGAAGCAGTCTGTTCCAACACTTCAATTCACTGTGCGAAGTGAATGGAGTGTTGCTTCACTTTCTAAATGCTGTCCTTTCAGAGAAAATCACTTTCCTTTGAAAGTGCCTTAAGCAACTTGCAAGCATTCACAAGAAACACTAATGCGTTTATATGAAAGAAAAGCACTCTGTTCCAACACTTCAGTTCACTGCACGAAGGGAAGGGAGTGTTGCTTCACTTTCTAAATGCTGTCCTTTCAGAGAAAACCACTTTCCTTTGAAAGTGCCTTAAGCTACTTACAAGCATTCACCAGAAACTCACATGCGTTTCTCTGAAAGAGAAGCACTCTGTTCCAACACTTCAATTCACTGTGCGAAGTGAATGGAGTGTTGCTTCAATTTCTAAATGCTGTCCTTTCAGAGAAAATCACTTTCCTTTGAAAGTGCCTTACGCTACTTGCAAGCATTAGGAAGAAACTCACATGCGTTTCTCTGAAAGAGAAGCAGTCTGTTCCAACACTTCAATTCACTGTGCGAAGTGAATGGAGTGTTGCTTCACTTTCTAAATGATTTCCTTTCAGAGAAAATCAGTTTCCTTTGAAAGTGCCTTAAGCTACTTACAAGCATTCAACAGAAACTCACATGCATTTCTCTGAAAGAGTAGCAGTCTGTTCCAACACTTCAATTCTCTGTGCGAAGTGAATGGAGTGTTGCCTCACTTTCTAAATGCTGTCCTTTCAGAGAAAATCACTTTCCATTGAAAGTGCCTTAAACTACTTTCAAGCATTCACAAAAAACTCACATGCGTGTCTATGAAAGAGAAGCAGTCTGTTCCAACACTTCAATTCATTGCACGAAGGGAATGGAGTGTTGCTTTACTTTCTAAATGCTGTCCTTTCAGAGAAAATCACTTTCCTTTGAAAGAGCCTTGAACTACTTACAAGCATTCAACAGAAACTCACATGCATTTCTCTGAAAAAGAAGCAGTCTGTTCCAACACTTCAATTCACTGTGCGAAGTGAATGGAGTGTTGCTTCACTTTCTAAATGCTGTCCTTTCAGAGAAAATCACTTTCCTTTGAAAGTGCCTTAAGCTACTTGCTAGGAAGAAGCTCACATGCGTTTCTCTGAAAGAGAAGCAGTCTGTTCCAACACTTCAGTTCACTGTGTGAAGTGAATGGAGTGTTGCTTCACTTTCTAAATGCTGTCCTTTCAGAGAAAATCACTTTCCTTTGAAAGTGCCTTAAGCTACTTACAAGCATTCAACAGAAACTCACATGCGTTTCTCTGAAACCGAAGCAGTCTGTTCCAACACTTCAATTCACTGTGCGAAGTGAATGGAGTGTGGCTTCACTTTCTAAATTCTGTCCTTTCAGAGAAAATCGCTTTCTTTTGAAAGTGCCTTAAACTACTTTCAAGCATTCACAAAAAACTCACATGCGTTTCTCTGAAAGAGAAGCAGTCTGTTCCAACACTTCATTTCACTGTGCAAAGTGAATGGAGTGTTGATTCACTTTCTAAATGCTGTCCTTTCAGAGAAAATCACTTTCCTTTGAAAGTGCCTTAAGCAAATTGCAAGCATTCACAAGAAACACTAATGCGTTTATATGAAAGAGAAGCACTCTGTTCCAACACTTCAATTCACTGCACGAAGGGAATGGAGTGTTGCTTCACTTTCTAAATGCTGTCCTTTCAGAGAAAATCACTTTCCTTTGAAAGTGCCTTAAGCTACTTGCAAGCATTAGGAAGAAATTCACATGCATTTCTCTGAAAGAGTAGCAGTCTGTTCCAACACTTCAATTCTCTGTGCGAAGTGAATGGAGTGTTGCTTCACTTTCTAAATGCTGTCCTATCAGAGAAAATCACTTTCCTTTGAAAGTGCCTTAAGCTACTTGCAAGCATTCACAAGAAACACTAATATGTTTCTATGAAAGAGAAGCAGTCTGTTCCAACACTTCAATTCATTGCACGAAGGGAATGCAGTGTTGCTTTACTTTCTAAATGCTGTCCTTTCAGAGAAAATCACTTTCATTTCAAAGAGCCTTGAGCTACTTACAAGCATTCAACAGAAACTCACATGCATTTCTCTGAAAGAGTGGCAGTCTGTTCCAACACTTCAATTCACTGTGCGAAGTGAATGGAGTGTTGCCTCACTTTCTAAATGCTGTCCTTTCAGAGAAAATCACTTTCCATTGAAAGTGCCTTAAGCTACTTACAAGCATTCACCAGAAACTCACATGCATTTCTCTGAAAGAGAAGCAGTCTGTTCCAACACTTCAATTCACTGTGCGAAGTGAATGGAGTGTTGCTTCACTTTCTAAATGCTGTCCTTTCAGAGAAAATCACTTTCCTTTGAAAGTGCCTTACGCTACTTGCAAGCATTAGGAAGAAACTCACATGCGTTTCTCTGAAAGAGAAGCGGTCTGTTCCAACACTTCAATTCACTGTGCGAAGTGAATGGAGTGTTGCTTCACTTTCTAAATGATTTCCTTTCAGAGAAAATCAGTTTCCTTTGAAAGTGCCTTAAGCTACTTACAAGCATTCAACAGAAACTCACATGCATTTCTCTGAAAGAGTAGCAGTCTGTTCCAACACTTCAATTCTCTGTGCGAAGTGAATGGAGTGTTACTTCACTTTCTAAATGCTGTACTATCAGAGAAAATCACTTTCCTTTGAAAGTGCCTTAAGCTACTTGCAAGCATTCACAAGAAACACTAATGCGTTTCTATGAAAGAGAAGCAGTCTGTTCCAACACTTCAATTCATTGCACGAAGGGAATGCAGTGTTGCTTTACTTTCTAAATGCTGTCCTTTCAGAGAAAATCACTTTCCTTTCAAAGAGCCTTGAGCTACTTACAAGCATTCAACAGAAACTCACATGCATTTCTCTAAAAGAGAGGCAGTCTGTTCCAACACTTCAATTCACTGTGCGAAGTGAATGGAGTGTTGCCTCACTTTCTAAATGCTGTCCTTTCAGAGAAAATCACTTTCCATTGAAAGTGCCTTAAACTACTTTCAAGCATTCACAAAAAACTCACATGCGTTTCTATGAAAGAGAAGCAGTCTGTTTCAACACTTCAATTCATTGCACGAAGGGAATGGAGTGTTGCTTTACTTTCTAAATGCTGTCCTTTCAGAGAAAATCACTTTCCTTTGAAAGAGCCTTACGCTACTTGCAAGCATTAGGAAGAAACTCACATGCGTTTCTCTGAAAGAGAAGCGGTCTGTTCCAACACTTCAATTCACTGTGCGAAGTGAATGGAGTGTTGCTTCACTTTCTAAATGATTTCCTTTCAGAGAAAATCAGTTTCCTTTGAAAGTGCCTTAAGCTACTTACAAGCATTCAACAGAAACTCACATGCATTTCTCTGAAAGAGTAGCAGTCTGTTCCAACACTTCAATTCTCTGTGCGAAGTGAATGGAGTGTTACTTCACTTTCTAAATGCTGTACTATCAGAGAAAATCACTTTCCTTTGAAAGTGCCTTAAGCTACTAGCAAGCATTCACAAGAAACACTAATGCGTTTCTATGAAAGGTAAGCAGTCTGTTCCAACACTTCAATTCATTGCACGAAGGGAATGCAGTGTTGCTTTACTTTCTAAATGCTGTCCTTTCAGAGAAAATCACTTTCCTTTCAAAGAGCCTTGAGCTACTTACAAGCATTCAACAGAAACTCACATGCATTTCTCTAAAAGAGAGGCAGTCTGTTCCAACACTTCAATTCACTGTGCGAAGTGAATGGAGTGTTGCCTCACTTTCTAAATGCTGTCCTTTCAGAGAAAATCACTTTCCATTGAAAGTGCCTTAAACTACTTTCAAGCATTCACAAAAAACTCACATGCGTTTCTATGAAAGAGAAGCAGTCTGTTTCAACACTTCAATTCATTGCACGAAGGGAATGGAGTGTTGCTTTACTTTCTAAATGCTGTCCTTTCAGAGAAAATCACTTTCCTTTGAAAGAGCCTTGAACTACTTACAAGCATTCAACAGAAACTCACATGCATTTCTCTGAAAAAGAAGCAGTCTGTTCCAACACTTCAATTCACTGTGCGAAGTGAATGGAGTGTTGCTTCACTTTCTAAATGCTGTCCTTTCAGAGAAAATCACTTTCCTTTGAAAGTGCCTTAAGCTACTTGCTAGGAAGAAGCTCACATGCGTTTCTCTGAAAGAGAAGCAGTCTGTTCCAACACTTCAGTTCACTGTGTGAAGTGAATGGAGTGTTGCTTCACTTTCTAAATGCTGTCCTTTCAGAGAAAATCACTTTCCTTTGAAAGTGCCTTAAGCTACTTACAAGCATTCAACAGAAACTCACATGCGTTTCTCTGAAACCGAAGCAGTCTGTTCCAACACTTCAATTCACTGTGCGAAGTGAATGGAGAGTTGCTTCACTTTCTAAATGCTGTCCTTTCAGAGAAAATCACTTTCCTTTGAAAGTGCCTTAAGCTACTTACAAGCATTCAACAGAAACACACATGCATTTCTCTGAAAGAGAAGCAGTCTGTTCCAACACTTCAATTCACTGTGCGAAGTGAATGGAGTGTTGCTTCACTTTCTAAATTCTGTCCTTTCAGAGAAAATCGCTTTCTTTTGAAAGTGCCTTAAACTACTTTCAAGCATTCACAAAAAACTCACATGCGTTTCTCTGAAAGAGAAGCAGTCTGTTCCAACACTTCAATTCACTGTGCAAAGTGAATGGAGTGTTGCTTCACTTTCTAAATGCTGTCCTTTCAGAGAAAATCACTTTCCTTTGAAAGTGCCTTAAGCAAATTGCAAGCATTCACAAGAAACACTAATGCGTTTATATGAAAGAGAAGCACTCTGTTCCAACACTTCAATTCACTGCACGAAGGGAATGGAGTGTTGCTTCACTTTCTAAATGATGTCCTTTCAGAGAAAATCACTTTCCTTTGAAAGTGCCTTAAGCTACTTGCAAGCATTAGGAAGAAACTCACATGCATTTCTCTGAAAGAGTAGCAGTCTGTTCCAACACTTCAATTCTCTGTGCGAAGTGAATGGAGTGTTGCTTCACTTTCTAAATGCTGTCCTATCAGAGAAAATCACTTTCCTTTGAAAGTGCCTTAAGCTACTTGCAAGCATTCACAAGAAACACAATTGCGTTTCTATGAAAGAGAAGCAGTCTGTTCCAACACTTCAATTCATTGCACGAAGGGAATGCAGTGTTGCTTTACTTTCTAAATGCTGTCCTTTCAGAGAAAATCACTTTCCTTTCAAAGAGCCTTGAGCTACTTACAAGCATTCAACAGAAACTCACATGCATTTCTCTGAAAGAGAGGCAGTCTGTTCCAACACTTCAATTCACTGTGCGAAGTGAATGGAGTGTTGCCTCACTTTCTAAATGCTGTCCTTTCAGAGAAAATCACTTTCCATTGAAAGTGCCTTAAGCTACTTACAAGCATTCTCCAGAAACTCACATGCGTTTCTATGAAAGAGAAGCAGTCTGTTCCAACACTTCAATTCATTGCACGAAGGGAATGGAGTGTTGCTTTACTTTCTAAATGTTGTCCTTTCAGAGAAAATCACTTTCCTTTGAAAGAGCCTTGAACTACTTACAAGCATTCAACAGAAACTCACATGCATTTCTCTGAAAAAGAAGCAGTCTGTTCCAACACTTCAATTCACTGTGCGAAGTGAATGGAGTGTTGCTTCACTTTCTAAATGCTGTCCTTTCAGAGAAAATCACTTTCCTTTGAAAGTGCCTTAAGCTACTTGCTAGGAAGAAGCTCACATGCGTTTCTCTGAAAGAGAAGCAGTCTGTTCCAACACTTCAGTTCACTGTGTGAAGTGAATGGAGTGTTGCTTCACTTTCTAAATGCTGTCCTTTCAGAGAAAATCACTTTCCTTTGAAAGTGCCTTAAGCTACTTACAAGCATTCAACAGAAACTCACATGTGTTTCTCTGAAAACCAAGCAGTCTGTTCCAACACTTCAATTCACTGTGCGAAGTGAATGGAGAGATGCTTCACTTTCTAAATGCTGTCCTTTCAGAGAAAATCACTTTCCTTTGAAAGTGCCATAAGCTACTTACAAGCATTCAACAGAAACTCACATGCATTTCTCTGAAAGAGAAGCAGTCTTTTCCAACACTTCAATTCACTGTGCGAAGTGAATGGGGTGTTGCTTCACTTTCTAAATTCTGTCCTTTCAGAGAAAATCGCTTTCTTTTGAAAGTGCCTTAAACTACTTTCAAGCATTCACAAAAAACTCACATGCGTTTCTCTGAAAGAGAAGCAGTCTGTTCCAACACTTCAATTCACTGTGCAAAGTGAATGGAGTGTTGCCTCACTTTCTAAATGCTGTCCTTTCAGAGAAAATCACTTTTCTTTGAAAGTGCCTTAAGCAAATTGCAAGCATTCACAAGAAACACTAATGCGTTTATATGAAAGAGAAGCACTCTGTTCCAACACTTCAATTCACTGCACGAAGGGAATGGAGTGTTGCTTCACTTTCTAAATGCTGTCCTTTCAGAGAAAATCACTTTCCTTTGAAAGTGCCTTAAGCTACTTGCAAGCATTAGGAAGAAACTCACATGCGTTTCTCTGAAAGAAAAGCAGTCTGTTCCAACACTTCAATTCACTGTGCGAAGTGAATGGAGTGTTGCTTCACTTTCTAAATGCTGTCCTTTCAGAGAAAATCACTTTCCTTTGAAAGTGCCTTAAGCTACTTACAAGCATTCAACAGAAACTCACATGCGTTTCTCTGAAACCGAAGCAGTCTGTTCCAACACTTCAATTCACTGTGCGAAGTGAATGGAGAGTTGCTTCACTTTCTAAATGCTGTCCTTTCAGAGAAAATCACTTTCCTTTGAAAGTGCCTTAAGCTACTTACAAGCATTCAACAGAAACACACATGCATTTCTCTGAAAGAGAAGCAGTCTGTTCCAACACTTCAATTCACTGTGCGAAGTGAATGGAGTGTTGCTTCACTTTCTAAATTCTGTCCTTTCAGAGAAAATCGCTTTCTTTGAAAGTGCCTTAAACTACTTTCAAGCATTCACAAAAAACTCACATGCGTTTCTCTGAAAGAGAAGCAGTCTGTTCCAACACTTCAATTCACTGTGCAAAGTGAATGGAGTGTTGCTTCACTTTCTAAATGCTGTCCTTTCAGAGAAAATCACTTTCCTTTGAAAGTGCCTTAAGCAAATTGCAAGCATTCACAAGAAACACTAATGCGTTTATATGAAAGAGAAGCACTCTGTTCCAACACTTCAATTCACTGCACGAAGGGAATGGAGTGTTGCTTCACTTTCTAAATGATGTCCTTTCAGAGAAAATCACTTTCCTTTGAAAGTGCCTTAAGCTACTTGCAAGCATTAGGAAGAAACTCACATGCATTTCTCTGAAAGAGTAGCAGTCTGTTCCAACACTTCAATTCTCTGTGCGAAGTGAATGGAGTGTTGCTTCACTTTCTAAATGCTGTCCTATCAGAGAAAATCACTTTCCTTTGAAAGTGCCTTAAGCTACTTGCAAGCATTCACAAGAAACACTAATGCGTTTCTATGAAAGAGAAGCAGTCTGTTCCAACACTTCAATTCATTGCACGAAGGGAATGCAGAGTTGCTTTACTTTCTAAATGCTGTCCTTTCAGAGAAAATCACTTTCCTTTCAAAGAGCCTTGAGCTACTTACAAGCATTCAACAGAAACTCACATGCATTTCTCTGAAAGAGAGGCAGTCTGTTCCAACACTTCAATTCACTGTGCGAAGTGAATGGAGTGTTGCCTCACTTTCTAAATGCTGTCCTTTCAGAGAAAATCACTTTCCATTGAAAGTGCCTTAAGCTACTTACAAGCATTCACCAGAAACTCACATGCGTTTCTATGAAAGAGAAGCAGTCTGTTCCAACACTTCAATTCATTGCACGAAGGGAATGGAGTGTTGCTTTACTTTCTAAATGTTGTCCTTTCAGAGAAAATCACTTTCCTTTGAAAGAGCCTTGAACTACTTACAAGCATTCAACAGAAACTCACATGCATTTCTCTGAAAAAGAAGCAGTCTGTTCCAACACTTCAATTCACTGTGCGAAGTGAATGGAGTGTTGCTTCACTTTCTAAATGCTGTCCTTTCAGAGAAAATCACTTTCCTTTGAAAGTGCCTTTAGCTACTTGCTAGGAAGAAGCTCACATGCGTTTCTCTGAAAGAGAAGCAGTCTGTTCCAACACTTCAGTTCACTGTGTGAAGTGAATGGAGTGTTGTTTCACTTTCTAAATGCTGTCCTTTCAGAGAAAATCACTTTCCTTTGAAAGTGCCTTAAGCTACTTACAAGCATTCAACAGAAACTCACATGTGTTTCTCTGAAACCGAAGCAGTCTGTTCCAACACTTCAATTCACTGTGCGAAGTGAATGGAGAGTTGCTTCACTTTCTAAATGCTGTCCTTTCAGAGAAAATCACTTTCCTTTGAAAGTGCCTTAAGCTACTTACAAGCATTCAACAGAAACTCACATGCATTTCTCTGAAAGAGAAGCAGTCTTTTCCAACACTTCAATTCACTGTGCGAAGTGAATGGAGTGTTGCTTCACTTTCTAAATTCTGTCCTTTCAGAGAAAATCGCTTTCTTTTGAAAGTGCCTTAAACTACTTTCAAGCATTCACAAAAAACTCACATGCGTTTCTCTGAAAGAGAAGCAGTCTGTTCCAACACTTCAATTCACTGTGCAAAGTGAATGGAGTGTTGCCTCACTTTCTAAATGCTGTCCTTTCAGAGAAAATCACTTTTCTTTGAAAGTGCCTTAAGCAAATTGCAAGCATTCACAAGAAACACTAATGCGTTTATATGAAAGAGAAGCACTCTGTTCCAACACTTCAATTCACTGCACGAAGGGAATGGAGTGTTGCTTCACTTTCTAAATGCTGTCCTTTCAGAGAAAATCACTTTCCTTTGAAAGTGCCTTAAGCTACTTGCAAGCATTAGGAAGAAACTCACATGCGTTTCTCTGAAAGAAAAGCAGTCTGTTCCAACACTTCAATTCACTGTGCGAAGTGAATGGAGTGTTGCTTCACTTTCTAAATGCTGTCCTTTCAGAGAAAATCACTTTCCTTTGAAAGTGCCTTAAGCTACTTACAAGCATTCAACAGAAACTCACATGCGTTTCTCTGAAACCGAAGCAGTCTGTTCCAACACTTCAATTCACTGTGCGAAGTGAATGGAGAGTTGCTTCACTTTCTAAATGCTGTCCTTTCAGAGAAAATCACTTTCCTTTGAAAGTGCCTTAAGCTACTTACAAGCATTCAACAGAAACACACATGCATTTCTCTGAAAGAGAAGCAGTCTGTTCCAACACTTCAATTCACTGTGCGAAGTGAATGGAGTGTTGCTTCACTTTCTAAATTCTGTCCTTTCAGAGAAAATCGCTTTCTTTTGAAAGTGCCTTAAACTACTTTCAAGCATTCACAAAAAACTCACATGCGTTTCTCTGAAAGAGAAGCAGTCTGTTCCAACACTTCAATTCACTGTGCAAAGTGAATGGAGTGTTGCTTCACTTTCTAAATGCTGTCCTTTCAGAGAAAATCACTTTCCTTTGAAAGTGCCTTAAGCAAATTGCAAGCATTCACAAGAAACACTAATGCGTTTATATGAAAGAGAAGCACTCTGTTCCAACACTTCAATTCACTGCACGAAGGGAATGGAGTGTTGCTTCACTTTCTAAATGATGTCCTTTCAGAGAAAATCACTTTCCTTTGAAAGTGCCTTAAGCTACTTGCAAGCATTAGGAAGAAACTCACATGCATTTCTCTGAAAGAGTAGCAGTCTGTTCCAACACTTCAATTCTCTGTGCGAAGTGAATGGAGTGTTGCTTCACTTTCTAAATGCTGTCCTATCAGAGAAAATCACTTTCCTTTGAAAGTGCCTTAAGCTACTTGCAAGCATTCACAAGAAACACTAATGCGTTTCTATGAAAGAGAAGCAGTCTGTTCCAACACTTCAATTCATTGCACGAAGGGAACGCAGAGTTGCTTTACTTTCTAAATGCTGTCCTTTCAGAGAAAATCACTTTCCTTTCAAAGAGCCTTGAGCTACTTACAAGCATTCAACAGAAACTCACATGCATTTCTCTGAAAGAGAGGCAGTCTGTTCCAACACTTCAATTCACTGTGCGAAGTGAATGGAGTGTTGCCTCACTTTCTAAATGCTGTCCTTTCAGAGAAAATCACTTTCCATTGAAAGTGCCTTAAGCTACTTACAAGCATTCACCAGAAACTCACATGCGTTTCTATGAAAGAGAAGCAGTCTGTTCCAACACTTCAATTCATTGCACGAAGGGAATGGAGTGTTGCTTTACTTTCTAAATGTTGTCCTTTCAGAGAAAATCACTTTCCTTTGAAAGAGCCTTGAACTACTTACAAGCATTCAACAGAAACTCACATGCATTTCTCTGAAAAAGAAGCAGTCTGTTCCAACACTTCAATTCACTGTGCGAAGTGAATGGAGTGTTGCTTCACTTTCTAAATGCTGTCCTTTCAGAGAAAATCACTTTCCTTTGAAAGTGCCTTTAGCTACTTGCTAGGAAGAAGCTCACATGCGTTTCTCTGAAAGAGAAGCAGTCTGTTCCAACACTTCAGTTCACTGTGTGAAGTGAATGGAGTGTTGCTTCACTTTCTAAATGCTGTCCTTTCAGAGAAAATCACTTTCCTTTGAAAGTGCCTTAAGCTACTTACAAGCATTCAACAGAAACTCACATGTGTTTCTCTGAAACCGAAGCAGTCTGTTCCAACACTTCAATTCACTGTGCGAAGTGAATGGAGAGTTGCTTCACTTTCTAAATGCTGTCCTTTCAGAGAAAATCACTTTCCTTTGAAAGTGCCTTAAGCTACTTACAAGCATTCAACAGAAACTCACATGCATTTCTCTGAAAGAGAAGCAGTCTTTTCCAACACTTCAATTCACTGTGCGAAGTGAATGGAGTGTTGCTTCACTTTCTAAATTCTGTCCTTTCAGAGAAAATCGCTTTCTTTTGAAAGTGCCTTAAACTACTTTCAAGCATTCACAAAAAACTCACATGCGTTTCTCTGAAAGAGAAGCAGTCTGTTCCAACACTTCAATTCACTGTGCAAAGTGAATGGAGTGTTGCCTCACTTTCTAAATGCTGTCCTTTCAGAGAAAATCACTTTTCTTTGAAAGTGCCTTAAGCAAATTGCAAGCATTCACAAGAAACACTAATGCGTTTATATGAAAGAGAAGCACTCTGTTCCAACACTTCAATTCACTGCACGAAGGGAATGGAGTGTTGCTTCACTTTCTAAATGCTCTCCTTTCAGAGAAAATCACTTTCCTTTGAAAGTGCCTTAAGCTACTTGCAAGCATTAGGAAGAAACTCACATGCGTTTCTCTGAAAGAAAAGCAGTCTGTTCCAACACTTCAATTCACTGTGCGAAGTGAATGGAGTGTTGCTTCACTTTCTAAATGCTGTCCTTTCAGAGAAAATCACTTTCCTTTGAAAGTGCCTTAAGCTACTTACAAGCATTCAACAGAAACTCACATGCATTTCTCTGAAAGAGAAGCAGTCTGTTCCAACACTTCAATTCTCTGTGCGAAGTGAATGGAGTGTTGCTTCACTTTCGAAATGCTGTCCTTTCAGAGAAAATCCCTTTCCTTTGAAAGTGCCTTAAGCTACTTACCAGCATTCAACAGAAACTCACATGCATTTCTCTGAAAGAGAAGCAATCTGTTCCAACACTTCAATTCTCTGTGCGAAGTGAATGGAGTGTGGCTTCACTTTCTGAATGCTGTCCTTTCAGAGAAAATCACTTTCCTTTGAAAGTGCCTTAAGCTACTTGCAAGCATTCACAAGAAACACTAATGCGTTTCTCTGAAAGAGAAGCAGTCTGTTCCAACACTTCAGTTCATTGCACGAAGGGAATGGAGTGTTGCTTTACTTTCTAAATGCTGTCCTTTCAGAGAAAATCACTTTCCTTTGAAAGAGCCTTGAGCTACTTATAAGCATTCAACAGAAACTCACATGCATTTCTCTGAAAAAGAAGCAGTCTTTTCCGACACTTCAATTCACTGTGCGAAGTGAATGGAGTGTTGCTTCACTTTCTAAATGCTGTCCTTTCAGAGAAAATCACTTTCCTTTGAAAGTGCCTTAAGCTACTTGCAAGCATTCACAAGAAACACCAATGTGTTTCTATGAAAGAGAAGCAGTCTGTTCCAACACTTCAATTCACTGTACAAAGTGAATGGAGTGTTGCTTCACTTTCTAAATTCTGTCCTTTCAGAGAAAATCACTTTCCTTTGAACGTGCCTTAAGCAACTTGCAAGCATTCACAAGAAACACTAATGCGTTTATATGAAAGAGAAGCACTCTGTTCCAACACTTCAGTTCACTGCACGAAGGGAATGGAGTGTTGCTTCACTTTCTAAATGCTGTCCTTTCAGAGAAAACCACTTTCCTTTGAAAGTGCCTTAAGCTACTTACAAGCATTCAGCAGAAACTCACATGCGTTTCTCTGAAAGAGAAGCAGTCTGTTCCAACACTTCAATTCACTGTGCGAAGTGAATGGAGTGTTGCTTCACTTTCTAAATGCTGTCCTTTCAGAGAAAATCACTTTCCTTTGAAAGTGCCTTAAGCTACTTGCAAGCATTAGGAAGAAACTCACATGCGTTTCTCTGAAAGAGAAGCAGTCTGTTCCAACACTTCAATTCACTGTGCGAAGTGAATGGAGTGTTGCTTCACTTTCTAAATGATGTCCTTTCAGAGAAAATCACTTTCCTTTGAAAGTGCCTTAAGCTACTTACAAGCATTCAACAGAAACTCACATGCATTTCTCTGAAAGAGAAGCAGTCTGTTCCAACACTTCAATTCTCTGTGCGAAGTGAATGGAGTGTTGCTTCACTTTCTAAATGCTGTCCTATCAGAGAAAATCACTTTCCTTTGAAAGTGCCTTAAGCTACTTGCAAGCATTCACAAGAAACACTAATGCGTTTCTATGAAAGAGAAGCAGTCTGTTCCAACACTTCAATTCATTGCACGAAGGGAATGCAGTGTTGCTTTACTTTCTAAATGCTGTCCTTTCAGAGAAAATCACTTTCCTTTCAAAGAGCCTTGAGCTACTTACAAGCATTCAACAGAAACTCACATGCATTTCTCTGAAAGGGAGGCAGTCTGTTCCAACACTTCAATTCACTGTGCGAAGTGAATGGAGTGTTGCCTCACTTTCTAAATGCTGTCCTTTCAGAGAAAATCACTTTCCATTGAAAGTGCCTTAAACTACTTTCAAGCATTCACAAAAAACTCACATGCGTTTCTCTGAAAGAGAAGCAGTCTGTTCCAACACTTCAATTCTTTGCACGAAGGGAATGGAGTGTTGCTTTACTTTCTAAATGCTGTCCTTTCAGAGAAAATCACTTTCCTTTCAAAGAGCCTTGAGCTACTTACAAGCATTCAACAGAAACTCACATGCATTTCTCTGAAAGAGAAGCAATCTGTTCCAACACTTCAATTCTCTGTGCGAAGTGAATGGAGTGTTGCTTCACTTTCTAAATGCTGTCCTTTCAGAGAAAATCACTTTCCTTTGAAAGTGCCTTAAGCTACTTGCAAGCATTCACAAGAAACACTAATGCATTTCTATGAAAGAGAAGCAGTCTGTTCCAACACTTCAATTCATTGCACGAAGGGAATGGAGTGTTGCTTTACTTTCTAAATGCTGTCCTTTCAGAGAAAATCACTTTCCTTTGAAAGAGCCTTGAACTACTTACAAGCATTCAACAGAAACTCACATGCATTTCTCTGAAACAGAAGCAGTCTGTTCCAACACTTCAATTCAGTGTGCGAAGTGAATGGAGTGTTGCTTCACTTTCTAAATGCTGTCCTTTAAGTGAAAATCACTTTCCTTTGAAAGTGCCTTAAGCTACTTGCTAGGAAGAAGCTCACATGCGTTTCTCTGAAAGAGAAGCAGTCTGTTCCAACACTTGAATTCACTGTGTGAAGTGAATGGAGTGTTGCTTCACTTTCTAAATGCTGTCCTTTCAGAGAAAATCACTTTTATTTGAAAGTGCCTTAAGCTACTTACAAGCATTCAACAGAAACTCACATGCGTTTCTCTGAAACCGAAGCAGTCTGTTCCAACACTTCAATTCACTGTGCGAAGTGAATGGAGAGTTGCTTCACTTTCTAAATGCTGTCCTTTCAGAGAAAATCGCTTTCTTTTGAAAGTGCCTTAAACTACTTTCAAGCATTCACAAAAAACTCACATGCGTTTCTCTGAAAGAGAAGCAGTCTGTTCCAACACTTCAATTCACTGTGCAAAGTGAATGGAGTGTTGCTTCACTTTCTAAATGCTGTCCTTTCAGAGAAAATCACTTTCCTTTGAAAGTGCCTTAAGCAAATTGCAAGCATTCACAAGAAACACTAATGCGTTTATATGAAAGAGAAGCACTCTGTTCCAACACTTCAATTCACTGTGCGAAGTGAATGGAGTGTTGCTTCACTTTCTAAATGCTGTCCTTTCAGAGAAAATCACTTTCCTTTGAAAGTGCCTTAAGCTACTTACAAGCATTCAACAGAAACTCACATGCATTTCTCTGAAAGAGAAGCAGTCAGTTCCAACACTTCAATTCACTGCACGAAGGGAATGGAGTGTTGCTTCACTTTCTAAATGCTGTCCTTTCAGAGAAAATCACTTTCCTTTGAAAGTGCCTTAAGCTACTTGCAAGCATTAGGAAGAAACTCACATGCATTTCTCTGAAAGAGTAGCAGTCTGTTCCAACACTTCAATTCTCTGTGCGAAGTGAATGGAGTGTTGCTTCACTTTCTAAATGCTGTCCTTTCAGAGAAAATCACTTTCCTTTGAAAGTGCCTTAAGCAAATTGCAAGCATTCACAAGAAACACTAATGCGTTTCTATGAAAGAGAAGCAGTCTGTTCCAACACTTCAATTCATTGCACGAAGGGAATGCAGTGTTGCTTTACTTTCTAAATGCTGTCCTTTCAGAGAAAATCACTTTCCTTTCAAAGAGCCTTGAGCTACTTACAAGCATTCAACAGAAACTCACATGCATTTCTCTGAAAGAGAGGCAGTCTGTTCCAACGCTTCAATTCACTGTGCGAAGTGAATGGAGTGTTGCCTCACTTTCTAAATGCTGTCCTTTCAGAGAAAATCACTTTCCATTGAAAGTGCCTTAAGCTACTTTCAAGCATTCACAAAAAACTCACATGCGTTTCTCTGAAAGAGAAGCAGTCTGTTCCAACACTTCAATTCACTGTGCGAAGTGAATGGAGTGTTGCTTCACTTTCTAAATGCTGTCCTTTCAGAGAAAATCACTTTCCTTTGAAAGTGCCTTAAGCTACTTACAAGCATTCACCAGAAAATCACATGCGTTTCTCTGAAAGAGAAGCAGTCTGTTCCAACACTTCAATTCACTGTGCAAAGTGAATGGAGTGTTGCTTCACTTTCTAAATGCTGTCCTTTCAGAGAAAATCACTTTCCTTTGAGCTACTTGCAAGCATTAGGAAGAAACTCACATGCGTTTCTCTGAAAGAGAAGCAGTCTGTTCCAACACTTGAATTCACTGTGCGATGTGAATGGAGTGTTGCTTCACTTTCTAAATGATGTCCTTTCAGAGAAAATCAGTTTCCTTTGAAAGTGCCTTAAGCTACTTACAAGCATTCAACAGAAACTCACATGCATTTCTCTGAAAGAGTAGCAGTCTGTTCCAACACTTCAATTCTCTGTGCGAAGTGAATGGAGTGTTGCTTCACTTTCTAAATGCTGTCCTATCAGAGAAAATCACTTTCCTTTGAAAGTGCCTTAAGCTACTTGCAAGCATTCACAAGAAACACTAATGCGTTTCTATGAAAGAGAAGCAGTCTGTTCCAACACTTCAATTCATTGCACGAAGGGAATGCAGTGTTGCTTTACTTTCTAAATGCTGTCCTTTCAGAGAAAATCACTTTCCTTTCAAAGAGCCTTGAGCTACTTACAAGCATTCAACAGAAACTCACATGCATTTCTCTGAAAGAGAGGCAGTCTGTTCCAACACTTCAATTCACTGTGCGAAGTGAATGGAGTGTTGCCTCACTTTCTAAATGCTGTCCTTTCAGAGAAAATCACTTTCCATTGAAAGTGCCTTAAACTACTTTCAAGCATTCACCAAAAACTCACATGCGTTTCTATGAAAGAGAAGCAGTCTGTTCCAACACTTCAATTCATTGCACGAAGGGAATGGAGTGTTGCTTTACTTTCTAAATGCTGTCCTTTCAGAGAAAATCACTTTCCTTTGAAAGAGCCTTGAACTACTTACAAGCATTCAACAGAAACTCACATGCATTTCTCTGAAAAAGAAGCAGTCTGTTCCAACACTTCAATTCACTGTGCGAAGTGAAAGGAGTGTTGCTTCACTTTCTAAATGCTGTCCTTTCAGAGAAAATCACTTTCCTTTGAAAGTGCCTTAAGCTACTTGCTAGGAAGAAGCTCACATGCGTTTTTCTGAAAGAGAAGCAGTCTGTTCCAACACTTCTGTTCACTGTGTGAAGTGAATGGAGTGTTGCTTCACTTTCTAAATGCTGTCCTTTCAGAGAAAATCACTTTCCTTTGAAAGTGCCTTAAGCTACTTACAAGCATTCAACAGAAACTCACATGCGTTTCTCTGAAACCGAAGCAGTCTGTTCCAACACTTCAATTCACTGTGCGAAGTGAATGGAGAGTTGCTTCACTTTCTAAATGCTGTCCTTTCAGAGAAAATCACTTTCCTTTGAAAGTGCCTTAAGCTACTTACAAGCATTCAACAGAAACTCACATGCATTTCTCTGAAAGAGAAGCAGTCTGTTCCAACACTTCAATTCACTGTGCGAAGTGAATGGAGTGTTGCTTCACTTTCTAAATTCTGTCCTTTCAGAGAAAATCGCTTTCTTTTGAAAGTGCCTTAAACTACTTTCAAGCATTCACAAAAAACTCACATGCGTTTCTCTGAAAGAGAAGCAGTCTGTTCCAACACTTCAATTCACTGTGCAAAGTGAATGGAGTGTTGCTTCACTTTCTAAATGCTGTCCTTTCAGAGAAAATCACTTTCCTTTGAAAGTGCCTTAAGCAAATTGCAAGCATTCACAAGAAACACTAATGCGTTTATATGAAAGAGAAGCACTCTGTTCCAACACTTCAATTCACTGCACGAAGGGAATGGAGTGTTGCTTCACTTTCTAAATGCTGTCCTTTCAGAGAAAATCACTTTCCTTTGAAAGTGCCTTAAGCTACTTGCAAGCATTAGGAAGAAACTCACATGCATTTCTCTGAAAGAGTAGCAGTCTGTTCCAACACTTCAATTCTCTGTGCGAAGTGAATGGAGTGTTGCTTCACTTTCTAAATGCTGTCCTATCAGAGAAAATCACTTTCCTTTGAAAGTGCCTTAAGCTACTTGCAAGCATTCACAAGAAACACTAATGCGTTTCTATGAAAGAGAAGCAGTCTGTTCCAACACTTCAATTCATTGCACGAAGGGAACGCAGTGTTGCTTTACTTTCTAAATGCTGTCCTTTCAGAGAAAATCACTTTCCTTTCAAAGAGCCTTGAGCTACTTACAAGCATTCAACAGAAACTCACATGCATTTCTCTGAAAGAGAGGCAGTCTGTTCCAACACTTCAATTCACTGTGCGAAGTGAATGGATTGTTGCCTCACTTTCTAAATGCTGTCCTTTCAGAGAAAATCACTTTCCATTGAAAGTGCTTTAAACTACTTTCAAGCATTCACAAAAAACTCACATGCGTTTCTATGAAAGAGAAGCAGTCTGTTCCAACACTTCAATTCATTGCACGAAGGGAATGGAGTGTTGCTTTACTTTCTAAATGCTGTCCTTTCAGAGAAAATCACTTTCCTTTGAAAGAGCCTTGAACTACTTACAAGCATTCAACAGAAACTCACATGCATTTCTCTGAAAAAGAAGCAGTCTGTTCCAACACTTCAATTCACTGTGCGAAGTGAATGGAGTGTTGCTTCACTTTCTAAATGCTGTACTTTCAGAGAAAATCACTTTCCTTTGAAAGTGCCCTAAGCTACTTGCTAGGAAGAAGCTCACATGCGTTTCTCTGAAAGAGAAGCAGTCTGTTCCAACACTTCAGTTCACTGTGTGAAGTGAATGGAGTGTTGCTTCACTTTCTAAATGCTGTCCTTTCAGAGAAAATCACTTTCCTTTGAAAGTGCCTTAAGCTACTTACGAGCATTCAACAGAAACTCACATGCGTTTCTCTGAAACCGAAGCAGTCTGTTCCAACACTTCAATTCACTGTGCGAAGTGAATGGAGAGTTGCTTCACTTTCTAAATGCTGTCCTTTCAGAGAAAATCACTTTCCTTTGAAAGTGCCTTAAGCTACTTACAAGCATTCAACAGAAACTCACATGCATTTCTCTGAAAGAGAAGCAGTCTGTTCCAACACTTCAATTCACTGTGCGAAGTGAATGGAGTGTTGCTTCACTTTCTAAATTCTGTCCTTTCAGAGAAAATCGCTTTCTTTTGAAAGTGCCTTAAACTACTTTCAAGCATTCACAAAAAACTCACATGCGTTTCTCTGAAAGAGAAGCAGTCTGTTCCAACACTTCAATTCACTGTGCAAAGTGAATGGAGTGTTGCTTCACTTTCTAAATGCTGTCCTTTCAGAGAAAATCACTTTCCTTTGAAAGTGCCTTAAGCAAATTGCAAGCATTCACAAGAAACACTAATGCGTTTATATGAAAGAGAAGCACTCTGTTCCAACACTTCAATTCACTGCACGAAGGGAATGGAGTGTTGCTTCACTTTCTAAATGCTGTCCTTTCAGAGAAAATCACTTTCCTTTGAAAGTGCCTTAAGCTACTTGCAAGCATTAGGAAGAAACTCACATGCGTTTCTCTGAAAGAAAAGCAGTCTGTTCCAACACTTCAATTCACTGTGCGAAGTGAATGGAGTGTTGCTTCACTTTCTAAATGCTGTCCTTTCAGAGAAAATCACTTTCCTTTGAAAGTGCCTTAAGCTACTTACAAGCATTCAACAGAAACTCACATGCATTTCTCTGAAAGAGAAGCAGTCTGTTCCAACACTTCAATTCTCTGTGCGAAGTGAATGGAGTGTTGCTTCACTTTCTAAATGCTGTCCTTTCAGAGAAAATCCCTTTCCTTTGAAAGTGCCTTAAGCTACTTACAAGCATTCAACAGAAACTCACATGCATTTCTCTGAAAGAGAAGCAATCTGTTCCAACACTTCAATTCTCTGTGCGAAGTGAATGGAGTGTTGCTTCACTTTCTGAATGCTGTCCTTTCAGAGAAAATCACTTTCCTTTGAAAGTGCCTTAAGCTACTTGCAAGCATTCACAAGAAACACTAATGCGTTTCTCTGAAAGAGAAGCAGTCTGTTCCAACACTTCAGTTCATTGCACGAAGGGAATGGAGTGTTGCTTTACTTTCTAAATGCTGTCCTTTCAGAGAAAATCACTTTCCTTTGAAAGAGCCTTGAGCTACTTATAAGCATTCAACAGAAACTCACATGAATTTCTCTGAAAAAGAAGCAGTCTGTTCCGACACTTCAATTCACTGTGCGAAGTGAATGGAGTGTTGCTTCACTTTCTAAATGCTGTCCTTTCAGAGAAAATCACTTTCCTTTGAAAGTGCCTTAAGCTACTTGCAAGCATTCACAAGAAACACCAATGCGTTTCTATGAAAGAGAAGCAGTCTGTTCCAACACTTCAATTCACTGTACAAAGTGAATGGAGTGTTGCTTCACTTTCTAAATTCTGTCCTTTCAGAGAAAATCACTTTCCTTTGAACGTGCCTTAAGCAACTTGCAAGCACTCACAAGAAACACTAATGCGTTTATATGAAAGAGAAGCACTCTGTTCCAACACTTCAGTTCACTGAACGAAGGGAATGGAGTGTTGCTTCACTTTCTAAATGCTGTTTTTTCAGAGAAAACCACTTTCCTTTGAAAGTGCCTTAAGCTACTTACAAGCATTCACCAGAAACTCACATGCGTTTCTCTGAAAGAGAAGCAGTCTGTTCCAACACTTCAATTCACTGTGCGAAGTGAATGGAGTGTTGCTTCACTTTCTAAATGCTGTCCTTTCAGAGAAAATCACTTTCCTTTGAAAGTGCCTTAACCTACTTGCAAGCATTAGGAAGAAACTCACATGCGTTTCTCTGAAAGAGAAGCAGTCTGTTCCAACACTTCAATTCATTGTGCGAAGTGAATGGAGTGTTGCTTCACTTTCTAAATGATGTCCTTTCAGAGAAAATCACTTTCCTTTGAAAGTGCCTTAAGCTACTTACAAGCATTCAACAGAAACTCACATGCATTTCTCTGAAAGAGAAGCAGTCTGTTCCAACACTTCAATTCTCTGTGCGAAGTGAATGGAGTGTTGCTTCACTTTCTAAATGCTGTCCTATCAGAGAAAATCACTTTCCTTTGAAAGTGCCTTAAGCTACTTGCAAGCATTCACAAGAAACACTAATGCGTTTCTATGAAAGAGAAGCAGTCTGTTCCAACACTTCAATTCATTGCACGAAGGGAACGCAGTGTTGCTTTACTTTCTAAATGCTGTCCTTTCAGAGAAAATCACTTTCCTTTCAAAGAGCCTTGAGCTACTTACAAGCATTCAACAGAAACTCACATGCATTTCTCTGAAAGAGAGGCAGTCTGTTCCAACACTTCAATTCACTGTGCGAAGTGAATGGAGTGTTGCCTCACTTTCTAAATGCTGTCCTTTCAGAGAAAATCACTTTCCATTGAAAGTGCCTTAAACTACTTTCAAGCATTCACAAAAAACTCACATGCGTTTCTATGAAAGAGAAGCAGTCTGTTCCAACACTTCAATTCATTGCACGAAGGGAATGGAGTGTTGCTTTACTTTCTAAATGCTGTCCTTTCAGAGAAAATCACTTTCCTTTGAAAGAGCCTTGAACTACTTACAAGCATTCAACAGAAACTCACATGCATTTCTCTGAAAAAGAAGCAGTCTGTTGCAACACTTCAATTCACTGTGCGAAGTGAATGGAGTGTTGCTTCACTTTCTAAATGCTGTCCTTTCAGAGAAAATCACTTTCCTTTGAAAGTGCCTTAAGCTACTTGCTAGGAAGAAGCTCACATGCGTTTCTCTGAAAGAGAAGCAGTCTGTTCCAACACTTCAGTTCACTGTGTGAAGTGAATGGAGTGTTGCTTCACTTTCTAAATGATGTCCTTTCAGAGAAAATCACTTTCCTTTGAAAGTGCCTTAAGCTACTTACAAGCATTCAACAGAAACTCACATGCGTTTCTCTGAAACCGAAGCAGTCTGTTCCAACACTTCAATTCACTGTGCGAAGTGAATGGAGAGTTGCTTCACTTTCTAAATGCTGTCCTTTCAGAGAAAATCACATTCCTTTGAAAGTGCCTTAAGCTACTTACAAGCATTCAACAGAAACTCACATGCATTTCTCTGAAAGAGAAGCAGTCTGTTCCAACACTTCAATTCACTGTGCGAAGTGAATGGAGTGTTGCTTCACTTTCTAAATTCTGTCCTTTCAGAGAAAATCGCTTTCTTTTGAAAGTGCCTTAAACTACTTTCAAGCATTCACAAAAAACTCACATGCGTTTCTCTGAAAGAGAAGCAGTCTGTTCCAACACTTCAATTCACTGTGCAAAGTGAATGGAGTGTTGCTTCACTTTCTAAATGCTGTCCTTTCAGAGAAAATCACTTTCCTTTGAAAGTGCCTTAAGCAAATTGCAAGCATTCACAAGAAACACTAATGCGTTTATATGAAAGAGAAGCACTCTGTTCCAACACTTCAATTCACTGCACGAAGGGAATGGAGTGTTGCTTCACTTTCTAAATGCTGTCCTTTCAGAGAAAATCACTTTCCTTTGAAAGTGCCTTAAGCTACTTGCAAGCATTAGGAAGAAACTCACATGCGTTTCTCTGAAAGAAAAGCAGTCTGTTCCAACACTTCAATTCACTGTGCGAAGTGAATGGAGTGTTGCTTCACTTTCTAAATGCTGTCCTTTCAGAGAAAATCACTTTCCTTTGAAAGTGCCTTAAGCTACTTACAAGCATTCAACAGAAACTCACATGCATTTCTCTGAAAGAGAAGCAGTATGTTCCAACACTTCAATTCTCTGTGCGAAGTGAATGGAGTGTTGCTTCACTTTCTAAATGCTGTCCTTTCAGAGAAAATCACTTTCCTTTGAAAGAGCCTTGAGCTACTTATAAGCATTCAACAGAAACTCACATGCATTTCTCTGAAAAAGATGCAGTCTGTTCCAACACTTCAATTCACTGTGCGAAGTGAATGGAGTGTTGCTTCACTTTTTAAATGCTGTCCTTTCAGAGAAAATCACTTTCCTTTGAAAGTGCCTTAAGCTACTTGCAAGCATTCACAAGAAACACCAATGCGTTTCTATGAAAGAGAAGCAGTCTGTTCCAACACTTCAATTCACTGTACAAAGTGAATGGAGTGTTGCTTCACTTTCTAAATTCTGTCCTTTCAGAGAAAATCACTTTCCTTTGAACGTGCCTTAAGCAACTTGCAAGCATTCACAAGAAACACTAATGCGTTTATATGAAAGAGAAGCACTCTGTTCCAACACTTCAGTTCACTGCACGAAGGGAATGGAGTGTTGCTTCACTTTCTAAATGCTGTCCTTTCAGAGAAAACCACTTTCCTTTGAAAGTGCCTTAAGCTACTAACAAGCATTCACCAGAAACTCACATGCGTTTCTCTGAAAGAGAAGCAGTCTGTTCCAACACTTCAATTCACTGTGCGAAGTGAATGGAGTGTTGCTTCACTTTCTAAATGCTGTCCTTTCAGAGAAAATCACTTTCCTTTGAAAGTGCCTTAAGCTACTTGCAAGCATTAGGAAGAAACTCACATGCGTTTCTCTGAAAGAGAAGCAGTCTGTTCCAACACTTCAATTCACTGTGCGAAGTGAATGGAGTGTTGCTTCACTTTCTAAATGATGTCCTTTCAGAGAAAATCACTTTCCTTTGAAAGTGCCTTAAGCTACTTACAAGCATTCAACAGAAACTCACATGCATTTCTCTGAAAGAGAAGCAGTCTGTTCCAACACTTCAATTCTCTGTGCGAAGTGAATGGAGTGTTGCTTCACTTTCTAAATGCTGTCCTATCAGAGAAAATCACTTTCCTTTGAAAGTGCCTTAAGCTACTTGCAAGCATTCACAAGAAACACTAATGCGTTTCTATGAAAGAGAAGCAGTCTGTTCCAACACTTCAATTCATTGCACGAAGGGAACGCAGTGTTGCTTTACTTTCTAAATGCTGTCCTTTCAGAGAAAATCACTTTCCTTTCAAAGAGCCTTGAGCTACTTACAAGCATTCAACAGAAACTCACATGCATTTCTCTGAAAGAGAGGCAGTCTCTTCCAACACTTCAATTCACTGTGCGAAGTGAATGGAGTGTTGCCTCACTTTCTAAATGCTGTCCTTTCAGAGAAAATCACTTTCCATTGAAAGTGCCTTAAACTACTTTCAAGCATTCACAAAAAACTCACATGCGTTTCTCTGAAAGAGAAGCAGTCTGTTCCAACACTTCAATTCTTTGCACGAAGGGAATGGAGTGTTGCTTTACTTTCTAAATGCTGTCCTTTCAGAGAAAATCACTTTCCTTTGAAAGAGCCTTGAGCTACTTACAAGCATTCAACAGAAACTCACATGCATTTCTCTGAAAAAGAAGCAGTCTGTTCCAACACTTCAATTCACTGTGCGAAGTGAATGGAGTGTTGCTTCACTTTCTAAATGCTGTCCTTTCAGAGAAAATCCCTTTCCTTTGAATGTGCCTTAAGCTACTTACAAGCATTCAACAGAAACTCACATGCATTTCTCTGAAAGAGACGAAATCTGTTCCAACACTTCAATGCACTGTACAAAGTGAATGGAGTGTTGCTTCACTTTCTAAATTCTGTCCTTTCAGAGAAAATCACTTTCCTTTGAAAGTGCCTTAAGCAACTTGCAAGCATTCACAAGAAACACTAATGCGTTTATATGAAAGAGAAGCACTCTGTTCCAACACTTCAGTTCACTGCACGAAGGGAATGGAGTATTGCTTCACTTTCTAAATGCTGTCCTTTCAGAGAAAACCACTTTCCTTTGAAAGTGCCTTAAGCTACTTACAAGCATTCACCAGAAACTCACATGCATTTCTCTGAAAGAGAAGCAATCTGTTCCAACACTTCAATGCACTGTACAAAGTGAATGGAGTGTTGCTTCACTTTCTAAATTCTGTCCTTTCAGAGAAAATCACTTTCCTTTGAAAGTGCCTTAAGCAACTTGCAAGCATTCACAAGAAACACTAATGCGTTTATATGAAAGAGAAGCACTCTGTTCCAACACTTCAGTTCACTGCACGAAGGGAATGGAGTATTGCTTCACTTTCTAAATGCTGTCCTTTCAGAGAAAACCACTTTCCTTTGAAAGTGCCTTAAGCTACTTACAAGCATTCACCAGAAACTCACATGCGTTTCTCTGAAAGAGAAGCAGTCTGTTCCAACACTTCAATTCACTGTGCAAAGTGAATGGAGTGTTGCTTCACTTTCTAAATGCTGTCCTTTCAGAGAAAATCACTTTCCTTTGAAAGTGCCTTAAGCTACTTGCAAACATTAGGAAGAAACTCACATGCGTTTCTCTGAAAGAGAAGCAGTCTGTTCCAACACTTCAATTCACTGTGCGAAGTGAATGGAGTGTTGCTTCACTTTCTAAGTGATGTCCTTAAAGAGAAAATCACTTTCCTTTGAAAGTGCCTTAAGCTAATTCCAAGCATTCAACAGAAACTCACATGCATTTCTCTGAAAGAGAAGCAGTCTGTTCCAACACTTCAATTCTCTGTGCGAAGTGAATGGAGTGTTGCTTCACTTTCTAAATGCTGTCCTATCAGAGAAAATCACTTTCCTTTGAAAGTGCCTTAAGCTACTTGCAAGCTTTCACAAGAAACACTAATGCGTTTCTATGAAAGAGAAGCAGTCTGTTCCAACACTTCAATTCATTGCACGAAGGGAACGCAGTGTTGCTTTACTTTCTAAATGCTGTCCTTTCAGAGAAAATCACTTTCCTTTCAAAGAGCCTTGAGCTACTTACAAGCATTCAACAGAAACTCACATGCATTTCTCTGAAAGAGAGGCAGTCTCTTCCAACACTTCAATTCACTGTGCGAAGTGAATGGAGTGTTGCCTCACTTTCTAAATGCTGTCCTTTCAGAGAAAATCACTTTCCATTGAAAGTGCCTTAAACTACTTTCAAGCATTCACAAAAAACTCACATGCGTTTCTCTGAAAGAGAAGCAGTCTGTTCCAACACTTCAATTCTTTGCACGAAGGGAATGGAGTGTTGCTTTACTTTCTAAATGCTGTCCTTTCAGAGAAAATCACTTTTCTTTGAAAGAGCCTTGAGCTACTTACAAGCATTCAACAGAAACTCACATGCATTTCTCTGAAAAAGAAGCAGTCTTTTCCAACACTTCAATTCACTGTGCGAAGTGAATGGAGTGTTGCTTCACTTTCTAAATGCTGTCCTTTCAGAGAAAATCCCTTTCCTTTGAATGTGCCTTAAGCTACTTACAAGCATTCAACAGAAACTCACATGCATTTCTCTGAAAGAGAAGCAATCTGTTCCAACACTTCAATGCACTGTACAAAGTGAATGGAGTGTTGCTTCACTTTCTAAATTCTGTCCTTTCAGAGAAAATCACTTTCCTTTGGAAGTGCCTTAAGCAACTTGCAAGCATTCACAAAAAACACTAATGCATTTATATGAAAGAGAAGCACTCTGTTCCAACACTTCAGTTCACTGCACGAAGGGAATGGAGTATTGCTTCACTTTCTAAATGCTGTCCTTTCAGAGAAAACCACTTTCCTTTGAAAGTGCCTTAAGCTACTTACAAGCATTCACCAGAAAATCACATGCGTTTCTCTGAAAGAGAAGCAGTCTGTTCCAACACTTCAATTCACTGTGCGAAGTGAATGGAGTGTTGCTTTACTTTCTAAATGCTGTCCTTTCAGAGAAAATCACTTTCCTTTGAAAGTGCCTTAAGCTACTTGCAAACATTAGGAAGAAACTCACATGCGTTTCTCTGAAAGAGAAGCAGTCTGTTCCAACACTTCAATTCACTGTGCGAAGTGAATGGAGTGTTGCTTCACTTTCTAAGTGATGTCCTTTCAGAGAAAATCACTTTCCTTTGAAAGTGCCTTAAGCTAATTCCAAGCATTCAACAGAAACTCACATGCATTTCTCTGAAAGAGAAGCAGTCTGTTCCAACACTTCAATTCACTGTGCGAAGTGAATGGAGTGTTGCTTCACTTTCTAAATTCTGTCCTTTCAGAGAAAATCGCTTTCTTTTGAAAGTGCCTTAAACTACTTTCAAGCATTCACAAAAAACTCACATGCGTTTCTCTGAAAGAGAAGCAGTCTGTTCCAACACTTCAATTCACTGTGCAAAGTGAATGGAGTGTTGCTTCACTTTCTAAATGCTGTCCTTTCAGAGAAAATCACTTTCCTTTGAAAGTGCCTTAAGCAAATTGCAAGCATTCACAAGAAACACTAATGCGTTTATATGAAAGAGAAGCATTCTGTTCCAACACTTCAATTCACTGCACGAAGGGAATGGAGTGTTGCTTCACTTTCTAAATGCTGTCCTTTCAGAGAAAATCACTTTCCTTTGAAAGTGCCTTAAGCTACTTGCAAGCATTAGGAAGAAACTCACATGCGTTTCTCTGAAAGAAAAGCAGTCTGTTCCAACACTTCAATTCACTGTACGAAGTGAATGGAGTGTTGCTTCACTTTCTAAATGCTGTCCTTTCAGAGAAAATCACTTTCCTTTGAAAGTGCCTTAAGCTACTTACAAGCATTCAACAGAAACTCACATGCATTTCTCTGAAAGAGAAGCAGTCTGTTCCAACACTTCAATTCTCTGTGCGAAGTGAATGGAGTGTTGCTTCACTTTCTAAATGCTGTCCTTTCAGAGAAAATCCCTTTCCTTTGAAAGTGCCTTAAGCTACTTACAAGCATTCAACAGAAACTCACATGCATTTCTCTGAAAGAGAAGCAATCTGTTCCAACACTTCAATTCTCTGTGCGAAGTGAATGGAGTGTTGCTTCACTTTCTGAATGCTGTCCTTTCAGAGAAAATCTCTTTCCTTTGAAAGTGCCTTAAGCTACTTGCAAGAAATCACAAGAAACACTAATGCGTTTCTCTGAAAGAGAAGCAGTCCGTTCCAACACTTCAGTTCATTGCACGAAGGGAATGGAGTGTTGCTTTACTTTCTAAATGCTGTCCTTTCAGAGAAAATCACTTTCCTTTGAAAGAGCCTTGAGCTACTTATAAGCATTCAACAGAAACTCACATGCATTTCTCTGAAAAAGAAGCAGTCTGTTCCGACACTTCAATTCACTGTGCGAAGTGAATGGAGTGTGGCTTCACTTTCTAAATGCTGTCCTTTCAGAGAAAATCACTTTCCTTTGAAAGTGCCTTAAGCTACTTGCAAGCATTCACAAGAAACACCAATGCGTTTCTATGAAAGAGAAGCAGACTGTTCCAACACTTCAATTCACTGTACAAAGTGAATGGAGTGTTGCTTCACTTTCTAAATTCTGTCCTTTCAGAGAAAATCACTTTCCTTTGAATGTGCCTTAAGCAACTTGCAAGCATTCACAAGAAACACTAATGCGTTTATATGAAAGAGAAGCACTCTGTTCCAACACTTCAGTTCACTGCACGAAGGGAATGGAGTGTTGCTTCACTTTCTAAATGCTGTCCTTTCAGAGAAAACCACTTTCCTTTGAAAGTGCCTTAAGCTACTTACAAGCATTCACCAGAAACTCACATGCGTTTCTCTGAAAGAGAAGCAGTCTGTTCCAACACTTCAATTCACTGTGCGAAGTGAATGGAGTGTTGCTTCACTTTCTAAATGCTGTCCTTTCAGAGAAAATCACTTTCCTTTGAAAGTGCCTTAAGCTACTTGCAAGCATTAGGAAGAAACTCACATGCGTTTCTCTGAAAGAGAAGCAGTCTGTTCCAACACTTCAATTCACTGTGCGAAGTGAATGGAGTGTTGCTTCACTTTCTAAATGCTGTCCTTTCAGAGAAAATCACTTTCCTTTGAAAGTGCCTTAAGCTACTTACAAGCATTCAACAGAAACTCACATGCATTTCTCTGAAAGAGAAGCAGTCTGTTCCAACACTTCAATTCTCTGTGCGAAGTGAATGGAGTGTTGCTTCACTTTCTAAATGCTGTCCTATCAGAGAAAATCACTTTCCTTTGAAAGTGCCTTAAGCTACTTGCAAGCATTCACAAGAAACACTAATGCGTTTCCATGAAAGAGAAGCAGTCTGTTCCAACACTTCAATTCATTGCACGAAGGGAACGCAGTGTTGCTTTACTTTCTAAATGCTGTCCTTTCAGAGAAAATCACTTTCCTTTCAAAGAGCCTTGAGCTACTTACAAGCATTCAACAGAAACTCACATGCATTTCTCTGAAAGAGAGGCAGTCTCTTCCAACACTTCAATTCACTGGGCGAAGTGAATGGAGTGTTGCCTCACTTTCTAAATGCTGTCCTTTCAGAGAAAATCACTTTCCATTGAAAGTGCCTTAAACTACTTTCAAGCATTCACAAAAAACTCACATGCGTTTCTCTGAAAGAGAAGCAGTCTGTTCCAACACTTCAATTCTTTGCACGAAGGGAATGGAGGGTTGCTTTACTTTCTAAATGCTGTCCTTTCAGAGAAAATCACTTTCCTTTGAAAGAGCCTTGAGCTACTTACAAGCATTCAACAGAAACTCACATGCATTTCTCTGAAAAAGAAGCAGTCTGTTCCAACACTTCAATTCACTGTGCGAAGTGAATGGAGTGTTGCTTCACTTTCTAAATGCTGTCCTTTCAGAGAAAATCCCTTTCCTTTGAATGTGCCTTAAGCTACTTACAAGCATTCAACAGAAACTCACATGCATTTCTCTGAAAGAGAAGCAATCTGTTCCAACACTTCAATGCACTGTACAAAGTGAATGGAGTGTTGCTTCACTTTCTAAATTCTGTCCTTTCAGAGAAAATCACTTTCCTTTGAAAGTGCCTTAAGCAACTTGCAAGCATTCACAAGAAACACTAATGCGTTTATATGAAAGAGAAGCACTCTGTTCCAACACTTCAGTTCACTGCACGAAGGGAATGGAGTATTGCTTCACTTTCTAAATGCTGTCCTTTCAAAGAAAACCACTTTCCTTTGAAAGTGCCTTAAGCTACTTACAAGCATTCACCAGAAACTCACATGCGTTTCTCTGAAAGAGAAGCAGTCTGTTCCAACACTTCAATTCACTGTGCGAAGTGAATGGAGTGTTGCTTCACTTTCTAAATGCTGTCCTTTCAGAGAAAATCACTTTCCTTTGAAAGTGCCTTAAGCTACTTGCAAACATTAGGAAGAAACTCACATGCGTTTCTCTGAAAGAGAAGCAGTCTGTTCCAACACTTCAATTCACTGTGCGAAGTGAATGGAGTGTTGCTTCACTTTCTAAGTGATGTCCTTTCAGAGAAAATCACTTTCCTTTGAAAGTGCCTTAAGCTAATTCCAAGCATTCAACAGAAACTCATATGCATTTCTCTGAAAGAGAGGCAGTCTCTTCCAACACTTCAATTCACTGTGCGAAGTGAATGGAGTGTTGCCTCACTTTCTAAATGCTGTCCTTTCAGAGAAAATCACTTTCCATTGAAAGTGCCTTAAACTACTTTCAAGCATTCACAAAAAACTCACATGCGTTTCTCTGAAAGAGAAGCAGTCTGTTCCAACACTTCAATTCTTTGCACGAAGGGAATGGAGTGTTGCTTTACTTTCTAAATGCTGTCCTTTCGGAGAAAATCACTTTCCTTTGAAAGAGCCTTGAGCTACTTACAAGCATTCAACAGAAACTCACATGCATTTCTCTGAAAAAGAAGCAGTCTGTTCCAACACTTCAATTCACTGTGCGAAGTGAATGGAGTGTTGCTTCACTTTCTAAATGCTGTCCTTTCAGAGAAAATCCCTTTCCTTTGAATGTGCCTTAAGCTACTTACAAGCATTCAACAGAAACTCACATGCATTTCTCTGAAAGAGAAGCAATCTGTTCCAACACTTCAATGCACTGTACAAAGTGAATGGAGTGTTGCTTCACTTTCTAAATTCTGTCCTTTCAGAGAAAATCACTTTCCTTTGAAAGTGCCTTAAGCAACTTGCAAGCATTCACAAGAAACACTAATGCGTTTATATGAAAGAGAAGCACTCTGTTCCAACACTTCAGTTCACTGCACGAAGGGAATGGAGTATTGCTTCACTTTCTAAATGCTGTCCTTTCAGAGAAAAGCACTTTCCTTTGAAAGTGCCTTAAGCTACTTACAAGCATTCACCAGAAACTCACATGCGTTTCTCTGAAAGAGAAGCAGTCTGTTCCAACACTTCAATTCACTGTGCGAAGTGAATGGAGTGTTGCTTCACTTTCTAAATGCTGTCCTTTCAGAGAAAATCACTTTCCTTTGAAAGTGCCTTAAGCTACTTGCAAACATTAGGAAGAAACTCACATGCGTTTCTCTGAAAGAGAAGCAGTCTGTTCCAACACTTCAATTCACTGTGCGAAGTGAATGGAGTGTTGCTTCACTTTCTAAGTGATGTCCTTTCAGAGAAAATCACTTTCCTTTGAAAGTGCCTTAAGCTAATTCCAAGCATTCAACAGAAACACACATGCATTTCTCTGAAAGAGAAGCAGTCTGTTCCAACACTTCAATTCACTGTGCAAAGTGAATGGAGTGTTGCCTCACTTTCTAAATGCTGTCCTTTCAGAGAAAATCACTTTCCTTTGAAAGTGCCTTGAGCAATTTGCAAGCATTCACTAGAAACTCTAATGCGTTTCTATGAAAGAGAAGCAGTCTGTTCCAACACTTCAATTCATTGCACGAAGGGAATGCAGTGTTGCTTTACTTTCTAAATGCTGTCCTTTCAGAGAAAATCACTTTCCTTTGAAAGAGCCTTGAACTACTTACAAGCATTCAACAGAAACTCACATGCATTTCTCTGAAAAAGAAGCAGTCTGTTCCAACACTTCAATTCACTGTGCGAAGTGAATGGAGTGTTGCTTCACTTTCTAAATGCTGTCCTTTCAGTGAAAATCACTTTCCTTTGAAAGTGCCTTAAGCTACTTGCTAGGAAGAAGCTCACATGCGTTTCTCTGAAAGAGAAGCAGTCTGTTCCAACACTTCAATTCACTGTGTGAAGTGAATGGAGTGTTGCTTCACTTTCTAAATGCTGTCCTTTCAGAGAAAATCACTTTCCTTTGAAAGTGCCTTAAGCTACTTACAAGCATTCAACAGAAACTCACGTGCGTTTCTCTGAAACCGAAGCAGTCTGTTCCAACACTTCAATTCACTGTGCGAAGTGAATGGAGAGTTGCTTCACTTTCTAAATGCTGTCCTTTCAGAGAAAATCACTTTCCTTTGAAAGTGCCTTAAGCTACTTACAAGCATTCAACAGAAACTCACATGCATTTCTCTGAAAGAGAAGCAGTCTGTTCCAACACTTCAATTCACTGTGCGAAGTGAATGGAGTGTTGCTTCACTTTCTAAATTCTGTCCTTTCAGAGAAAATCGTTTTCTTTTGAAAGTGCCTTAAACTACTTTCAAGCATTCACAAAAAACTCACATGCGTTTCTCTGAAAGAGAAGCAGTCTGTTCCAACACTTCAATTCACTGTGCAAAGTGAATGGAGTGTTGCTTCACTTTCTAAATGCTGTCCTTTCAGAGAAAATCACTTTCCTTTGAAAGTGCCTTAAGCAAAATGCAAGCATTCCCAAGAAACACTAATGCGTTTATATGAAAGAGAAGCACTCTGTCCCAACACTTCAATTCACTGTGCGATGTGAATGGAGTGTTGCTTCACTTTCTAAATGCTGTCCTTTCAGAGAAAATCACTTTCCTTTGAAAGTGCCTTAAGCTACTTACAAGCATTCAACAGAAACTCACATGCATTTCTCTGAAAGAGAAGCAGTCTGTTCCAACACTTCAATTCTCTGTGCGAAGTGAATGGAGTGTTGCTTCACTTTCTAAATGCTGTCCTTTCAGAGAAAATCCCTTTCCTTTGATAGTGCCTTAAGCTACTTACAAGCATTCAACAGAAACTCACATGCATTTCTCTGAAAGAGAAGCAATCTGTTCCAACACTTCAATTCTCTGTGCGAAGTGAATGGAGTGTTGCTTCACTTTCTGAATGCTGTCATTTCAGAGAAAATCACTTTCCTTTGAAAGTGCCTTAAGCTACTTGCAAGCATTCACAAGAAACACTAATGCGTTTCTCTGAAAGAGAAGCAGTCTGTTCCAACACTTCAATTCATTGAACGAAGGGAATGGAGTGTTGCTTTACTTTCTAAATGCTGTCCTTTCAGAGAAAATCACTTTCCTTTGAAAGAGCCTTGAGCTACTTATAAGCATTCAACAGAAACTCACATGCATTTCTCTGAAAAAGAAGCAGTCTGTTCCAACACTTCAACTCACTGTGCGAAGTGAATGGAGTGTTGCTTCACTTTCTAAATGCTGTCCTTTCAGAGAAAATCACTTTCCTTTGAAAGTGCCTTAAGCTACTTACAAGCATTCAACAGAAACTCACATGCGTTTCTCTGAAACAGAAGCAGTCTGTTCCAACACTTCAATTGACTGCACGAAGGGAATGGAGTGTTGCTTCACTTTCTAAATGCTGTCCTTTCAGAGAAAATCACTTTCCTTTGAAAGTGCCTTAAGCTAATTCCAAGCATTCAACAGAAACTCACATGCATTTCTCTGAAAGAGAAGCAGTCTGTTCCAACACTTCAATTCTCTGTGCGAAGTGAATGGAGTGTTGCTTCACTTTCTAAATGCTGTCCTATCAGAGAAAATCACTTTCCTTTGAAAGTGCCTTAAGCTACTTGCAAGCATTCACAAGAAACACTAATGCGTTTCTATGAAAGAGAAGCAGTCTGTTCCAACACTTCAATTCATTGCACGAAGGGAATGCAGTGTTGCTTTACTTTCTAAATGCTGTCCTTTCAGAGAAAATCACTTTCCTTTCAAAGAGCCTTGAGCTACTTACAAGCATTCAACAGAAACTCACATGCATTTCTCTGAAAGAGAGGCAGTCTCTTCCAACACTTCAATTCACTGTGCAAAGTGAATGGAGTGTTGCCTCACTTTCTAAATGCTGTCCTTTCAGAGAAAATCACTTTCCTTTGAAAGTGCCTTGAGCAATTTGCAAGCATTCACTAGAAACTCTAATGCGTTTCTATGAAAGAGAAGCAGTCTGTTCCAACACTTCAATCATTGCACGAAGGGAATGCAGTGTTGCTTTACTTTCTAAATGCTGTCCTTTCAGAGAAAATCACTTTCCTTTGAAAGAGCCTTGAACTACTTACAAGCATTCAACAGAAACTCACATGCATTTCTCTGAAAAAGAAGCAGTCTGTTCCAACACTTCAATTCACTGTGCGAAGTGAATGGAGTGTTGCTTCACTTTCTCAATGCTGTCCTTTCAGTGAAAATCACTTTCCTTTGAAAGTGCCTTAAGCTACTTGCTAGGAAGAAGCTCACATGCGTTTCTCTGAAAGAGAAGCAGTCTGTTCCAACACTTCAATTCACTGTGTGAAGTGAATGGAGTGTTGCTTCACTTTCTAAATGCTGTCCTTTCAGAGAAAATCACTTTCCTTTGAAAGTGCCTTAAGCTACTTACAAGCATTCAACAGAAACTCACGTGCGTTTCTCTGAAACCGAAGCAGTCTGTTCCAACACTTCAATTCACTGTGCGAAGTGAATGGAGAGTTGCTTCACTTTCTAAATGCTGTCCTTTCAGAGAAAATCACTTTCCTTTGAAAGTGCCTTAAGCTACTTACAAGCATTCAACAGAAACTCACATGCATTTCTCTGAAAGAGAAGCAGTCTGTTCCAACACTTCAATTCACTGTGCGAAGTGAATGGAGTGTTGCTTCACTTTCTAAATTCTGTCCTTTCAGAGAAAATCGTTTTCTTTTGAAAGTGCCTTAAACTACTTTCAAGCATTCACAAAAAACTCACATGCGTTTCTCTGAAAGAGAAGCAGTCTGTTCCAACACTTCAATTCACTGTGCAAAGTGAATGGAGTGTTGCTTCACTTTCTAAATGCTGTCCTTTCAGAGAAAATCACTTTCCTTTGAAAGTGCCTTAAGCAAAATGCAAGCATTCCCAAGAAACACTAATGCGTTTATATGAAAGAGAAGCACTCTGTCCCAACACTTCAATTCACTGTGCGATGTGAATGGAGTGTTGCTTCACTTTCTAAATGCTGTCCTTTCAGAGAAAATCACTTTCCTTTGAAAGTGCCTTAAGCTACTTACAAGCATTCAACAGAAACTCACATGCATTTCTCTGAAAGAGAAGCAGTCTGTTCCAACACTTCAATTCTCTGTGCGAAGTGAATGGAGTGTTGCTTCACTTTCTAAATGCTGTCCTTTCAGAGAAAATCCCTTTCCTTTGATAGTGCCTTAAGCTACTTACAAGCATTCAACAGAAACTCACATGCATTTCTCTGAAAGAGAAGCAATCTGTTCCAACACTTCAATTCTCTGTGCGAAGTGAATGGAGTGTTGCTTCACTTTCTGAATGCTGTCATTTCAGAGAAAATCACTTTCCTTTGAAAGTGCCTTAAGCTACTTGCAAGCATTCACAAGAAACACTAATGCGTTTCTCTGAAAGAGAAGCAGTCTGTTCCAACACTTCAATTCATTGAACGAAGGGAATGGAGTGTTGCTTTACTTTCTAAATGCTGTCCTTTCAGAGAAAATCACTTTCCTTTGAAAGAGCCTTGAGCTACTTATAAGCATTCAACAGAAACTCACATGCATTTCTCTGAAAAAGAAGCAGTCTGTTCCAACACTTCAACTCACTGTGCGAAGTGAATGGAGTGTTGCTTCACTTTCTAAATGCTGTCCTTTCAGAGAAAATCACTTTCCTTTGAAAGTGCCTTAAGCTACTTACAAGCATTCAACAGAAACTCACATGCGTTTCTCTGAAACAGAAGCAGTCTGTTCCAACACTTCAATTGACTGCACGAAGGGAATGGAGTGTTGCTTCACTTTCTAAATGCTGTCCTTTCAGAGAAAATCACTTTCCTTTGAAAGTGCCTTAAGCTACTTACAAGCATTCAACAGAAACTCACATGCATTTCTCTGAAAGAGAAGCAGTCTGTTCCAACACTTCAATTCACTGTGCAAAGTGAATGCAGTGTTGCTTCACTTTCTAAATTCTGTCCTTTCAGAGAAAATCACTTTCTTTTGAAAGTTCCTTAAACTACTTTCAAGCATTCACAAAAAACTCACATGAGTTTCTCTGAAAGAGAAGCAGTCTGCTCCAACACTTCAATTCACTGTGCAAAGTGAATGTAGTGTTTCTTCACTTTCTAAATGCTGTCCTTTCAGAGAAAATCACTTTCCTTTGAAGTGCCTTAAGCAAATTGCAAGCATTGACAAGAAACACTAATGCGTTTATATGAAAGAGAAGCACTCTGTTCCAACACTTCAATTCACTGCACGAAGGGAATGGAGTGTTGCTTCACTTTTTAAATGCTGTCCTTTCAGAGAAAATCACTTTCCTTTGAAAGTGCCTTAAGCTACTTGCAAGCATTAGGAAGAAACTCACATGCGTTTCTCTGAAAGAGAAGCAGTCTGTTCCAACACTTCAATTCACTGTGCGAAGTGAATGGAGTGTTGCTTCACTTTCTAAATGCTGTCTTTTCAGAGAAAATCACTTTCCTTTGAAAGTGCCTTAAGCTACTTACAAGCATTCAACAGAAACTCACATGCGTTTCTCTGAAAGAGAAGCAGTCTGTTCCAACACTTCAGTTCACTGTGTGAAGTGAATGGAGTGTTGCCTCACTTTCTAAATGCTGTCCTTTCAGAGAAAATCACTTTCCTTTGAAAGTGCCTTAAGCAAATTGCAAGCATTCACAAGAAACACTAATGCGTTTCTCTGAAAGAGAAGCAGTCTGTTCCAACACTTCAATTCATTGCGCGAAGGGAATGGAGTGTTGCTTTACTTTCTAAAGGCTGTCCTTTCAGAGAAAATCACTTTCCTTTGAAAGAGCCTTGAGCTACTTACAAGCATTCAACAGAAACTCACATGCATTTCTCTGAAAGAGAAGCAGTCTGTTCCAACACTTCAATTCACTGTGTGAAGTGAATGGAGTGTTGCTTCACTTTCCGAATGCTGTCCTTTCAGAGAAAATCCCTTTCCTTTGAATGTGCCTTAAGCTACTTACAAGCATTCAACAGAAACTCACATGCATTTCTCTGAAAGAGAAGCAATCTGTTCCAACACTTCAATTCTCTTGCGAAGTGAATGGAGTGTTGCTTCACTTTCTAAATGGTGTTCTTTCAGAGAAAATCACTTTCCTTTGAAAGTGTCTTAAGCTACTTGCAAGCATTAGGAAGAAACTCACATGCGTTTCTCTGAAAGAGAAGCACTCTGTTCCAACACTTCAATTCACAGTGCGAAGTGAATGGAGTGTTGCTTCACTTTCTAAATGCTGTCCTTTCAGAGAAAATCCCTTTCCTTTGAATGTGCCTTAAGCTACTTACAAGCATTCAACAGAAACTCACATGCATTTCTCTGAAAAAGAAGCAGTCTGTTCCAACACTTCAATTCAATGTGCGAAGTGAATGGAGTGTTGCTTCACTTTCCAAATGCTGTCCTTTCAGAGAAAATCCCTTTCCTTTGAATGTGCCTTAAGCTACTTACAAGCATTCAACAGAAACTCACATGCATTTCTCTGAAAAAGAAGCAGTCTGTTCCAACACTTCAATTCACTGTGCGAAGTGAATGGAGTGTTGCTTCACTTTCTAAATGCTGTGCTTTCAGAGAAAATCACTTTCCTTTGAAAGTGCCTTAAGCTACTTACAAGCATTCACAAGAAACTCACATGCGTTTCTCTGAAACAGAAGCAGTCTGTTCCAACACTTCAATTGACTGCACGAAGTGAATGGAGTGTTGCTTCACTTTCTAAATGCTGTCCTTTCAGAGAAAATCACTTTCCTTTGAAAGTGCCTTAAGCTACTTACAAGCATTCAACAGAAACTCACATGCATTTCTCTGAAAGAGAAGCAGTCTGTTCCAACACTTCAATTCACTGTGCGAAGTGAATGGAGTGTTGCTTCACTTTCTAAATTCTGTCCTTTCAGAGAAAATCACTTTCTTTTGAATGTGCCTTAAACTACTTTCAAGCATTCACAAAAAACTCACATGCGTTTCTCTGAAAGAGAAGCAGTGTGTTCCAACACTTCAATTCACTGTGCAAAGTGAATGGAGTGTTGCTTCACTTTCTAAATGCTGTCCTTTCAGAGAAAATCACTTTCCTTTGAAAGTGCCTTAAGCAAATTGCAAGCATTCACAAGAAACACTAATGCGTTTATATGAAAGAGAAGCACTCTGTTCCAACACTTCAATTCACTGCACGAAGGGAATGGAGTGTTGCTTCACTTTCTAAATGCTGTCCTTTCAGAGAAAATCACTTTCCTTTGAAAGTGCCTTAAGCTACTTGCAAGCATTAGTAAGAAACACACATGCGTTTCTCTGAAAGAGAAGCAGTCTGTTCCAACACTTCAATTCACTGTGCGAAGTGAATGGAGTGTTGCTTCACTTTCTAAATGCTGTCCTTTCAGAGAAAATCACTTTCCTTTGAAAGTGCCTTAAGCTACTTGCAAGCATTCACAAGAAACACTAATGCGATTCTATGAAAGAGAAGTAGTCTGTCTCAACACTTCAATTCATTGCACGAAGGGAATGGAGTGTTGCTTTACTTTCTAAATGCTGTCCTTTCAGAGAAAATCACTTTCCTTTGAAAGAGCCTTGAGCTACTTACAAGCATTCAACAGAAACTCACATGCATTTCTCTGAAAAGGAAGCAGTCTGTTCCAACACTTCAATTCACTGTGCGAAGTGAATGGAGTGTTGCTTCACTTTCTAAATGCTGTCCTTTCAGAGAAAATCACTTTCCTTTGAAAGTGCCTTAAGCTACTTGCTAGGAAGAAGTTCACATGCGTTTCTCTGAAAGAGAAGCAGTCTGTTCCAACACTTCAATTCACTGTGCAAAGTAAATGGAGTGTTGTTTCACTTTCTAAATGCTGTCCTTTCAGAGAAAATCACTTTCCTTTGAAAGTGCCTTAAGCAAATTGCAAGCATTCACAAGAAACACTAATGCGTTTCTCTGAAAGAGAAGCAGTCTGTTCCAACACTTCAATTCATTGCGCGAAGGGAATGGAGTGTTGCTTCACTTTCTGAATGCTGTCCTTTCAGAGAAAATCCCTTTCCTTGAATGTGCCTTAAGCTACTTACAAGCATTCAACAGAAACTCACATGCATTTCTCTGAAAGAGAAGCAATCTGTTCCAACACTTCAATTCTCTTGTGAAGTGAATGGAGTGTTGCTTCACTTTCTAAATGGTGTTCTTTCAGAGAAAATCACTTTCCTTTGAAAGTGTCTTAAGCTACTTGCAAGCATTAGGAAGAAACTCACATGCGTTTCTCTGAAAGAGAAGCACTCTGTTCCAACACTTCAATTCACTGTGCGAAGTGAATGGAGTGTTGCTTCACTTTCTAAATGCTCTCCTTTCAGAGAAAATCCCTTTCCTTTGAATGTGCCTTAAGCTACTTACAAGCATTCAACAGAAACTCACAAGCATTTCTCTGAAAAAGAAGCAGTCTGTTCCAACACTTCAATTCACTGTGCGAAGTGAATGGAGTGTTGCTTCACTTTCCAAATGCTGTTCTTTCAGAGAAAATCCCTTTCCTTTGAATGTGCCTTAAGCTACTTACAAGCATTCAACAGAAACTCACATGCATTTCTCTGAAAAAGAAGCAGTCTGTTCCAACACTTCAATTCACTGTGCGAAGTGAATGGAGTGTTGCTTCACTTTCTAAATGCTGTCCTTTCAGAGAAAATCACTTTCCATTGAAAGTGCCTTAAGCTACTTACAAGCATTCACAAGAAACTCACATGTGTTTCTCTGAAACAGAAGCAGTCTGTTCCAACACTTCAATTGACTGCACGAAGGGAATGGAGTGTTGCTTCACTTTCTAAATGCTGTCCTTTCAGAGAAAATCACTTTCCTTTGAAAGTGCCTTAAGCTACTTACAAGCATTCAACAGAAACTCACAAGCATTTCTTGAAAGAGAAGCAGTCTGTTCCAACACTTCAATTCACTGTGCGAAGTGAATGCAGTGTTGCTTCACTTTCTAAATTCTGTCCTTTCAGAGAAAATCACTTTCTTTTGAAAGTGCCTTAAACTACTTTCAAGCATTCACAAAAAACTCACATGCGTTTCTCTGAAAGAGAAGCAGTCTGTTCCAACACTTCAATTCACTGTGCAAAGTAAATGGAGTGTTGCTTCACTTTCTAAATGCTGTCCTTTCAGAGAAAATCACTTTCCTTTGAAAGTGCCTTAAGCAAATTGCAAGCATTCACAAGAAACACTAATGCGTTTATATGAAAGAGAAGCACTCTGTTCCAACACTTCAATTCACTGCACGAAGGGAATGGAGTGTTGCTTCACTTTCTAAATGCTGTCCTTTCAGAGAAAATCACTTTCCTTTGAAAGTGCCTTAAGCTACTTGCAAGCATTAGGAAGAAACTCACATGCGTTTCTCTGAAAGAGAAGCAGTCTGTTCCAACACTTCAATTCACTGTGCGAAGTGAATGGAGTGTTGCTTCACTTTCTAAATGCTGTCTTTTCAGAGAAAATCACTTTCCTTTGAAAGTGCCTCAAGCTACTTACAAGCATTCAACAGAAACTCACATGCATTTCTCTGAAAGAGAAGCAGTCTGTTCCAACACTTCAATTCACTGTGTGAAGTGAATGGAGTGTTGCCTCACTTTCTAAATGCTGTCCTTTCAGAGAAAATCTCTTTCCTTTGAAAGTGCCTTAAGCTACTTACAAGCATTTAACAGAAACTCACATGCGTTTCTCTGAAAGAGAAGCAGTCTGTTCCAACACTTCAATTCACTGTGTGAAGTGAATGGAGTGTTGCCTCACTTTCTAAATGCTGTCCTTTCAGAGAAAATCTCTTTCCTTTGAAAGTGCCTTAAGCTACTTACAAGCATTTAACAGAAACTCACATGCGTTTCTCTGAAAGAGAAGCAATCTGTTCCAACACTTCAATTCACTGTTCGAAGTGAATGGAGTGTTGCTTCACTTTCTAAATGTTGATCTTTCAGAGAAAATCACTTTCATTTGAAAGGGCCTTAAGCTACTTGCAAGCATTAGGAAGAAACTCAAATGCGTTTCTCTGAAAGAGAAGCAGTCTGTTCCAACACTTCAATTCTCTGTGCGAAGTGAATGGAGTGTTGCTTCACTTTCTAAATGCTGTCCTTTCAGAGAAAATCACTTTCCATTGAAAGTGCCTTAAGCTACTTGCAAGCATTAGGAAGAAACTCACATGCGTTTCTCTGAAAGAGAAGCAGTCTGTTCCAACACTTCAATTCACTGTGCGAAGTGAATGGAGTGTTGCCTCACTTTCTAAATGCTGTCCTTTCAGAGAAAATCACTTTCCATTGAAAGTGCCTTAAACTACGTTAAGCATTCACAAAAAACTCACAAGAGTTTCTCTGAAAGAGACGCAGTCTGTTCCAACACTTCAATTCACTGTGCGAAGTGAATGAAGTGTTGCTTCACTTTCTAAATGCTGTCCTTTCAGAGAAAATCACTTTCCTTTGAAAGTGCCTTAAGCTGCTTGCTAGGAAGAAGCTCACATGCGTTTCTCTGAAAGAGAAGCAGTCTGTTCCAGCACTTCAATTCACTGTGTGAAGTGAATGGAGTGTTGCTTCACTTTCAAAATTCTGTCCTTTCAGAAAAAATCACTTTCTTTTGAAAGTGCCTTAAACTACTTTCAAGCATTCACAAAAAACTCACATGCGTTTCTCTGAAAGAGAAGCAGTCTGTTCCAAAACTTCATTTTACTGTGCAAAGTAAATGGAGTGTTGCTTCACTTTCTAAATGCTGTCCTTTCAGAGAAAATCACTTTCCTTTGAAAGTGCCTTAAGCAAATTGCAAGCATTCACAAGAAACACTAATGCGTTTCTCTGAAAGAGAAGCAGTCTGTTCCAACACTTCAATTCATTGCGCGAAGGGAATGGAGTGTTGCTTTACTTTCTAAATGCTGTCCTTTCAGAGAAAATCACTTTCCTTTGAAAGAGCCTTGAGGTACTCACAAGCTTTCAACAGAAACTCACATGCATTTCTCTGAAAGAAAAGCAGTCTGTTCCAACCCTTCAATTCACTGTGTGAAGTGAATGGAGTGTTGCTTCACTTTCCAAATGCTGTCCTTTCAGAGAAAATCTCTTTCCTTTGAATGTGCCTTAAGCTACTTACAAGCATTCAACAGAAACTCACATGTATTTCTCTGAAAGAGAAGCAATCTGCTACAACACTTCAATTCTCTTGCGAAGTGAATGGAGTGTTGCTTCACTTTCTAAATGGTGTTCTTTCAGAGAAAATCACTTTCCTTTGAAAGTGTCTTAAGCTACTTGCAAGCATTAGGAAGAAATTCACATGCGTTTCTCTGAAAGAGAAGCACTCTGTTCCAACACTTCAATTCACTGTGCGAAGTGAATGGAGTGTTGCTTCACTTTCTAAATGCTGTCCTTTCAGAGAAAATCACTTTCCTTTGAAAGTGCCTTAAGCTACTTGCAAGCATTAGGAAGAAACTCACATGCGTTTCTCTGAAAGAGAAGCCATCTGTTCCAACACTTCAATTCAATGTGTGAAGTGAATGGAGTGTTGCCTCACTTTCTAAATGCTGTCCTTTCAGAGAAAATCACTTTCCTTTGAAAGTGCCTTAAGCTACTTACAAGCATTCACAAGAAACACTACTGCGTTTCTATGAAAGAGAAGCAGTCTGTTCCAACACTTCAATTCATTGCGCGAAGGGAATGGAGTGTTGCTTTACTTTCTAAATGCTGTCCTTTCAGAGAAAATCACTTTCCTTTGAAAGAGCCTTGAGCAACTTACAAGCATTCAACAGAAACTCACACGCACTTCTCTGAAAGAGAAGCAGTCTGTTCCAACACTTCAATTCACTGTGTGAAGTGAATGGAGTGTTGCTACACTTTCTAAATGCTGTCCTTTCAGAGAAAATCCCTTTCCTTTGAATGTGCCTTAAGCTACTTACAAGCATTCAGCAGAAACTCACATGCATTTCTCTGAAAGAGAAGCAATCTGTTCCAACACTTCAATTCTCTTGCGAAGTGAATGGAGTGTTGCTTCACTTTCTAAATGCTGTTCTTTCAGAGAAAATCACTTTCCTTTGAAAGTGCCTTAAGCTACTTGCAAGCATTAGGAAGAAACTCACATGCGTTTCTCTGAAAGAGAAGCAGTCTGTTCCAACACTTCAATTCACTGTGCGAAGTGAATGGAGTGTTGCTTCACTTTCTAAATGCTGTCCTTTCAGAGAAAATCACTTTCCTTTGAAAGTGCCTTGAGCAATTTGCAAGCATTCACTAGAAACTCTAATGCGTTTATATGAAAGAGAAGCACTCTGTTCCAACACTTCAATTCATTGCATGAAGGGAATGGAGTGTTGCTTTACTTTCTAAATGCTGTCCTTTCAGAGAAAATCACTTTCCTTTGAAAGTGCCTTAAGCTACTTACAAGCATTCAACAGAAACTCACATGCGTTACTGTGAAACAGAAGCAGTCTGTTCCAACACTTCAGTTGACTGCACGAAGGGAATGGAGTGTTGCTTCACTTTCTAAATGCTGTCCTTTCAGAGAAAATCTCTTTCCTTTGAAAGTGCCTTAAGCTACTTACAAGCATTTAACAGAAACTCACATGCGTTTCTCTGAAAGAGAAGCAGTCTGTTCCAACACTTCAATTCACTGTTCGAAGTGAATGGAGTGTTGCTTCACTTTCTAAATGTTGATCTTTCAGAGAAAATCACTTTCCTTTGAAAGTGCCTTAAGCTACTTGCAAGCATTAGGAAGAAACTCAAATGCGTTTCTCTGAAAGAGAAGCAGTCTGTTCCAACACTTCAATTCACTGTTCGAAGTGAATGGAGTGTTGCTTCACTTTCTAAATGTTGATCTTTCAGAGAAAATCACTTTCCTTTGAAAGTGCCTTAAGCTACTTGCAAGCATTAGGAAGAAACTCACATGCATTTCTCTGAAAGAGAAGCAGTCTGTTCCAACACTTCAATTCACTGTGCGAAGTGAATGGAGTGTTGCCTCACTTTCTAAATGCTGTCCTTTCAGAGAAAATCACTTTCCATTGAAAGTGCCTTAAACTACTTTCAAGCATTCACAAAAAACTCACAAGAGATTCTCTGAAAGAGACGCAGTCTGTTCCAACACTTCAATTCACTGTGCGAAGTGAATGAAGTGTTGCTTCACTTTCTAAATGCTGTCCTTTCAGAGAAAATCACTTTCCTTTGAAAGTGCCTTAAGCTACTTGCTAGGAAGAAGCTCACATGCGTTTCTCTGAAAGAGAAGCAGTCTGTTCCAACACTTCAATTCACTGTGTGAAGTGAATGGAGTGTTGCTTCACTTTCAAAATTCTGTCCTTTCAGAAAAAATCACTTTCTTTTGAAAGTGCCTTAAACTACTTTCAAGCATTCACAAAAAACTCACATGCGTTTCTCTGAAAGAGAAGCAATCTGTTACAACACTTCAATTCTCTTGCGAAGTGAATGGAGTGTTGCTTCACTTTCTAAATGGTGTTCTTTCAGAGAAAATCACTTTCCTTTGAAAGTGTCTTAAGCTACTTGCAAGCATTAGGAAGAAATTCACATGCGTTTCTCTGAAAGAGAAGCACTCTGTTTCAACACTTCAATTCACTGTGCGAAGTGAATGGAGTGTTGCTTCACTTTCTAAATGCTGTCCTTTCAGAGAAAATCACTTTCCTTTGAAAGTGCCTTAAGCTACTTGCAAGCATTAGGAAGAAACTCACATGCGTTTCTCTGAAAGAGAAGCCATCTGTTCCAACACTTCAATTCAATGTGTGAAGTGAATGGAGTGTTGCCTCACTTTCTAAATGCTGTCCTTTCAGAGAAAATCACTTTCCTTTGAAAGTGCCTTAAGCTACTTACAAGCATTCACAAGAAACACTAATGCGTTTCTATGAAAGAGAAGCAGTCTGTTCCAACACTTCAATTCATTGCGCGAAGGGAATGGAGTGTTGCTTTACTTTCTAAATGCTGTCCTTTCAGAGAAAATCACTTTCCTTTGAAAGAGCCTTGAGCAACTTACAAGCATTCAACAGAAACTCACATGCACTTCTCTGAAAGAGAAGCAGTCTGTTCCAACACTTCAATTCACTGTGTGAAGTGAATGGAGTGTTGCTTCACTTTCTAAATGCTGTCCTTTCAGAGAAAATCCCTTTCCTTTGAATGTGCCTTAAGCTACTTACAAGCATTCAACAGAAACTCACATGCATTTCTCTGAAAGAGAAGCAATCTGTTCCAACACTTCAATTCTCTTGCGAAGTGAATGGAGTGTTGCTTCACTTTCTAAATGCTGTTCTTTCAGAGAAAATCACTTTCCTTTGAAAGTGCCTTAAGCTACTTGCAAGCATTAGGAAGAAACTCACATGCGTTTCTCTGAAAGAGAAGCAGTCTGTTCCAACACTTCAATTCACTGTGCGAAGTGAATGGAGTGTTGCTTCACTTTCTAAATGCTGTCCTTTCAGAGAAAATCACTTTCCTTTGAAAGTGCCTTAAGCTACTTGCAAGCATTAGGAAGTAACTCACATGCGTTTCTCTGAAAGAGAAGCAGTCTGTTCCAACACTTCAATTCACTGTGCGAAGTGAATGGAGTGTTGCCTCACTTTCTAAATGCTGTCCTTTCAGAGAAAATCACTTTCTTTGAAAGTGCCTTGAGCAATTTGCAAGCATTCACTAGAAACTCTAATGCGTTTATATGAAAGAGAAGCACTCTGTTCCAACACTTCAATTCATTGCACGAAGGGAATGCAGTGTTGCTTTACTTTCTAAATGCTGTCCTTTCAGAGAAAATCACTTTCCTTTGAAAGAGCCTTGAGCTACTTACAAGCATTCAACAGAAACTCACATGCATTTCTCTGAAAAAGAAGCAGTCTGTTCCAACACTTCAATTCAGTGTGCGAAGTGAATGGAGTGTTGCTTCACTTTCTAAATGCTGTCCTTTCCGAGAAAATCACTTTCCTTTGAAAGAGCCTTAAGCTACTTGCTAGGAAGAAGCTCACATGCGTTTCTCTGAAAGAGACACAGTCTGTTCCAACACTTAAATTCACTGTGCGAAGTGAATGAAGTGTTGCTTCACTTTCTAAATGCTGTCCTTTCAGAGAAAATCCCTTTCCTTTGAATTTACCTTAAGCTACTTACAAGCATTCAACAGAAACTCACATGCATTTCTCTGAAAGAGAAGCAATCTGTTCCAACACATCAGTTCTCTGTGCGAAGTGAAAGGAGTGTTGCTTCACTTTCTAAATGCTGTCCTTTCAGAGAAAATCCCTTTCCTTTGAATGTGCCTTAAGCTACTTACAAGCATTCAACAGAAACTCACATGCATTTCTCTGAAAGAGAAGCAATCTGTTCCAACACTTCAATTCTCTTGCGAAGTGAATGGAGTGTTGCTTCACTTTCTAAATGCTGTTCTTTCAGAGAAAATCACTTTCCTTTGAAAGTGCCTTAAGCTACTTGCAAGCATTAGGAAGAAACTCACATGCGTTTCTCTGAAAGAGAAGCAGTCTGTTCCAACACTTCAATTCACTGTGCGAAGTGAATGGAGTGTTGCTTCACTTTCTAAATGCTGTCCTTTCAGAGAAAATCACTTTCCTTTGAAAGTGCCTTAAGCTACTTGCAAGCATTAGGAAGAAACTCACATGCGTTTCTCTGAAAGAGAAGCAGTCTGTTCCAACACTTCAATTCACTGTGCGAAGTGAATGGAGTGTTGTCTCACTTTCTAAATGCTGTCCTTTCAGAGAAAATCACTTTCCTTTGAAAGTGCCTTGAGCAATTTGCAAGCATTCACTAGAAACTCTAATGCGTTTATATGAAAGAGAAGCACTCTGTTCCAACACTTCAATTCATTGCACGAAGGGAATGCAGTGTTGCTTTACTTTCTAAATGCTGTCCTTTCAGAGAAAATCACTTTCCTTTGAAAGAGCCTTGAGCTACTTACAAGCATTCAACAGAAACTCACATGCATTTCTCTGAAAAAGATGCAGTCTGTTCCAACACTTCAATTCAGTGTGCGAAGTGAATGGAGTGTTGCTTCACTTTCTAAATGCTGTCCTTTCCGAGAAAATCACTTTCCTTTGAAAGAGCCTTAAGCTACTTGCTAGGAAGAAGCTCACATGCGTTTCTCTGAAAGAGACACAGTCTGTTCCAACACTTAAATTCACTGTGCGAAGTGAATGAAGTGTTGCTTCACTTTCAAAATGCTGTCCTTTCAGAGAAAATCCCTTTCCTTTGAATTTACCTTAAGCTACTTACAAGCATTCAACAGAAACTCACATGCATTTCTCTGAAAGAGAAGCAATCTGTTCCAACACATCAGTTCTCTGTGCGAAGTGAAAGGAGTGTTGCTTCACTTTCTAAATGCTGTCCTTTCAGAGAAAATCACTTTCCTTTGAATGTGCCTTAAGCTACTTACAAGCATTCAACAGAAACTCACATGCATTTCTCTGAAAGAGAAGCAATCTCTTCCAACACTTCAATTCTCTGTGCGAAGTGAATGGAGTGTTGCTTCAGTTTCTAAATGCTGTCCTTTCAGAGAAAATCACTTTCCTTTGAAAGTGCCTTAAGCTACTTGCAAGCATTAGGAAGAAACACACATGCGTTTCTCTGAAAGAGAAGCAATATGTTCCAATACTTCAATTCACTGTGTGAAGTGAATGGAGTGTTGCCTCACTTTCTAAATGCTGTCCTTTCAGAGAAAATCACTTTCCTTTAAAAGTGCCTTAAGCTACTTACAGGCATTCAACAGAAACTCACATGCGTTTCTCTGAAAGAGAAGCAGTCTGTTCCAACACTTCAATTCAATGTGCGAAGTGAATGGAGTGTTGCTTCACTTTCTAAATGCTGTCCTTTCAGAGAAAATCACTTTCCTTTGAAAGAGCCTTGAGCTACTTACAAGCATTCAACAGAAACTCACATGCATTTCTCTGAAAGAGAAGCAGTCTGTTCCAACACTTCAATTCACTGTGTGAAGTGAATGGAGTGTTGCTTCACTTTCTAAATGCTGTCCTTTCAGAGAAAATCACTTTCCTTTGAAAGTGCCTTAAGCTACTTCCAAGCATTAGGAAGAAACTCACATGCGTTTCTCTGAAAGAGAAGCAGTCTGTTCCAACACTTCAATTCACTGTGCAAAGTGAATGGAGTGTTGCTTCACTTTCTAAATGCTGTCCTTCAGAGAAAATCACTTTCCTTTGAAAGTGCCTTAAGCTACTTGCAAGCATTAGGAAGAAACTCACATGCGTTTCTCTGACAGAGAAACAGTCTGTTCCAACACTTCAATTCACTGTGCGAAGTGAATGGAGTGTTGCTTCACTTTCTAAATGCTGTCCTTTCAGAGAAAATCACTTTCCTTTGAATGTGCCTTAAACTACTTGCAAGCATTAGGAAGAAACTCACATGCGTTTCTGAAAGAGAAGCAATCTCTTCCAACACTTCAATTCACTGAGTGAAGTGAAAGGAGTGTTGCCTCACTTTCTAAATGCTGTCCTTTCAGAGAAAATCACTTTCCTTTGAAAGTGCCTTAAGCTACTTACAAGCATTCAACAGAAACTCACATGCGTTTCTCTGAAAGGGAAGCAGTCTGTTCCAACACTTCAATTCAATGTGCGAAGTGAATGGAGTGTTCCTTCACTTTCTAAATGCTGTCCTTTCAGAGAAAATCACTTTCCTTTGAAAGTGCCTTAAGCTACTTACAAGCATTCAACAGAAACTCACATGCATTTCTCTGAAAGAGAAGCAGTCTGTTCCAACACTTCAATTCTCTGTGCGAAGTGAATGGAGTGTTGTTTCACTTTCTAAATGCTGTCCTTTCAGAGAAAATCACTTTCCTTTGAAAGTGCCTTAAGCTACTTGCAAGCATTCAAAAGAAACACTAATGCGTTTCTCTGAAAGAGATGCAGTCTGTTCCAACACTTCAATTCATTGCACGAAGGGAATGGAGTGTTGCTTTATTTTCTAAATGCTGTCCTTTCAGAGAAAATCACTTTCCTTTGAAAGAGCCTTGAGCTACTTACAAGCATTAAACAGAAACTCATATGCATTTCTCTGAAAGAGAAGCAGTCTGTTACAACACTTCAATTCACTGTGCGAAGTGAATGGAGTGTTGCTTCACCTTCTAAATGCTGTCCTTTCAGAGAAAATCACTTTCCTTTGAAAGTGCCTTAAGCTACTTACAAGCATTCAACAGAAACTCACAGGCATTTCTCTGAAAGAGAAGCAGTCTGTTCCAACACTTCAATTCACTGTGCGAAGTGAATGGAGTGTTGTCTCACTTTCTAAATGCTGTCCTTTCAGAGAAAATCACTTTCATTTGAAAGTGCCTTAAGCTACTTGCAAGCATTCACAAGAAACACTAATGCGTTTCTATGAAAGAGAAGCAGTCTGTTCCAACACTTCAATTCATTGCACGAAGGGAATGGAGTGTAGCTTTACTTTCTAAATGCTGTCCTTTCAGAGAAAATCACTTTCCTTTGAAAGAGCCTTGAGCTACTTACAAGCATTCAACAGAAACTCACATGCATTTCTCTGAAAGCGAAGCAGTCTGTTCCAACACTTCAATTCACTGTGCGAAGTGAATGGAATGTTACTTCACTTTCTAAATGCTGTCCTTTCAGAGAAAATCACTTTCCTTTGAAAGTGGCTTAAGCTACTTTCACGCATTCACAGGAAACACACATGCGTTTCTCTGAAATAGAAGCAGTCTGTTCCAACACTTCAATTCACTGTGCGAAGTGAATGGATTGTTGCTTCACTTTCTAAATCCTGTCCTTTCAGAGAAAATTACTTTTGTTTGAAAGTGCCTTAAGCAACTTTCAAGCATTCACAAGAAATTCACATGCATTCCTCTGAAAGAGAAGCCTTCTCTTCCAACACTTCAATTCACTGTGCGAAGTGAATGGAGTTTTGCTTCACTTTCTAAATGCTGTTCTTTCAGAGAAAATCACTTTCCTTTGAAAGTGCCTTAAGCTACTTGCAAGCATTAGGAAGAAACTCACATGCATTTCTCTGAAAGAGAAGCAGTCTGTTCCAACACTTCAATTCCCTGCACGAAGGAAATGGAGTTTTGCGTCACTTTCTAAATGCTGTCCTTTCAGAGAAAATCACTTTCCTTTGAAAGTGCCTTAAGCTACTTACAAGCATTCACCAGAAACTCACATGCGTTTCTCTGAAAGAGAAGCAGTCTGTTCCAACACTTCAATTCACTGTGCGAAGTGAATGGAGTGTTGCTTCACTTTCTAAATGCTGTCCTTTCAGAGAAAATCACTTTCCTTTGAAAGAGCCTTGAGCTACTTACAAGCATTCAACAGAAACTCACATGCATTTCTCTGAAAGAGAAGCAGTCTGTTCCAACACTTCAATTCACTGTGTGAAGTGAATGCAGTGTTGCTTCACTTTCTAAATGCTGTCCTTTCAAAGAAAATCACTTTCCTTTGAAAGTGCCTTAAGCTACTTCCAAGCATTAGGAAGAAACTCACATGCGTTTCTCTGAAAGAGAAGCAGTCTGTTCCAACACTTCAATTCACTGTGCGAAGTGAATGGAGTGTTGCTTCACTTTCTAAATGCTGTCCTTCAGAGAAAATCACTTTCCTTTGAAAGTGCCTTAAGCTACTTGCAAGCATTAGGAAGAAACTCACATGCGTTTCTCTGACAGAGAAACAGTCTGTTCCAACACTTCAATTCACTGTGCGAAGTGAATGGAGTGTTGCTTCACTTTCTAAATGCTGTCCTTTCAGAGAAAATCACTTTCCTTTGAAAGTGCCTTAAACTACTTGCAAGCATTAGGAAGAAACTCACATGCGTTTCTCTGAAAGAGAAGCAATCTCTTCCAACACTTCAATTCACTGTGTGAAGTGAAAGGAGTGTTGCCTCACTTTCTAAATGCTGTCCTTTCAGAGAAAATCACTTTCCTTTGAAAGTGCCTTAAGCTACTTACAAGCATTCACAAGAAACACTAATGCGTTTCTATGAAAGAGAAGCAGTCTGTTCCAACACTTCAATTCATTGCGCGAAGGGAATGGAGTGTTGCTTTACTTTCTAAATGCTGTCCTTTCAGAGAAAATCACTTTCCTTTGAAAGAGCCTTGAGCAACTTACAAGCATTCAACAGAAACTCACATGCACTTCTCTGAAAGAGAAGCAGTCTGTTCCAACACTTCAATTCACTGTGTGAAGTGAATGGAGTGTTGCTTCACTTTCTAAATGCTGTCCTTTCAGAGAAAATCCCTTTCCTTTGAATGTGCCTTAAGCTACTTACAAGCATTCAACAGAAACTCACATGCATTTCTCTGAAAGAGAAGCAATCTGTTCCAACACTTCAATTCTCTTGCGAAGTGAATGGAGTGTTGCTTCACTTTCTAAATGCTGTTCTTTCAGAGAAAATCACTTTCCTTTGAAAGTGCCTTAAGCTACTTGCAAGCATTAGGAAGAAACTCACATGCGTTTCTCTGAAAGAGAAGCAGTCTGTTCCAACACTTCAATTCACTGTGCGAAGTGAATGGAGTGTTGCTTCACTTTCTAAATGCTGTCCTTTCAGAGAAAATCACTTTCCTTTGAAAGTGCCTTAAGCTACTTGCAAGCATTAGGAAGTAACTCACATGCGTTTCTCTGAAAGAGAAGCAGTCTGTTCCAACACTTCAATTCACTGTGCGAAGTGAATGGAGTGTTGCCTCACTTTCTAAATGCTGTCCTTTCAGAGAAAATCACTTTCTTTGAAAGTGCCTTGAGCAATTTGCAAGCATTCACTAGAAACTCTAATGCGTTTATATGAAAGAGAAGCACTCTGTTCCAACACTTCAATTCATTGCACGAAGGGAATGCAGTGTTGCTTTACTTTCTAAATGCTGTCCTTTCAGAGAAAATCACTTTCCTTTGAAAGAGCCTTGAGCTACTTACAAGCATTCAACAGAAACTCACATGCATTTCTCTGAAAAAGAAGCAGTCTGTTCCAACACTTCAATTCAGTGTGCGAAGTGAATGGAGTGTTGCTTCACTTTCTAAATGCTGTCCTTTCCGAGAAAATCACTTTCCTTTGAAAGAGCCTTAAGCTACTTGCTAGGAAGAAGCTCACATGCGTTTCTCTGAAAGAGACACAGTCTGTTCCAACACTTAAATTCACTGTGCGAAGTGAATGAAGTGTTGCTTCACTTTCTAAATGCTGTCCTTTCAGAGAAAATCCCTTTCCTTTGAATTTACCTTAAGCTACTTACAAGCATTCAACAGAAACTCACATGCATTTCTCTGAAAGAGAAGCAATCTGTTCCAACACATCAGTTCTCTGTGCGAAGTGAAAGGAGTGTTGCTTCACTTTCTAAATGCTGTCCTTTCAGAGAAAATCCCTTTCCTTTGAATGTGCCTTAAGCTACTTACAAGCATTCAACAGAAACTCACATGCATTTCTCTGAAAGAGAAGCAATCTGTTCCAACACTTCAATTCTCTTGCGAAGTGAATGGAGTGTTGCTTCACTTTCTAAATGCTGTTCTTTCAGAGAAAATCACTTTCCTTTGAAAGTGCCTTAAGCTACTTGCAAGCATTAGGAAGAAACTCACATGCGTTTCTCTGAAAGAGAAGCAGTCTGTTCCAACACTTCAATTCACTGTGCGAAGTGAATGGAGTGTTGCTTCACTTTCTAAATGCTGTCCTTTCAGAGAAAATCACTTTCCTTTGAAAGTGCCTTAAGCTACTTGCAAGCATTAGGAAGAAACTCACATGCGTTTCTCTGAAAGAGAAGCAGTCTGTTCCAACACTTCAATTCACTGTGCGAAGTGAATGGAGTGTTGTCTCACTTTCTAAATGCTGTCCTTTCAGAGAAAATCACTTTCCTTTGAAAGTGCCTTGAGCAATTTGCAAGCATTCACTAGAAACTCTAATGCGTTTATATGAAAGAGAAGCACTCTGTTCCAACACTTCAATTCATTGCACGAAGGGAATGCAGTGTTGCTTTACTTTCTAAATGCTGTCCTTTCAGAGAAAATCACTTTCCTTTGAAAGAGCCTTGAGCTACTTACAAGCATTCAACAGAAACTCACATGCATTTCTCTGAAAAAGATGCAGTCTGTTCCAACACTTCAATTCAGTGTGCGAAGTGAATGGAGTGTTGCTTCACTTTCTAAATGCTGTCCTTTCCGAGAAAATCACTTTCCTTTGAAAGAGCCTTAAGCTACTTGCTAGGAAGAAGCTCACATGCGTTTCTCTGAAAGAGACACAGTCTGTTCCAACACTTAAATTCACTGTGCGAAGTGAATGAAGTGTTGCTTCACTTTCAAAATGCTGTCCTTTCAGAGAAAATCCCTTTCCTTTGAATTTACCTTAAGCTACTTACAAGCATTCAACAGAAACTCACATGCATTTCTCTGAAAGAGAAGCAATCTGTTCCAACACATCAGTTCTCTGTGCGAAGTGAAAGGAGTGTTGCTTCACTTTCTAAATGCTGTCCTTTCAGAGAAAATCACTTTCCTTTGAATGTGCCTTAAGCTACTTACAAGCATTCAACAGAAACTCACATGCATTTCTCTGAAAGAGAAGCAATCTCTTCCAACACTTCAATTCTCTGTGCGAAGTGAATGGAGTGTTGCTTCAGTTTCTAAATGCTGTCCTTTCAGAGAAAATCACTTTCCTTTGAAAGTGCCTTAAGCTACTTGCAAGCATTAGGAAGAAACACACATGCGTTTCTCTGAAAGAGAAGCAATATGTTCCAATACTTCAATTCACTGTGTGAAGTGAATGGAGTGTTGCCTCACTTTCTAAATGCTGTCCTTTCAGAGAAAATCACTTTCCTTTAAAAGTGCCTTAAGCTACTTACAGGCATTCAACAGAAACTCACATGCGTTTCTCTGAAAGAGAAGCAGTCTGTTCCAACACTTCAATTCAATGTGCGAAGTGAATGGAGTGTTGCTTCACTTTCTAAATGCTGTCCTTTCAGAGAAAATCACTTTCCTTTGAAAGAGCCTTGAGCTACTTACAAGCATTCAACAGAAACTCACATGCATTTCTCTGAAAGAGAAGCAGTCTGTTCCAACACTTCAATTCACTGTGTGAAGTGAATGGAGTGTTGCTTCACTTTCTAAATGCTGTCCTTTCAGAGAAAATCACTTTCCTTTGAAAGTGCCTTAAGCTACTTCCAAGCATTAGGAAGAAACTCACATGCGTTTCTCTGAAAGAGAAGCAGTCTGTTCCAACACTTCAATTCACTGTGCAAAGTGAATGGAGTGTTGCTTCACTTTCTAAATGCTGTCCTTCAGAGAAAATCACTTTCCTTTGAAAGTGCCTTAAGCTACTTGCAAGCATTAGGAAGAAACTCACATGCGTTTCTCTGACAGAGAAACAGTCTGTTCCAACACTTCAATTCACTGTGCGAAGTGAATGGAGTGTTGCTTCACTTTCTAAATGCTGTCCTTTCAGAGAAAATCACTTTCCTTTGAATGTGCCTTAAACTACTTGCAAGCATTAGGAAGAAACTCACATGCGTTTCTGAAAGAGAAGCAATCTCTTCCAACACTTCAATTCACTGAGTGAAGTGAAAGGAGTGTTGCCTCACTTTCTAAATGCTGTCCTTTCAGAGAAAATCACTTTCCTTTGAAAGTGCCTTAAGCTACTTACAAGCATTCAACAGAAACTCACATGCGTTTCTCTGAAAGGGAAGCAGTCTGTTCCAACACTTCAATTCAATGTGCGAAGTGAATGGAGTGTTCCTTCACTTTCTAAATGCTGTCCTTTCAGAGAAAATCACTTTCCTTTGAAAGTGCCTTAAGCTACTTACAAGCATTCAACAGAAACTCACATGCATTTCTCTGAAAGAGAAGCAGTCTGTTCCAACACTTCAATTCTCTGTGCGAAGTGAATGGAGTGTTGTTTCACTTTCTAAATGCTGTCCTTTCAGAGAAAATCACTTTCCTTTGAAAGTGCCTTAAGCTACTTGCAAGCATTCAAAAGAAACACTAATGCGTTTCTCTGAAAGAGATGCAGTCTGTTCCAACACTTCAATTCATTGCACGAAGGGAATGGAGTGTTGCTTTATTTTCTAAATGCTGTCCTTTCAGAGAAAATCACTTTCCTTTGAAAGAGCCTTGAGCTACTTACAAGCATTAAACAGAAACTCATATGCATTTCTCTGAAAGAGAAGCAGTCTGTTACAACACTTCAATTCACTGTGCGAAGTGAATGGAGTGTTGCTTCACCTTCTAAATGCTGTCCTTTCAGAGAAAATCACTTTCCTTTGAAAGTGCCTTAAGCTACTTACAAGCATTCAACAGAAACTCACAGGCATTTCTCTGAAAGAGAAGCAGTCTGTTCCAACACTTCAATTCACTGTGCGAAGTGAATGGAGTGTTGTCTCACTTTCTAAATGCTGTCCTTTCAGAGAAAATCACTTTCATTTGAAAGTGCCTTAAGCTACTTGCAAGCATTCACAAGAAACACTAATGCGTTTCTATGAAAGAGAAGCAGTCTGTTCCAACACTTCAATTCATTGCACGAAGGGAATGGAGTGTAGCTTTACTTTCTAAATGCTGTCCTTTCAGAGAAAATCACTTTCCTTTGAAAGAGCCTTGAGCTACTTACAAGCATTCAACAGAAACTCACATGCATTTCTCTGAAAGCGAAGCAGTCTGTTCCAACACTTCAATTCACTGTGCGAAGTGAATGGAATGTTACTTCACTTTCTAAATGCTGTCCTTTCAGAGAAAATCACTTTCCTTTGAAAGTGGCTTAAGCTACTTTCACGCATTCACAGGAAACACACATGCGTTTCTCTGAAATAGAAGCAGTCTGTTCCAACACTTCAATTCACTGTGCGAAGTGAATGGATTGTTGCTTCACTTTCTAAATCCTGTCCTTTCAGAGAAAATTACTTTTGTTTGAAAGTGCCTTAAGCAACTTTCAAGCATTCACAAGAAATTCACATGCATTCCTCTGAAAGAGAAGCCTTCTCTTCCAACACTTCAATTCACTGTGCGAAGTGAATGGAGTTTTGCTTCACTTTCTAAATGCTGTTCTTTCAGAGAAAATCACTTTCCTTTGAAAGTGCCTTAAGCTACTTGCAAGCATTAGGAAGAAACTCACATGCATTTCTCTGAAAGAGAAGCAGTCTGTTCCAACACTTCAATTCCCTGCACGAAGGAAATGGAGTTTTGCGTCACTTTCTAAATGCTGTCCTTTCAGAGAAAATCACTTTCCTTTGAAAGTGCCTTAAGCTACTTACAAGCATTCACCAGAAACTCACATGCGTTTCTCTGAAAGAGAAGCAGTCTGTTCCAACACTTCAATTCACTGTGCGAAGTGAATGGAGTGTTGCTTCACTTTCTAAATGCTGTCCTTTCAGAGAAAATCACTTTCCTTTGAAAGAGCCTTGAGCTACTTACAAGCATTCAACAGAAACTCACATGCATTTCTCTGAAAGAGAAGCAGTCTGTTCCAACACTTCAATTCACTGTGTGAAGTGAATGCAGTGTTGCTTCACTTTCTAAATGCTGTCCTTTCAAAGAAAATCACTTTCCTTTGAAAGTGCCTTAAGCTACTTCCAAGCATTAGGAAGAAACTCACATGCGTTTCTCTGAAAGAGAAGCAGTCTGTTCCAACACTTCAATTCACTGTGCGAAGTGAATGGAGTGTTGCTTCACTTTCTAAATGCTGTCCTTCAGAGAAAATCACTTTCCTTTGAAAGTGCCTTAAGCTACTTGCAAGCATTAGGAAGAAACTCACATGCGTTTCTCTGACAGAGAAACAGTCTGTTCCAACACTTCAATTCACTGTGCGAAGTGAATGGAGTGTTGCTTCACTTTCTAAATGCTGTCCTTTCAGAGAAAATCACTTTCCTTTGAAAGTGCCTTAAACTACTTGCAAGCATTAGGAAGAAACTCACATGCGTTTCTCTGAAAGAGAAGCAATCTCTTCCAACACTTCAATTCACTGTGTGAAGTGAAAGGAGTGTTGCCTCACTTTCTAAATGCTGTCCTTTCAGAGAAAATCACTTTCCTTTGAAAGTGCCTTAAGTTACTTACAAGCATTCAACAGAAACTCACATGCGTTTCTCTGAAAGAGAAGCAGTCTGTTCCAACACTTCAATTCAATGTGCGAAGTGAATGGAGTGTTCCTTCACTTTCTAAATGCTGTCCTTTCAGAGAAAATTACTTTCCTTTGAAAGTGCCTTAAGCTACTTACAAGCATTCAACAAAACTCACATGCATTTCTCTGAAAGAGAAGCAGTCTGTTCCAACACTTCAATTCTCTGTGCGAAGTGAATGGAGTGTTGTTTCACTTTCTAAATGCTGTCCTTTCAGAGAAAATCACTTTCCTTTGAAAGTGCCTTAAGCTACTTGCAAGCATTCAAAAGAAACACTAATGCGTTTCTCTGAAAGAGAAGCAGTCTGTTCCAACACTTCAATTCATTGCACGAAGGGAATGGAGTGTTGCTTTATTTTCTAAATGCTGTCCTTTCAGAGAAAATCACTTTCCTTTGAAAGAGCCTTGAGCTACCTACAAGCATTCAACAGAAACTCATATGCATTTCTCTGAAAGAGAAGCAGTCTGTTACAACACTTCAATTCACTGTGCGAAGTGAATGGAGTGTTGCTTCACTTTCTAAATGCTGTCCTTTCAGAGAAAATCACTTTCCTTTGAAAGTGCCTTAAGCTACTTACAAGCATTCAACAGAAACTCACATGCATTTCTCTGAAAGAGAAGCAGTCTGTTCCAACACTTCAATTCACTGTGCGAAGTGAATGGAGTGTTGTCTCACTTTCTAAATGCTGTCCTTTCAGAGAAAATCACTTTCATTTGAAAGTGCCTTAAGCTACTTGCAAGCATTCACAAGAAACACTAATGCGTTTCTATGAAAGAGAAGCAGTCTGTTCCAACACTTCAATTCATTGCACGAAGGGAATGGAGTGTAGCTTTACTTTCTAAATGCTGTCCTTTCAGAGAAAATCACTTTCCTTTGAAAGAGCCTTGAGCTACTTACAAGCATTCAACAGAAACTCACATGCATTTCTCTGAAAGCGAAGCAGTCTGTTCCAACACTTCAATTCACTGTGCGAAGTGAATGGAATGTTACTTCACTTTCTAAATGCTGTCCTTTCAGAGAAAATCACTTTCCTTTGAAAGTGGCTTAAGCTACTTTCACACATTCACAGGAAACACACATGCGTTTCTCTGAAATAGAAGCAGTCTGTTCCAACACTTCAATTCACTGTGCGAAGTGAATGGATTGTTGCTTCACTTTCTAAATCCTGTCCTTTCAGAGAAAATTACTTTTGTTTGAAAGTGCCTTAAGCAACTTTCAAGCATTCACAAGAAATTCACATGCATTCCTCTGAAAGAGAAGCCTTCTCTTCCAACACTTCAATTCACTGTGCGAAGTGAATGGAGTTTTGCTTCACTTTCTAAATGCTGTTCTTTCAGAGAAAATCACTTTCCTTTGAAAGTGCCTTAAGCTACTTGCAAGCATTAGGAAGAAACTCACATGCATTTCTCTGAAAGAGAAGCAGTCTGTTTCAACACTTCAATTCCCTGCACGAAGGAAATGGAGTTTTGCGTCACTTTCTAAATGCTGTCCTTTCAGAGAAAATCACTTTCCTTTGAAAGTGCCTTAAGCTACTTACAAGCATTCACCAGAAACTCACATGCGTTTCTCTGAAAGAGAAGCAGTCTGTTCCAACACTTCAATTCACTGTGCGAAGTGAATGGAGTGTTGCTTCACTTTCTAAATGCTGTCCTTTCAGTGAAAATCACTTTCCTTTGAAAGTGCCTTAAGCTACATACAAGCATTCACCAAAACTCACTGCGTTTCTCTGAAAGAGAAGCAGTGTGTTCCGACACTTCAATTCACTGTGCGAAGTGAATGGAGGGTTTCTTCAGTTTCTAAATGCTGTCCTTTCAGAGAAAATCACTTTCCTTTGAAAGTGCCTTAAGCAACTTGCAAGCATTCACAAGAAACACTAATGCGTTTATATGAAAGAGAAGCACTCTGTTCCAACACTTCAATTCACTGCATGAAGGGAATGGAGTGTTTCGTCACTTTCTAAATGCTGTCCTTTCAGAGAATATCACTTTCCATTGAAAGTGCCTTAAGCTACTTACAAGCATTTAACAGAAACTCACATGCGTTTCTTTGAAAGAGAAGCAGTCTGTTCCAACACTTCAATTCACTGTGCAAAGTGAATGGAGTGTTGCTTCACTTTCTAAATGCTGTTCTTTCAGAGAAAATCACTTTCGTTTGAAAGTGCCTTAAGCTAAGAGCAAGCATTAGGAAGAAACTCACATGAGTTTCTCTGAAAGAGAAGCAGTCCGTTCCAACACTTCAATTCACTGTGCGAAGTGAATGGAGCGTAGCTTCACTTTCTAAATGCTGTCCTTTCAGAGAAAATCACTTTCCTTTGAAAGTGCCTTCAGCTACTTGCAAGCATTAAGAAGAAACTCACATGCGTTTCTCTGAAAGAGAAGCAGTCTGTTCCAACGCTTCAATTCACTGTGCGAAGTGAAAGGAGTGTTGCTTCACTTTCTAAATGCTGTCCTTTCTGAGAAAATCACTTTCCTTTGAAAGTGCCTTAAGCTACTTGCAAGCATTAGGAAGAAACTCACATGCGTTTCTCTGAAAGAGAAGCAGTCTGTTCCAACACTTCAATTCACTGTGCGAAGTGAATGGAGTGTTGCCTCACTTTCTAAATGCTGTCCTTTCAGAGAAAATCACTTTCCTTTGAAAGTGCCTTAAGCAATTTGCAAGCATTCACTAGAAACTCTAATGCGTTTATATGAAAGAGAAGCACTCTGTTCCAACACTTCAATTCATTGCACGAGGGAATGGAGTGTTGCTTTACTTTCTAAATGCTGTCCTTTCAGAGAAAATCACTTTCCTTTGAAAGAGCCTTGAGCTACTTACAAGCATTCAACAGAAACTCACATGCATTTCTCTGAAAAAGAAGCAGTCTGTTCCAACACTTCAATTCAGTGTGCGAAGTGAATGGAGTGTTGCTTCACTTTCTAAATGCTGTCCTTTCAGAGAAAATCACTTTCCTTTGAAAGAGCCTTAAGCTACTTGCTAGGAAGAAGCTCACATGCGTTTCTCTGAAAGAGAAGCAGTCTGTTTCAACACTTCAATTCACTGTGTGAAGTGAATGGAGTGTTGCTTTACTTTCTAAATGCTGTCCTTTCAGAGAAAATCACTTTCCTTTGAAAGTGCCTTAAGCTACTTACAAGCATTCAACAGAAACTCACATGCGTTACTCTGAAACAGAAGCAGTCTGTTCCAACACTTCAATTCAATGTGCGAAGTGAATGGAGTGTTCCTTCACTTTCTAAATGCTGTCCTTTCAGAGAAAATTACTTTTTTTTGAAAGTGCCTTAAGCTACTTACAAGCATTCAACAAAACTCACATGCATTTCTCTGAAAGAGAAGCAGTCTGTTCCAACACTTCAATTCTCTGTGCGAAGTGAATGGAGTGTTGTTTCACTTTCTAAATGCTGTCCTTTCAGAGAAAATCACTTTCCTTTGAAAGTGCCTTAAGCTACTTGCAAGCATTCAAAAGAAACACTAATGCGTTTCTCTGAAAGAGAAGCAGTCTGTTCCAACACTTCAATTCATTGCACGAAGGGAATGGAGTGTTGCTTTATTTTCTAAATGCTGTCCTTTCAGAGAAAATCACTTTCCTTTGAAAGAGCCTTGAGCTACCTACAAGCATTCAATAGAAACTCATATGCATTTCTCTGAAAGAGAAGCAGTCTGTTACAACACTTCAATTCACTGTGCGAAGTGAATGGAGTGTTGCTTCACTTTCTAAATGCTGTCCTTTCAGAGAAAATCACTTTCCTTTGAAAGTGCCTGAAGCTACTTACAAGCATTCAACAGAAACTCACATGCATTTCTCTGAAAAAGAAGCAGTCTGTTCCAACACTTCAATTCAGTGTGCGAAGTGAATGGAGTGTTGCTTCACTTTCTAAATGCTGTCCTTTCAGAGAAAATCACTTTCCTTTGAAAGAGCCTTAAGCTACTTGCTAGGAAGAAGCTCACATGCGTTTCTCTGAAAGAGAAGCAGTCTGTTTCAACACTTCAATTCACTGTGTGAAGTGAATGGAGTGTTGCTTTACTTTCTAAATGCTGTCCTTTCAGAGAAAATCACTTTCCTTTGAAAGTGCCTTAAGCTACTTACAAGCATTCAACAGAAACTCACATGCGTTACTCTGAAACAGAAGCAGTCTGTTCCAACACTTCAATTCAATGTGCGAAGTGAATGGAGTGTTCCTTCACTTTCTAAATGCTGTCCTTTCAGAGAAAATTACTTTCCTTTGAAAGTGCCTTAAGCTACTTACAAGCATTCAACAAAACTCACATGCATTTCTCTGAAAGAGAAGCAGTCTGTTCCAACACTTCAATTCTCTGTGCGAAGTGAATGGAGTGTTGTTTCACTTTCTAAATGCTGTCCTTTCAGAGAAAATCACTTTCCTTTGAAAGTGCCTTAAGCTACTTGCAAGCATTCAAAAGAAACACTAATGCGTTTCTCTGAAAGAGAAGCAGTCTGTTCCAACACTTCAATTCATTGCACGAAGGGAATGGAGTGTTGCTTTATTTTCTAAATGCTGTCCTTTCAGAGAAAATCACTTTTGTTTGAAAGTGCCTTAAGCAACTTTCAAGCATTCACAAGAAATTCACATGCATTTCTCTGAAAGAGAAGCCTTCTCTTCCAACACTTCAATTCACTGTGCGAAGTGAATGGAGTTTTGCTTCACTTTCTAAATGCTGTTCTTTCAGAGAAAATCACTTTCCTTTCAAAGTGCCTTAAGCTACTTGCAAGCATTAGGAAGAAACTCACATGCATTTCTCTGAAAGAGAAGCAGTCTGTTTCAACACTTCAATTCCCTGCACGAAGGAAATGGAGTTTTGCGTCACTTTCTAAATGCTGTCCTTTCAGAGAAAATCACTTTCCTTTGAAAGTGCCTTAAGCTACTTACAAGCATTCACCAGAAACTCACATGCGTTTCTCTGAAAGAGAAGCAGTCTGTTCCAACACTTCAATTCACTGTGCGAAGTGAATGGAGTGTTGCTTCACTTTCTAAATGCTGTCCTTTCAGTGAAAATCACTTTCCTTTGAAAGTGCCTTAAGCTACATACAAGCATTCACCAAAACTCACTGCGTTTCTCTGAAAGAGAAGCAGTGTGTTCCGACACTTCAATTCACTGTGCGAAGTGAATGGAGGGTTTCTTCAGTTTCTAAATGCTGTCCTTTCAGAGAAAATCACTTTCCTTTGAAAGTGCCTTAAGCAACTTGCAAGCATTCACAAGAAACACTAATGCGTTTATATGAAAGAGAAGCACTCTGTTCCAACACTTCAATTCACTGCATGAAGGGAATGGAGTGTTGCGTCACTTTCTAAATGCTGTCCTTTCAGAGAATATCACTTTCCATTGAAAGTGCCTTAAGCTACTTACAAGCATTTAACAGAAACTCACATGCGTTTCTTTGAAAGAGAAGCAGTCTGTTCCAACACTTCAATTCACTGTGCAAAGTGAATGGAGTGTTGCTTCACTTTCTAAATGCTGTTCTTTCAGAGAAAATCACTTTCGTTTGAAAGTGCCTTAAGCTAAGAGCAAGCATTAGGAAGAAACTCACATGAGTTTCTCTGAAAGAGAAGCAGTCCGTTCCAACACTTCAATTCACTGTGCGAAGTGAATGGAGCGTAGCTTCACTTTCTAAATGCTGTCCTTTCAGAGAAAATCACTTTCCTTTGAAAGTGCCTTCAGCTACTTGCAAGCATTAAGAAGAAACTCACATGCGTTTCTCTGAAAGAGAAGCAGTCTGTTCCAACGCTTCAATTCACTGTGCGAAGTGAAAGGAGTGTTGCTTCACTTTCTAAATGCTGTCCTTTCTGAGAAAATCACTTTCCTTTGAAAGTGCCTTAAGCTACTTGCAAGCATTAGGAAGAAACTCACATGCGTTTCTCTGAAAGAGAAGCAGTCTGTTCCAACACTTCAATTCACTGTGCGAAGTGAATGGAGTGTTGCCTCACTTTCTAAATGCTGTCCTTTCAGAGAAAATCACTTTCCTTTGAAAGTGCCTTAAGCAATTTGCAAGCATTCACTAGAAACTCTAATGCGTTTATATGAAAGAGAAGCACTCTGTTCCAACACTTCAATTCATTGCACGAGGGAATGGAGTGTTGCTTTACTTTCTAAATGCTGTCCTTTCAGAGAAAATCACTTTCCTTTGAAAGAGCCTTGAGCTACTTACAAGCATTCAACAGAAACTCACATGCATTTCTCTGAAAAAGAAGCAGTCTGTTCCAACACTTCAATTCAGTGTGCGAAGTGAATGGAGTGTTGCTTCACTTTCTAAATGCTGTCCTTTCAGAGAAAATCACTTTCCTTTGAAAGAGCCTTAAGCTACTTGCTAGGAAGAAGCTCACATGCGTTTCTCTGAAAGAGAAGCAGTCTGTTTCAACACTTCAATTCACTGTGTGAAGTGAATGGAGTGTTGCTTTACTTTCTAAATGCTGTCCTTTCAGAGAAAATCACTTTCCTTTGAAAGTGCCTTAAGCTACTTACAAGCATTCAACAGAAACTCACATGCGTTACTCTGAAACAGAAGCAGTCTGTTCCAACACTTCAATTCAATGTGCGAAGTGAATGGAGTGTTCCTTCACTTTCTAAATGCTGTCCTTTCAGAGAAAATTACTTTTTTTTGAAAGTGCCTTAAGCTACTTACAAGCATTCAACAAAACTCACATGCATTTCTCTGAAAGAGAAGCAGTCTGTTCCAACACTTCAATTCTCTGTGCGAAGTGAATGGAGTGTTGTTTCACTTTCTAAATGCTGTCCTTTCAGAGAAAATCACTTTCCTTTGAAAGTGCCTTAAGCTACTTGCAAGCATTCAAAAGAAACACTAATGCGTTTCTCTGAAAGAGAAGCAGTCTGTTCCAACACTTCAATTCATTGCACGAAGGGAATGGAGTGTTGCTTTATTTTCTAAATGCTGTCCTTTCAGAGAAAATCACTTTCCTTTGAAAGAGCCTTGAGCTACCTACAAGCATTCAATAGAAACTCATATGCATTTCTCTGAAAGAGAAGCAGTCTGTTACAACACTTCAATTCACTGTGCGAAGTGAATGGAGTGTTGCTTCACTTTCTAAATGCTGTCCTTTCAGAGAAAATCACTTTCCTTTGAAAGTGCCTGAAGCTACTTACAAGCATTCAACAGAAACTCACATGCATTTCTCTGAAAAAGAAGCAGTCTGTTCCAACACTTCAATTCAGTGTGCGAAGTGAATGGAGTGTTGCTTCACTTTCTAAATGCTGTCCTTTCAGAGAAAATCACTTTCCTTTGAAAGAGCCTTAAGCTACTTGCTAGGAAGAAGCTCACATGCGTTTCTCTGAAAGAGAAGCAGTCTGTTTCAACACTTCAATTCACTGTGTGAAGTGAATGGAGTGTTGCTTTACTTTCTAAATGCTGTCCTTTCAGAGAAAATCACTTTCCTTTGAAAGTGCCTAAAGCTACTTGCAAGCATTAGGAAGAAACTCACATGCATTTCTCTGAAAGAGAAGCAGTCTGTTCCAACACTTCAATTCCCTGCACGAAGGGAATGGAGTTTTGCGTCACTTTCTAAATGCTGTCCTTTCAGAGAAAATCACTTTCCTTTGAAAGTGCCTTAAGCTACTTACAAGCATTCACCAGAAACTCACATGCGTTTCTCTGAAAGAGAAGCAGTCTGTTCCAACACTTCAATTCACTGTGCGAAGTGAATGGACGGTTGCTTCACTTTCTAAATGCTGTCCTTTCAGTCAAAATCACTTTCCTTTGAAAGTGCCTTAAGCTACATACAAGCATTCACCAGAAACTCACATGCGTTTCTCTGAAAGAGAAGCAGTCTGTTCCGACACTTCAATTCACTGTGCGAAGTGAATGGAGGGTTTCTTCAGTTTCTAAATGCTGTCCTTTCAGAGAAAATCACTTTCCTTTGAAAGTGCCTTAAGCAGCTTGCAAGCATTCACAAGAAACACTAATGCGTTTATATGAAAGAGAAGCACTCTGTTCCAACACTTCAATTCACTGCACGAAGGGAATGGAGTGTTGCTTCACTTTCTAAATGCTGTCCTTTCAGAGAATATCACTTTCCATTGAAAGTGCCTTAAGCTACTTACAAGCATTTAACAGAAACTCACATGCGTTTCTTTGAAAGAGAAGCAGTCTGTTCCAACACTTCAATTCACTGTGCAAAGTGAATGGAGTGTTGCTTCACTTTCTAAATGCTGTTCTTTCAGAGAAAATCACTTTCGTTTGAAAGTGCCTTAAGCTAAGAGCAAGCATTAGGAAGAAACTCACATGAGTTTCTCTGAAAGAGAAGCAGTCCGTTCCAACACTTCAATTCACTGTGCGAAGTGAATGGAGCGTAGCTTCACTTTCTAAATGCTGTCCTTTCAGAGAAAATCACTTTCCTTTGAAAGTGCCTTCAGCTACTTGCAAGCATTAGGAAGAAACTCACATGCGTTTCTCTGAAAGAGAAGCAGTCTGTTCCCACACTTCAATTCACTGTGCGCAGTGAATGGAGTGTTGCTTCACTTTCTAAATGCTGTCCTTTCAGAGAAAATCACTTTCCTTTGATAGTGCCTTAAGCTACTTGCAAGCATTAGGAAGAAACTCACATGCGTTTCTCTGAAAGAGAAGCAGTCCGTTCCAACACTTCAATTCACTGTGCGAAGTGAATGGAGTGTCGCTCCACTTTCTAAATGCTGTCCTTTCAGAGAAAATCACTTTCCTTTGAAAGTGCCTTAAGCTACTTGCAAGCATTAGGAAGAAAGTCACATGCATTTCTCTGAAAGAGAAGCAGTCTGTTCCAACACTTCAATTCACTGTGCGAAGTGAATGGAGTGTTGCCTCACTTTCTAAATGCTGTCCTTTCAGAGAAAATCACTTTCCTTTGAAAGTGCCTTAAGCAACTTGCAAGCATTCACAAGAAACACTAATGCGTTTATATGAAAGAGAAGCACTCTGTTCCAACACTTCAATTCACTGCACGAAGGGAATGGAGTGTGGCTTCACTTTCTAAATGCTGTCCTTTCAGAGAAAATCACTTTCCTTTGAAAGTGCCTTAAGCTACTTACAAGCATTCACCAGAAACTCACATGCGTTTCTCTGAAAGAGAAGCAGTCTGTTCCAACACTTCAATTCACTGTGCGAAGTGAATGGAGTGTTGCTTCACTTTCTAAATGCTGTCCTTTCAGAGAAAATCACTTTCCTTTGATAGTGCCTTAAGCTACTTACAAGCATTCACCAGAAACTCACATGCGTTTCTCTGAAAGAGAAGCAGTCTGTTCCAATATTTCAATTTTCTGTGAGAAGTGAATGGAGTGTTGTTTCACTTTCTAAATGCTGTCCTTTCAGAGAAAATCACTTTCCTTTGAAAGTGCCTTAAGCTACTTGCAAGCATTCAAAAGAAACACTAATGCGTTTCTATGAAAGAGAAGCAGTCTGTTCCAACACTTCAATTCATTGCACGAAGGGAATGGAGTGTTGCTTTATTTTCTAAATGCTGTCCTTTCAGAGAAAATCACTTTCCTTTGAAAGAGCCTTGTGCTACTTACAAGCATTCAACAGAAACTCATATGCATTTCTCTGAAATAGAAGCAGTCTGTTACAACACTTCAATTCACTGTGCGAAGTGAATGGAGTGTTGCTTCACTTTCTAAATGCTGTCCTTTCAGAGAAAATCACTTTCCTTTGAAAGTGCCTTAAGCTACTTACAAGCATTCAACAGAAACTCACATGCATTTCTCTGAAAGAGAAGCAGTCTGTTCCAACACTTCAATTCACTGTGCGAAGTGAATGGAGTGTTGTTTCACTTTCTAAATGCTGTCCTTTCAGAGAAAATCACTTTCATTTGAAAGTGCCTTAAGCTACTTGCAAGCATTCACAAGAAACACTAATGCGTTTCTATGAAAGAGATGCAGTCTGTTCCAACACTTCAATTCATTGCACGAAGGGAATGGAGTGTTGCTTTACTTTCTAAATGCTGTCCTTTCAGAGAAAATCACTTTCCTTTGAAAGAGCCTTGAGCTACTTACAAGCATTCAACAGAAACTCTCATGCATTTCTCTGAAAGAGAAGCAGTCTGTTCCAACACTTCAATTCACTGTGCGAAGTGAATGGAATGTTACTTCACTTTCTAAATGCTGTCCTTTCAGAGAAAATCACTTTCCTTTGAAAGTGGCTTAAGCTACTTTCAAGCCTTCACAGGAAACACACATGCGTTTCTCTGAAATAGAAGCAGTCTGTTCCAACACTTCAATTCACTGTGCGAAGTGAATGGATTGGTGCTTCACTTTCTAAATCCTGTACTTTCAGAGAAAATCACTTTTGTTTGAAAGTGCCTTAAGCAACTTTCAAGCATTCACAAGAAATTCACATGCATTTCTCTGAAAGAGAAGCCTTCTCTTCCAACACTTCAATTCACTGTGCGAAGTGAATGGAGTTTTGCTTCACTTTCTAAATGCTGTTCTTTCAGAGAAAATCACTTTCCTTTCAAAGTGCCTAAAGCTACTTGCAAGCATTAGGAAGAAACTCACATGCATTTCTCTGAAAGAGAAGCAGTCTGTTCCAACACTTCAATTCCCTGCACGAAGGGAATGGAGTTTTGCGTCACTTTCTAAATGCTGTACTTTCAGAGAAAATCACTTTCCTTTGAAAGTGCCTTAAGCTACTTACAAGCATTCACCAGAAACTCACATGCGTTTCTCTGAAAGAGAAGCAGTCTGTTCCAACACTTCAATTCACTGTGCGAAGTGAATGGACGGTTGCTTCACTTTCTAAATGCTGTCCTTTCAGTCAAAATCACTTTCCTTTGAAAGTGCCTTAAGCTACATACAAGCATTCACCAGAAACTCACATGCGTTTCTCTGAAAGAGAAGCAGTCTGTTCCGACACTTCAATTCACTGTGCGAAGTGAATGGAGGGTTTCTTCAGTTTCTAAATGCTGTTTTTCAGAGAAAATCACTTTCCTTTGAAAGTGCCTTAAGCAGCTTGCAAGCATTCACAAGAAACACTAATGCGTTTATATGAAAGAGAAGCACTCTGTTCCAACACTTCAATTCACTGCACGAAGGGAATGGAGTGTTGCTTCACTTTCTAAATGCTGTCCTTTCAGAGAATATCACTTTCCATTGAAAGTGCCTTAAGCTACTTACAAGCATTTAACAGAAACTCACATGCGTTTCTTTGAAAGAGAAGCAGTCTGTTCCAAAACTTCAATTCACTGTGCAAAGTGAATGGAGTGTTGCTTCACTTTCTAAATGCTGTTCTTTCAGAGAAAATCACTTTCGTTTGAAAGTGCCTTAAGCTAAGAGCAAGCATTAGGAAGAAACTCACATGAGTTTCTCTGAAAGAGAAGCAGTCCGTTCCAACACTTCAATTCACTGTGCGAAGTGAATGGAGTATAGCTTCACTTTCTAAATGCTGTCCTTTCAGAGAAAATCACTTTCCTTTGAAAGTGCCTTCAGCTACTTGCAAGCATTAGGAAGAAACTCACATGTGTTTCTCTGAAAGAGAAGCAGTCTGTTCCCACACTTCAATTCACTGTGCGCAGTGAATGGAGTGTTGCTTCACTTTCTAAATGCTGTCCTTTCAGAGAAAATCACTTTCCTTTGATAGTGCCTTAAGCTACTTGCAAGCATTAGGAAGAAACTCACATGCGTTTCTCTGAAAGAGAAGCAGTCCGTTCCAACACTTCAATTCACTGTGCGAAGTGAATGGAGTGTCGCTCCACTTTCTAAATGCTGTCCTTTCAGAGAAAATCACTTTCCTTTGAAAGTGCCTTAAGCTACTTGCAAGCATTAGGAAGAAAGTCACATGCATTTCTCTGAAAGAGAAGCAGTCTGTTCCAACACTTCAATTCACTGTGCGAAGTGAATGGAGTGTTGCCTCACTTTCTAAATGCTGTCCTTTCAGAGAAAATCACTTTCCTTTGAAAGTGCCTTAAGCAACTTGCAAGCATTCACAAGAAACACTAATGCGTTTATATGAAAGAGAAGCACTCTGTTCCAACACTTCAATTCACTGCACGAAGGGAATGGAGTGTGGCTTCACTTTCTAAATGCTGTCCTTTCAGAGAAAATCACTTTCCTTTGAAAGTGCCTTAAGCTACTTACAAGCATTCACCAGAAACTCACATGCGTTTCTCTGAAAGAGAAGCAGTCTGTTCCAACACTTCAATTCACTGTGCGAAGTGAATGGAGTGTTGCTTCACTTTCTAAATGCTGTCCTTTCAGAGAAAATCACTTTCCTTTGATAGTGCCTTAAGCTACTTACAAGCATTCACCAGAAACTCACATGCGTTTCTCTGAAAGAGAAGCAGTCTGTTCCAATATTTCAATTCACTCTGAGAAGTGAATGGAGTGTTGCTTCACTTTCTAAATGCTGTCATTTCAGAGAAAATCACTTTCCTTTGAAAGTGCCTTAAGCTACTTACAAGCATTCAACAGAAACTCACATGCATCTCTCTGAAAGAGAAGCAGTCTCCGACAACACTTCAATTCACTGTGCGAAGTGAATGGAGTGTTGCTTCACTTTCTAAATGCTGTCCTTTCAGAGAAAATCACTTTCCTTTGAAAGTGCCTTAAGCTACTTACAAGCATTCACCAGAAACTCACATGCGTTTCTCTGAAAGAGAAGCAGTCTGTTCCAACACTTCAATTCACTGTGCGAAGTGAATGGAGTGTTGCTTCACTTTCTAAATGCTGTCCTTTCAGAGAAAATCACTTTCCTTTGAAAGTGCCTTAAGCTACTTGCAAGCATTAGGAAGAAACTCACATGCGTTTCTCTGAAAGAGAAGCAATATGTTCCAACACTTCAATTCACTGTGTGAAGTGAATGGAGTGTTGCCTCACTTTCTAAATGCTGTCCTTTCAGAGAAAATCACTTTCCTTTGAAAGTGCCTTAAGCTACTTACAAGCATTCACCAGAAACTCACATGCGTTTCTCTGAAAGAGAAGCAGTCTGTTCCAACACTTCAATTCAATGTGCGAAGTGAATGGAGTGTTGCTTCACTTTCTAAATGCTGTCCTTTCAGAGAAAATCACTTTCCTTTGAAAGTGCCTTAAGCTACTTACAAGCATTCACCAGAAACTCACATGCGTTTCTCTGAAAGAGAAGCAGTCTGTTCCAATACTTCAATTCACTCTGTGAAGTGAATGGAGTGTTGCTTCACTTTCTAAATGCTGTCCTTTCAGAGAAAATCACTTTCCTTTGAAAGTGCCTTAAGCTACTTACAAGCATTCAACAGAAACTCACATGCATTTCTCTGAAAGAGAAGCAGTCTGTTCCAACACTTCAATTCACTGTGCGAAGTGAATGGAGTGTTGCTTCACTTTCTAAATTATGTCCTTTCAGAGAAAATCACTTTCCTATGAAAGTGCCTTAAGCTACTTACAACCATTCACCAGAAACTCACATGCGTTTCTCTGAAAGAGAAGCAGTCTGTTCCAACACTTCAATTCACTGTTCGAAATGAATGGAGTATTGCTTCACTTTCTAAATGCTGTCCTTTCAGAGAAAATCACTTTCCTTTGAAAGTGCCTTAAGCTACTTGCAAGCATTAGGAAGAAACTCACATGCGTTTCTCTGAAAGAGAAGCAGTCTGTTCCAACACTTCAATTCACTGTGCGAAGTGAATGGAGTGTTGCTTCACTTTCTAAATGCTGTCCTTTCAGAGAAAATCACTTTCCTTTGAAAGTGCCTTAAGCTACTTGCAAGCATTCACAAGAAACACTAATGCGTTTCTATGAAAGAGAAGCAGTCTGTTCCAACACTTCAATTCATTGCACGAAGGGAATGGAGTGTTGCTTTACTTTCTAAATGCTGTCCTTTCTGAGAAAATCACTTTCCTTTGAAAGAGCCTTGAGCTACTTACAAGCATTCAACAGAAACTCACATGCATTTCTCTGAAAGAGAAGCAGTCTGTTCCAACACTTCAATTCACTGTGCGAAGTGAATGGAATGTTACTTCACTTTCTAAATGCTGTCCTTTCAGAGAAAATCACTTTCCTTTGGAAGTGCCTTAAGCTACTTTCAAGCATTCACAGGAAACACACATGCGTTTCTCTGAAAGAGAAGCAGTCTGTTCCAATACTTCAATTCACTCTGCGAAGTGAATGGAGTGTTGCTTCACTTTCTAAATGCTGTCCTTTCAGAGAAAATCACTTTCCTTTGAAAGTGCCTTAAGCTACTTACAAGCATTCAACAGAAACTCACATGCATTTCTCTGAAAAAGAAGCAGTCTGTTCCAACACTTCAATTCACTGTGCGAAGTGAATGGGGTGTTGCTTCACTTTCTAAATGCTGTCCTTTCAGAGAAAATCACTTTCCTTTAAAAGTGCCTTAAGCTACTTACAACCATTCACCAGAAACTCACATGCGTTTCTCTGAAAGAGAAGCAGTCTGTTCCAACACTTCAATTCACTGTTCGAAATGAATGGAGTATTGCTTCACATTCTAAATGCTGTCCTTTCAGAAAAAATCACTTTCCTTTGAAAGTGCCTTAAGCTACTTGAAAGCATTAGGAAGAAACTCACATGCGTTTCTCTGAAAGAGAAGCAGTCTGTTCCAACACTTCAATTCACTGTGCGAAGTGAATGGAGTGTTGCTTCACTTTCTAAATGCTGTACTTTCAGAGAAAATCACTTTCCTTTGAAAGTGCCTTAAGCTAATTGCAAGCATTAGGAAGAAACTCACATGCGTTTCTCTGAAAGAGAAGCAATCTGTTCCAACACTTCAATTCACTGTGTGAAGTGAATGGAGTGTTGCCTCACTTTCTAAATGCTGTCCTTTCAGAGAAAATCACTTTCCTTTGAAAGTGCCTTAAGCTACTTGCAAGCATTCACGAGAAACACTAATGCGTTTCTATGAAAGAGAAGCAGTCTGTTCCAACACCTCAATTCATTGCACGAAGGGAATGGAGTGTTGCTTTACTTTCTAAATGCTGTCCTTTCAGAGAAAATCACTTTCCTTTGAAAGAGCCTTGAGCTACTTACAAGCATTCAACAGAAACTCACATGCATTTCTCTGAAAGAGAAGCAGTCTGTTCCAACACTTCAATTCACTGTGCGAAGTGAATGGAATGTTACTTCACTTTCTAAATGCTGTCCTTTCAGAGAAAATCACTTTCCTTTGGAAGTGCCTTAAGCTACTTTCAAGCATTCACAGGAAACACACATGCGTTTCTCTGAAATAGAAGCAGTCTGTTCCAACACTTCAATTCACTGTGCGAAGTGAATGGAGTGTTGCTTCACTTTCTAAATGCTGTCCTTTCAGAGAAAATCACTTTCCTTTGAAAGTGCCTTAAGCTACTTGCAAGCATTAGGAAGAAACTCACATGCGTTTCTCTGAAAGAGAAGCAATATGTTCCAACACTTCAATTCACTGTGTGAAGTGAATGGAGTGTTGCCTCACTTTCTAAATGCTGTCCTTTCAGAGAAAATCACTTTCCTTTGAAAGTGCCTTAAGCTACTTACAAGCATTCACCAGAAACTCACATGCGTTTCTCTGAAAGAGAAGCAGTCTGTTCCAACACTTCAATTCAATGTGCGAAGTGAATGGAGTGTTGCTTCACTTTCTAAATGCTGTCCTTTCAGAGAAAATCACTTTCCTTTGAAAGTGCCTTAAGCTACTTACAAGCATTCACCAGAAACTCACATGCGTTTCTCTGAAAGAGAAGCAGTCTGTTCCAATACTTCAATTCACTCTGTGAAGTTAATGGAGTGTTGCTTCACTTTCTAAATGCTGTCCTTTCAGAGAAAATCACTTTCCTTTGAAAGTGCCTTAAGCTACTTACAAGCATTCAACAGAAACTCACATGCATTTCTCTGAAAGAGAAGCAGTCTGTTCCAACACTTCAATTCACTGTGCGAAGTGAATGGAGTGTTGCTTCACTTTCTAAATGCTGTCCTTTCAGAGAAAATCACTTTCCTATGAAAGTGCCTTAAGCTACTTACAACCATTCACCAGAAACTCACATGCGTTTCTCTGAAAGAGAAGCAGTCTGTTCCAACACTTCAATTCACTGTTCGAAATGAATGGAGTATTGCTTCACTTTCTAAATGCTGTCCTTTCAGAGAAAATCACTCTCCTTTGAAAGTGCCTTAAGCTACTTGCAAGCATTAGGAAGAAACTCACATGCGTTTCTCTGAAAGAGAAGCAGTCTGTTCCAACACTTCAATTCACTGTGCGAAGTGAATGGAGTGTTGCTTCACTTTCTAAATGCTGTCCTTTCAGAGAAAATCACTTTCCTTTGAAAGTGCCTTAAGCTACTTGCAAGCATTCACAAGAAACACTAATGCGTTTCTATGAAAGAGAAGCAGTCTGTTCCAACACTTCAATTCATTGCACGAAGGGAATGGAGTGTTGCTTTACTTTCTAAATGCTGTCCTTTCAGAGAAAATCACTTTCCTTTGAAAGAGCCTTGAGCTACTTACAAGCATTCAACAGAAACTCACATGCATTTCTCTGAAAGAGTAGCAGTCTGTTCCAACACTTCAATTCACTGTGCGAAGTGAATGGAATGTTACTTCACTTTCTAAATGCTGTCCTTTCAGAGAAAATCACTTTCCTTTGGAAGAGCCTTAAGCTACTTTCAAGCATTCACAGGAAACACACATGCGTTTCTCTGAAAGAGAAGCAGTCTGTTCCAATACTTCAATTCACTCTGCGAAGTGAATGGAGTGTTGCTTCACTTTCTAAATGCTGTCCTTTCAGAGAAAATCACTTTCCTTTGAAAGTGCCTTAAGCTACTTACAAGCATTCAACAGAAACTCACATGCATTTCTCTGAAAAAGAAGCAGTCTGTTCCAACACTTCAATTCACTGTGCGAAGTGAATGGAGTGTTGCTTCACTTTCTAAATGCTGTCATTTCAGAGAAAATCACTTTCCTATGAAAGTGCCTTAAGCTACTTACAACCATTCACCAGAAACTCACATGCGTTTCTCTGAAAGAGAAACAGTCTGTTCCAACACTTCAATTCACTGTTCGAAATGAATGGAGTATTGCTTCACTTTCTAAATGCTGTCCTTTCAGAAAAAATCACTTTCCTTTGAAAGTGCCTTAAGCTACTTGCAAGCATTAGGAAGAAACTCACATGCGTTTCTCTGAAAGAGAAGCAGTCTGTTCCAACACTTCAATTCACTGTGCGAAGTGAATGGAGTGTTGCTTCACTTTCTAAATGCTGTACTTTCAGAGAAAATCACTTTCCTTTGAAAGTGCCTTAAGCTAATTGCAAGCATTAGGAAGAAACTCACATGCGTTTCTCTGAAAGAGAAGCAATCTGTTCCAACACTTCAATTCACTGTGTGAAGTGAATGGAGTGTTGCCTCACTTTCTAAATGCTGTCCTTTCAGAGAAAATCACTTTCCTTTGAAAGTGCCTTAAGCTACTTGCAAGCATTCACGAGAAACACTAATGCGTTTCTATGAAAGAGAAGCAGTCTGTTCCAACACCTCAATTCATTGCACGAAGGGAATGGAGTGTTGCTTTACTTTCTAAATGCTGTCCTTTCAGAGAAAATCACTTTCCTTTGAAAGAGCCTTGAGCTACTTACAAGCATTCAACAAAAACTCACATGCATTTCTCTGAAAGAGAAGCAGTCTGTTCCAACACTTCAATTCACTGTGCGAAGTGAATGGAATGTTACTTCACTTTCTAAATGCTGTCCTTTCAGAGAAAATCACTTTCCTTTGGAAGTGCCTTAAGCTACTTTCAAGCATTCACAGGAATCACACATGCGTTTCTCTGAAATAGAAGCAGTCTGTTCCAACACTTCAATTCACTGTGCGAAGTGAATGGAGTGTTGCTTCACTTTCTAAATGCTGTCCTTTCAGAGAAAATCACTTTCCTTTGAAAGTGCCTTAAGCTACTTGCAAGCATTAGGAAGAAACTCACATGCGTTTCTCTGAAAGAGAAGCAATCTGTTCCAACACTTCAATTCACAGTGCGAAGTGAATGGAGTGTTGCCTCACTTTCTAAATGCTGTCCTTTCAGAGAAAATCACTTTCCTTTGAAAGTGCCTTAAGCTACTTACAAGCATTCAACAGAAACTCACATGCGTTTTTCTGAAAGTGAAGCAGTCTGTTCCAACACTTCAATTCAATGTGCGAAGTGAATGGAGTGTTGCTTCACTTTCTAAATGCTGTCCTTTCAGAGAAAATCACTTTCCTTTGAAAGTGCCTTAAGCTACTTACAAGCATTCAACAGAAACTCACATGCATTTCTCTGATAGAGAAGCAATCTGTTCCAACACTTCAATTCACTGCACGAAGTGAATGGAGTGTTGCCTCACTTTCTAAATGCTGTCCTTTCAGAGAAAATCACTTTCCTTTTTAAGTGCCTTATGCTACTTACAAGCATTCACCAGAAACTCACATGCGTTTCTCTGAAAGAGAAGCAGTCTGTTCCAACACTTCAATTCACTGTGCGAAGTCAATGGAGTGTTGCTTCACTTTCTAAATGCTGTCCTTTCAGAGAAAATCACTTTCCTTTGAAAGTGCCTTAAGCTACTTACAAGCATTCAACAGAAACTCACATGCATTTCTCTGAAAGAGAAGCAGTCTGTTCAAACACTTCAATTCTCTGTGCGAAGTGAATGGAGTGTTGTTTCACTTTCTAATTGCTGTCCTTTCAGAGAAAATCACTTTCCTTTGAAAGTGCCTTAAGCTACATGCAAGCATTCACAAGAAACACTAATGCGTTTCTATGAAAGAGAAGCAGTCTGTTCCAACACTTCAATTCATTGCACGAAGGGAATGGAGTGTTGCTTTACTTTCTAAATGCTGTCCTTTCAGAGAAAATCACTTTCCTTTGAAAGAGCCTTGAGCTACTTACAAGCATTCAACAGAAACTCACATGCATTTCTCTGAAAGAGAAGCAGTCTGTTCCAACACTTCAATTCACTGTGCGAAGTGAATGGAATGTTACTTCACTTTCTAAATGCTGTCCTTTCAGAGAAAATCACTTACCTTTGTAAGTGCCTTATGCTACGATCAAGCATTCACAGAAAACACACATGCGTTTCTCTGAAATAGAAGCAGTCTGTTCCAACACTTCAATTCACTGTGCGAAGTGAATGGAGTGTTGCTTCACTTTCTAAATGCTGTCCTTTCAGAGAAATCACTTTCCTTTGAAAGTGCCTAAAGCTACTTGCAAGCATTAGGAAGAAACTCACATGCGTTTCTCTGAAAGAGAAGCAATATGTTCCAACACTTCAATTCACTGTGTGAAGTGAATGGAGTGTTGCCTCACTTTCTAAATGCTGTCCTTTCAGAGAAAATCACTTTATTTTGAAAGTGCCTTAAGCTACTTACAAGCATTCAACAGAAACTCACATGCGTTTTTCTGAAAGAGAAGCAGTCTGTTCCAACACTTCAATTCATTGCACGAAGGGAATGGAGTGTTGCTTTACTTTCTAAATGCTGTCCTTTCAGAGAAAATCACTTTCCTTTGAAAGAGCCTTGAGCTACTTACAAGCATTCAACAAAAACTCACATGCATTTCTCTGAAAGAGAAGCAGTCTGTTCCAACACTTCAATTCACTGTGCGAAGTGAATGGAATGTTACTTCACTTTCTAAATGCTGTCCTTTCAGAGAAAATCACTTTCCTTTGGAAGTGCCTTAAGCTACTTTCAAGCATTCACAGGAATCACACATGCGTTTCTCTGAAATAGAAGCAGTCTGTTCCAACACTTCAATTCACTGTGCGAAGTGAATGGAGTGTTGCTTCACTTTCTAAATGCTGTCCTTTCAGAGAAAATCACTTTCCTTTGAAAGTGCCTTAAGCTACTTGCAAGCATTAGGAAGAAACTCACATGCGTTTCTCTGAAAGAGAAGCAATCTGTTCCAACACTTCAATTCACAGTGCGAAGTGAATGGAGTGTTGCCTCACTTTCTAAATGCTGTCCTTTCAGAGAAAATCACTTTCCTTTGAAAGTGCCTTAAGCTACTTACAAGCATTCAACAGAAACTCACATGCGTTTTTCTGAAAGTGAAGCAGTCTGTTCCAACACTTCAATTCAATGTGCGAAGTGAATGGAGTGTTGCTTCACTTTCTAAATGCTGTCCTTTCAGAGAAAATCACTTTCCTTTGAAAGTGCCTTAAGCTACTTACAAGCATTCAACAGAAACTCACATGCATTTCTCTGATAGAGAAGCAATCTGTTCCAACACTTCAATTCACTGCACGAAGTGAATGGAGTGTTGCCTCACTTTCTAAATGCTGTCCTTTCAGAGAAAATCACTTTCCTTTTTAAGTGCCTTATGCTACTTACAAGCATTCACCAGAAACTCACATGCGTTTCTCTGAAAGAGAAGCAGTCTGTTCCAACACTTCAATTCACTGTGCGAAGTCAATGGAGTGTTGCTTCACTTTCTAAATGCTGTCCTTTCAGAGAAAATCACTTTCCTTTGAAAGTGCCTTAAGCTACTTACAAGCATTCAACAGAAACTCACATGCATTTCTCTGAAAGAGAAGCAGTCTGTTCAAACACTTCAATTCTCTGTGCGAAGTGAATGGAGTGTTGTTTCACTTTCTAATTGCTGTCCTTTCAGAGAAAATCACTTTCCTTTGAAAGTGCCTTAAGCTACATGCAAGCATTCACAAGAAACACTAATGCGTTTCTATGAAAGAGAAGCAGTCTGTTCCAACACTTCAATTCATTGCACGAAGGGAATGGAGTGTTGCTTTACTTTCTAAATGCTGTCCTTTCAGAGAAAATCACTTTCCTTTGAAAGAGCCTTGAGCTACTTACAAGCATTCAACAGAAACTCACATGCATTTCTCTGAAAGAGAAGCAGTCTGTTCCAACACTTCAATTCACTGTGCGAAGTGAATGGAATGTTACTTCACTTTCTAAATGCTGTCCTTTCAGAGAAAATCACTTACCTTTGTAAGTGCCTTATGCTACGATCAAGCATTCACAGAAAACACACATGCGTTTCTCTGAAATAGAAGCAGTCTGTTCCAACACTTCAATTCACTGTGCGAAGTGAATGGAGTGTTGCTTCACTTTCTAAATGCTGTCCTTTCAGAGAAATCACTTTCCTTTGAAAGTGCCTAAAGCTACTTGCAAGCATTAGGAAGAAACTCACATGCGTTTCTCTGAAAGAGAAGCAATATGTTCCAACACTTCAATTCACTGTGTGAAGTGAATGGAGTGTTGCCTCACTTTCTAAATGCTGTCCTTTCAGAGAAAATCACTTTATTTTGAAAGTGCCTTAAGCTACTTACAAGCATTCAACAGAAACTCACATGCGTTTTTCTGAAAGAGAAGCAGTCTGTTCCAACACTTCAATTCAATGTGCGAAGTGAATGGAGGGTTGCTTCACTTTCTAAATGCTGTCCTTTCAGAGAAAATCACTTTCCTTTGAAAGAGCCTTGAGCTACTTACAAGCATTCAACAGAAACTCACATGCGTTTCTCTGAAAGAGAAGCAGTCTGTTCCAACACTTCAATTCACTGTGCGAAGTGAATGGAGTGTTGCTTCACTTTCTAAATGCTGTCCTTTCAGAGAAAATCACTTTTCTTTGAAAGTGCCTTAAGCTACTTGCAAGCATTAGGAAGAAACTCACATGCGTTTCTCTGAAAGAGAAGCAGTCTGTTCCAACACTTCAATTCACTGTGCGAAGTGAATGGAGTGTTGCCTCACTTTCTAAATGCTGTCCTTTCAGAGAAAATCACTTTTTTTGAAAGTGCCTTAAGCAACTTGCAAGCATTCACAAGAAACACTAATGCGTTTATATGAAAGAGAAGCACTCTGTTCCAACACTTCAATTCACTGAACGAAGGGAATGGAGTGTTGCTTCAATTTCTAAATGCTGTCCTTTCAGAGAAAATCACTTTCCTTTGAAAGTGCCTTAAGCTACTTACAAGCATTCACCAGAAACTCACATGCGTTTTCTGAAAGAGAAGCAGTCTGTTCCAACACTTCAATTCACTGTGCGAAGTGAATGGAGTGTTGCTTCACTTTCTAAATGCTGTCCTTTCAGAGAAAATCACTTTCCTTTGAAAGTGCCTTAAGCTACTTACAAGCATTCACCAGAAACTCACATAAGTTTCTCTGAAAGAGAAGTAGTCTGTTCCAACACTTCAATTCACTCTGCAAAGTGAATGGAGTGTTGCTTCACTTTCTAAATGCTGTCCTTTCAGAGAAAATCACTTTCCTTTGAAAGTGCCTAAGCTACTTACAAGCATTCAACAGAAACTCACATGCATTTCTCTGAAAGAGAAGCAGTCTGTTCCAACACTTCAATTCACTGTGCGAAGTGAATGGAGTGTTGCTTCACTTTCTAAATTATGACCTTTCAGAGAAAATCACTTTCGTTTGAAAGTGCCTTAAGCAACTTGCAAGCATTCACAAGAAACACTAATGCGTTTATATGAAAGAGAAGCACTCTGTTCCAACACTTCAATTCACTGCACGGAGGCAATGGAGTGTTGATTCACTTTCTAAATGCTGTCCTTTCAGAGAAAATCACTTTCCTTTGAAAGTGCCTTAAGCTACTTACAAGCATTCACCAGAACCTCACATGCGTTTCTCTGAAAGAGAAGCAGTCTGTTCCAACACTTCAATTCACTGTGCGAAGTGAATGGAGTGTTGCTTCACTTTCTAAATGCTGTCCTTTCAGAGAAAATCACTTTCCTTTGAAAGTGCCTTAAGCTACTTGCAAGCATTAGGAAGAAACTCACATGCGTTTCTCTGAAAGAGAAGCAATCTGTTCCAACACTTCAATTCACTGTGCGAAGTGAATGGAGTGTTGCCTCACTTTCTAAATGCTGTCCTTTCAGAGAAAATCACTTTCCTTTGAAAGTGCCTTAAGCTACTTACAAGCATTCAAAAGAAACTCACATGCATTTCTCTGAAAGAGAAGCAGTCTGTTCCAACACTTCAATTCACTGTGCGAAGTGAATGGAATGTTACTTCACTTTCTAAACGCTGTCCTTTCAGAGAAAATCACTTTCCTTTGAAAGTGCCTTAAGCTACTTTCAAGCATTCACAGGAAACACACAAGCGTTTCTCTGAAATAGAATCAGTCTGTTCCAACACTTCAATTCACTCTGCGAAGTGAATGGATTGTTGCTTCACTTTCTAAATGCTGTCCTTTCAGAGAAAATCACTTTTGTTTGAAAGTGCCTTAATCAACTTTCAAGCATTCAAAAGAAATTCACATGCATTTCTCTGAAAGAGAAGCCTTCTCTTCCAACACTTCAATTCACTGTGCGAAGTGAATGGAGTGTTGCTTCACTTTCTAAATGCTGTCCTTTCAGAGAAAATCACTTTCCTTTGAAAGTGCCTTAAGCTACTTACAAGCATTCACCAGAAACTCACATGCGTTTCTCTGAAAGAGAAGCAGTCTGTTCCAACACTTCAATTCACTCTGCGAAGTGAATGGAGTGTTGTCTCACTTTCTAAATGCTGTCCTTTCAGAGAAAATCACTTTCCTTTGAAAGTGCCTTAAGCTAATTCCAAGCATTCACCAGAAACTCACATGCGTTTTCTGAAAGAGAAGCAGTCTGTTCCAACACTTCTATTCACTGTGCGAAGTGAATGGAGTGTTGCTTCACTTTCTAAATGCTGTCCTTTCAGAGAAAATCACTTTCCTTTGAAAGTGCCTTAAGCTACTTACAAGCATTCACCAGAAACTCACATAAGTTTCTCTGAAAGAGAAGCAGTCTGTTCCAACACTTCAATTCACTCTGCGAAGTGAATGGAGTGTTGCTTCACTTTCTAAATGCTGTCCTTTCAGAGAAAATCACTTTCCTTTGAAAGTGCCTAAGCTACTTACAAGCATTCAACAGAAACTCACATGCATTTCTCTGAAAGAGAAGCAGTCTGTTCCAACACTTCAATTCACTGTGCGAAGTGAATGGAGTGTTGCTTCACTTTCTAAATTATGTCCTTTCAGAGAAAATCACTTTCGTTTGAAAGTGCCTTAAGCAACTTGCAAGCATTCACAAGAAACACTAATGCGTTTATATGAAAGAGAAGCACTCTGTTCCAACACTTCAATTCACTGTGCGAAGTGAATGGAGTGTTGCTTCACTTTCTAAATGCTGTCCTTTCAGAGAAAATCACTTTCCTCTGAAAGTGCCTTAAGCTACTTACAAGCATTCAATAGAAACTCACATGCATTTCTCTGAAAGAGAAGCAGTCTGTTCCAACACTTCAATTCACTGTGCGAAGTGAATGGAGTGTTGTTTCACTTTCTAAATGCTGTCCTTTCAGAGAAAATCACTTTCCTTTGTAAGTGCCTTAAGCTACTTGCAAGCATTCACAAGAAACACTAATGCGTTTCTATGAAAGAGAAGCAGTCTGTTCCAACACTTCAATTCATTGCACGAAGGGAATGGAGTGTTGCTTTTCTTTCTAAATGCTGTCTTTTCAGAGAAAATCACTTACCTTTGAAAGAGCCGTGAGCTACTTACAAGCATTCAACAGAAACTCACATGCATTTCTCTGAAAGAGAAGCAGTCTGTTCCAACACTTCAATTCACTGTGCGAAGTGAATGGAATGTTACTTCACTTTCTAAATGCTGTCCTTTCAGCGAAAATCACTTTCCTTTGAAAGTGCCTTAAGCTACTTTCAAGCATTCACAGGAAACACACATGCGTTTCTCTGAAATAGAATCAGTCTGTTCCAACACTTCAATTCACTGTGCGAAGTGAATGGATTGTTGCTTCACTTTCTAAATCCTGTCCTTTCAGAGAAAATCACTTTTGTTTGAAACTGCCTTAAGCAACTTTCAAGCATTCACAAGAAACTCACATGCATTTCTCTGAAAGAGAAGCAGTCTGTTCCAACACTTCAATTCACTGTGCGAAGTGAATGGAGTGTTGCTTCACTTTCTAAATTCTGTCCTTTCAGGGAAAATCACTTTCCTTTGAAAGTGCCTTAAACTACTTTCAAGCATTCACAAAAAACTCACATGCATTTCTCTTAAAGAGAAGCAGTCTGTTCCAATACTTCAATTCACTGTGCGAAGTGAATGGAGTGTTGCTTCACTTTCTAAATGCTGTCATTTCAGAGAAAATCACGTTCCTTTGAAAGTGCCTTAAGCTACTTACAAGCATTCACCAGAAACTCACATGCGTTTCTCTTAAAGAGAAGCAGTCTGTTCCAACACTTCAATTCACTGTGCAGAGTGAATGGAGTGTTGCCTCACTTTCGAAATGCTGTCCTTTCAGAGAAAATTACTCTCCTTTGAAAGTGCTTTAAGCTAATTACAAGCATTCAACAGAAACTCACATGCATTTCTCTGAAAGAGAAGCAGTCTGTTCCAACACTTCAATTCACTGTGCAAAGTGAATGGAGTGTTGCTTCTCTTTCTAAATTCTGTCCTTTCCGAGAAAATCACTTTCCTTTGAAAGTGCCTTAAACTACTTTCAAGCATTCATAAAAAACTCACATGCGTTTCTCTGAAAGAGAAGCAGTCTGTTCCAACACTTCAATTCACTGTGCGAAGTGAATGGAGTGTTGCTTCACTTTCTAAATGCTGTCCTTTCAGAGAAAATCACTTTCTTTGATAGTGCCTTAAGCTACTTGCAAGCATTAGGAAGAAACTCACATGCGTTTCTCTGAAAGAGAAGCAGTCTGTTCCAACACTTCAATTCACTGTGTGAAGTGAATAGAGTGTTGCTTCACTTTCTAAATGCTGTCCTTTCAGAGAAAATCACTTTCCTTTGAAAGTGCCTTAAGCTACTTACAAGCATTCACCAGAAACTCACATGCGTTTCTCTGAAAGAGAAACAGTCCGTTCCAATATTTAATTCACTCTGCGAAGTGAATGGAGTGTTGGTTCACTTTCTAAATGCTGTCCTTTCTGAGAAAATCACTTTCCTTTGAAAGTGCCTTAAGCTACTTACAAGCATTCAACAGAAACTCACATGCATTTCTCTGAAAGAGAAGCAGTCTGTTCCAACACTTCAATTCACTGTGCAAAGTGAATGGAGTGATGCTTCACTTTCTAAATTCTGTCCTTTCAGAGAAAATCACTTTCCTTTGAAAGTGCCTTAAGCTACTTGCAAGCATTAGGAAGAAACTCATATGAGTTTCTCTGAAAGAGAAGCAGTCCGTTCCAACACTTCAATTCACTGTGCGAAGTGAATGGAGTTTGGTTCACTTTCTAAATGCTGTTCTTTCAGAGAAAATCACTTTCCTTTCAAAGTGCCTTAAGCTACTTGCAAGAATTAGGAAGAAACTCACATGCGTTTCTCTGAAAGAGAAGCAGTCTGTTCCAACACTTCAATTCACTGTGCGAAGTGAATGGAGTGTTGCTTCACTTTCTAAATGCTGTCCTTTCAGAGAAAATCACTTTCCTATGAAACGGCCTTAAGCAACTTGCAAGCATTCACAAGAAACACTAATGCGTTTCTATGAAAGAGAAGCACTCTGTTCCAACACTTCAATTCACTGCACGAAGGGAATGGAGTGTTGCTTCACTTTCTAAATGCTGTCCTTTCAGAGAAAATCACTTTCCTTTGAAAGTGCCTTAAGCTACTTACAAGCATTCAACAGAAACTCACATGCATTTCTCTGAAAGAGAAGCAGTCTGTTCCAACACTTCAATTCACTGTGCGAAGTGAATGGAGTGTTGCCTCACTTTCTAAATGCTGTCCTTTCAGAGAAAATCACTTTCCTTTGAAAGTGCCTTAAGCTAATTACAAGCATTAAACAGAAACTCACATGCATTTCTCTGAAAGAGAAACAGTCTGTTCCAACACTTCAATTCACTGTGCAAAGTGAATGGAGTGTTGCTTCACTTTCTAAATTCTGTCCTTTCAGAGAAAATCACTTTCCTTTGAAAGTGCCTTAAACTACTTTCAAGCATTCATACAAAACTCACATGCGTTTCTCTGAAAGAGAAGCAGTCTGTTCCAACACTTCAATTCACTGTGCGAAGTGAATGGAGTGTTGCTTCACTTTCTAAATGCTGTTCTTTCAGAGAAAATCACTTTCCTTTGAAAGTGCCTTAAGCTACTTGCAAGCATTAGGAAGAAACTCACATGCGTTTCTCTGAAAGAGAAGCAGTCCGTTCCAACACTTCAATTCACTGTGCAAAGTGAATGGAGTGTTGCTTCACTTTCTAAATGCTGTCCTTTCAGAGAAAATCTCTTTCCTTTGAAAGTGCCTTAAGCTACTTGCAAGCATTAGGAAGAAACTCACATGCGTTTCTCTGAAAGAGAAGCAGTCTGTTCCAACACTTCAATTCACTGTGCGAAGTGAATGGAGTGTTGCCTCACTTTCTAAATGCTGTCTTTTCAGAGAAAATCACTTTCCATTGAAAGTGCCTTAAACTACTATCAAGCATTCACAAAAAACTCACATGCGTTTCTCTGAAACAGAAGCAGTCTGTTCCAACACTTTAATTCACTGTGGGAAATGAATGGAGTATTGCTTCACTTTCTAAATGCTGTCCTTTCAGAGAAAATCCCTTTCCTTTGAATGTGCCTTAAGCTACTTACAAGCATTCAACAGAAACTCACATGCATTTCTCTGAAAGAGAAGCAATCTGTTCCAACCATTCAATTCTCTGTGCGAAGTGAATGGAGTGTTGCTTCACTTTCTAAATGCTGTCCTTTCAGAGAAAATCACTTTTCTTTGAAAGTGCCTTAAGCTACTTGCAAGCATTCACAAGAAACACTAATGCGTTTCTATGAAAGAGAAGTAGTCTGTTCCAACACTCCAATTCATTGCGCGAAGGGAATGGAGTGTTGCTTTACTTTCTAAATGCTGTCCTTTCAGAGAAAATCACTTTCCTTTGAAAGAGCCTTAAGCTACTTACAAGCATTCAACAGAAACTCACATGCATTTCTCTGAAAGAGAAGCAGTCTGTTCCAACACTTCAATTCACTGTACAAAGTGAATGGAGTGTTGCTTCACTTTCTAAATGCTGTCCTTTCAGAGAAAATCACTTTCCTTTGAAAGTGCCTTAAGCTACATACAAGCATTCACCAGAAACTCACATGCGTTTCTCTGAAAGAGAAGCAGTCTGTTCCAACACTTCAATTCACTGTACAAAGTGAATGGAGTGTTGCTTCACTTTCTAAATACTGTCCTTTCAGAGAAAATCTCTTTCCTTTGAAAGTGCCTTAAGCTACATACAAGCATTCACCAGAAACTCACATGCGTTTCTCTGAAAGAGAAGCAGTCTGTTCCAACACTTCAATTAACTGTACAAAGTGAATGGAGTGTTGCTTCACTTTCTAAATGCTGTCCTTTCAGAGAAAATCACTTTCCTTTGAAAGTGCCTTAAGCTACATACAAGCATTCACCAGAAACTTACATGCGTTTCTCTGAATGAGAAGCAGTCTGTTCCAACACTTCAATTCACTGTGCGAAGTGAATGGAGTGTTGCTTCACTTTCTAAATGCTGTTCTTTCAGAGAAAATCACTTTCCTTTGAAAGTGCCTTAAGCTACTTGCAAGCATTAGGAAGAAACTCACATGCGTTTCTCTGAAAGAGAAGCAGTCCGTTCCAACACTTCAATTCACTGTGCAAAGTGAATGGAGTGTTGCTTCACTTTCTAAATGCTGTCCTTTCAGAGAAAATCTCTATCCTTTGAAAGTGCCTTAAGCTACTTGCAAGCATTAGGAAGAAACTCACATGCGTTTCTCTGAAAGAGAAGCAGTCTGTTCCAACACTTCAATTCACTGTGCGAAGTGAATGGAGTGTTGCCTCACTTTCTAAATGCTGTCCTTTCAGAGAAAATCACTTTCCATTGAAAGTGCCTCAAACTACTATCAAGCATTCACAAAAAACTCACATGCGTTTCTCTGAAACAGAAGCAGTCTGTTCCAACACTTCAATTCACTGTGGGAAATGAATGGAGTGTTGCTTCACTTTCTAAATGCTGTCCTTTCAGAGAAAATCCCTTTCCTTTGAATGTGCCTTACGCTACTTACAAGCATTCAACAGAAACTCACATGCATTTCTCTGAAAGAGAAGCAATCTGTTCCAACCGTTCAATTCTCTGTGCGAAGTGAATGGAGTGTTGCTACACTTTCTAAATGCTGTCCTTTCAGAGAAAATCACTTTCCTTTGAAAGTGCCTTAAGCTACTTGCAAGCATTCACAAGAAACACTAATGCGTTTCTTTGAAAGAGAAGTAGTCTGTTACAACACTCCAATTCATTGCGCGAAGGGAATGGAGTGTTGCTTTACTTTCTAAATGCTGTCCTTTCAGAGAAAATCACTTTCCTTTGAAAGAGCCTTAAGCTACTTACAAGCATTCAACAGAAACTCACATGCATTTCTCTGAAAGAGAAGCAGTCTGTTCCAACACTTCAATTCACTGTACAAAGTGAATGGAGTGTTGCTTTACTTTCTAAATGCTGTCCTTTCAGAGAAAATCACTTTCCTTTGAAAGTGCCTTAAGCTACATACAAGCATTCACCAGAAACTCACATGCGTTTCTCTGAAAGAGAAGCAGTCTGTTCCAACTCTTCAATTCACTGTGCGAAGTGAATGGAGTGTTGCTTCACTTTCTAAATTCTGTCCTTTCAGGGAAAATCACTTTCCTTTGAAAGTGCCTTAAACTACTTTCAAGCATTCACAAAAAACTCACATGCATTTCTCTTAAAGAGAAGCAGCTGTTCCAATACTTCAATTCACTGTGCGAAGTGAATGGAGTGTTGCTTCACTTTCTAAATGCTGTCCTTTCAGAGAAAATCACTTTCGTTTGAAAGTGCCTTAAGCAACTTGCAAGCATTCACAAGAAACTCACATGCGTTTCTCTGAAAGAGAAGCAGTCTGTTCCAACACTTCAATTCACTTTGCGAAGTGAAAGGAGTGTTGTTTCACTTTCTAAATGCTGTCCTTTCAGAGAAAATCACTTTCCTTTTAAAGTGCCTTAAGCTACTTGCAAGCATTAGGAAGAAACTCACATGCGTTTCTCTGAAAGAGAAGCAGTCTGTTCCAACACTTCAATTCACCTTGCGAAGTGAATGGAGTGTTGCCTCACTTTCTAAATGCTGTCCTTTCAGAGAAAATCACTTTTTTTGAAAGTGCCTTAAGCAACTTGCAAGCATTCACAAGAAACACTAATGCGTTTATATGAAAGAGAAGCACTCTGTTCCAACACTTCAATTCACTGAACGAAGGGAATGGAGTGTTGCTTCAATTTCTAAATGCTGTCCTTTCAGAGAAAATCACTTTCCTTTGAAAGTGCCTTAAGCTACTTACAAGCATTCACCAGAAACTCACATGCGTTTTCTGAAAGAGAAGCAGTCTGTTCCAACACTTCAATTCACTGTGCGAAGTGAATGGAGTGTTGCTTCACTTTCTAAATGCTGTCCTTTCAGAGAAAATCACTTTCCTTTGAAAGTGCCTTAAGCTACTTACAAGCATTCACCAGAAACTCACATAAGTTTCTCTGAAAGAGAAGCAGTCTGTTCCAACACTTCAATTCACTCTGCGAAGTGAATGGAGTGTTGCTTCACTTTCTAAATGCTGTCCTTTCAGAGAAAATCACTTTCCTTTGAAAGTGCCTAAGCTACTTACAAGCATTCAACAGAAACTCACATGCATTTCTCTGAAAGAGAAGCAGTCTGTTCCAACACTTCAATTCACTGTGCGAAGTGAATGGAGTGTTGCTTCACTTTCTAAATTATGACCTTTCAGAGAAAATCACTTTCGTTTGAAAGTGCCTTAAGCAACTTGCAAGCATTCACAAGAAACACTAATGCGTTTATATGAAAGAGAAGCACTCTGTTCCAACACTTCAATTCACTGCACGGAGGCAATGGAGTGTTGATTCACTTTCTAAATGCTGTCCTTTCAGAGAAAATCACTTTCCTTTGAAAGTGCCTTAAGCTACTTACAAGCATTCACCAGAACCTCACATGCGTTTCTCTGAAAGAGAAGCAGTCTGTTCCAACACTTCAATTCACTGTGCGAAGTGAATGGAGTGTTGCTTCACTTTCTAAATGCTGTCCTTTCAGAGAAAATCACTTTCCTTTGAAAGTGCCTTAAGCTACTTGCAAGCATTAGGAAGAAACTCACATGCGTTTCTCTGAAACAGAAGCAATCTGTTCCAACACTTCAATTCACTGTGCGAAGTGAATGGAGTGTTGCCTCACTTTCTAAATGCTGTCCTTTCAGAGAAAATCACTTTCCTTTGAAAGTGCCTTAAGCTACTTACAAGCATTCAAAAGAAACTCACATGCATTTCTCTGAAAGAGAAGCAGTCTGTTCCAACACTTCAATTCACTGTGCGAAGTGAATGGAATGTTACTTCACTTTCTAAACGCTGTCCTTTCAGAGAAAATCACTTTCCTTTGAAAGTGCCTTAAGCTACTTTCAAGCATTCACAGGAAACACACAAGCGTTTCTCTGAAATAGAATCAGTCTGTTCCAACACTTCAATTCACTCTGCGAAGTGAATGGATTGTTGCTTCACTTTCTAAATCCTGTCCTTTCAGAGAAAATCACTTTTGTTTGAAAGTGCCTTAATCAACTTTCAAGCATTCACAAGAAATTCACATGCATTTCTCTGAAAGAGAAGCCTTCTCTTCCAACACTTCAATTCACTGTGCGAAGTGAATGGAGTGTTGCTTCACTTTCTAAATGCTGTCCTTTCAGAGAAAATCACTTTCCTTTGAAAGTGCCTTAAGCTACTTACAAGCATTCACCAGAAACTCACATGCGTTTCTCTGAAAGAGAAGCAGTCTGTTCCAACACTTCAATTCACTCTGCGAAGTGAATGGAGTGTTGCTTCACATTCTAAATGCTGTCCTTTCAGAGAAAATCACTTTCCTTTGAAAGTGCCTTAAGCTACTTACAAGCATTCACCAGAAACTCACATGCGTTTTCTGAAAGAGAAGCAGTCTGTTCCAACACTTCTATTCACTGTGCGAAGTGAATGGAGTGTTGCTTCACTTTCTAAATGCTGTCCTTTCAGAGAAAATCACTTTCCTTTGAAAGTGCCTTAAGCTACTTACAAGCATTCACCAGAAACTCACATAAGTTTCTCTGAAAGAGAAGCAGTCTGTTCCAACACTTCAATTCACTCTGCGAAGTGAATGGAGTGTTGCTTCACTTTCTAAATGCTGTCCTTTCAGAGAAAATCACTTTCCTTTGAAAGTGCCTAAGCTACTTACAAGCATTCAACAGAAACTCACATGCATTTCTCTGACAGAGAAGCAGTCTGTTCCAACACTTCAATTCACTGTGCGAAGTGAATGGAGTGTTGCTTCACTTTCTAAATTATGTCCTTTCAGAGAAAATCACTTTCGTTTGAAAGTGCCTTAAGCAACTTGCAAGCATTCACAAGAAACACTAATGCGTTTATATGAAAGAGAAGCACTCTGTTCCAACACTTCAATTCACTGTGCGAAGTGAATGGAGTGTTGCTTCACTTTCTAAATGCTGTCCTTTCAGAGAAAATCACTTTCCTCTGAAAGTGCCTTAAGCTACTTACAAGCATTCAATAGAGACTCACATGCATTTCTCTGAAAGAGAAGCAGTCTGTTCCAACACTTCAATTCACTGTGCGAAGTGAATGGAGTGTTGTTTCACTTTCTAAATGCTGTCCTTTCAGAGAAAATCACTTTCCTTTGTAAGTGCCTTAAGCTACTTGCAAGCATTCACAAGAAACACTAATGCGTTTCTATGAAAGAGAAGCAGTCTGTTCCAACACTTCAATTCATTGCACGAAGGGAATGGAGTGTTGCTTTTCTTTCTAAATGCTGTCTTTTCAGAGAAAATCACTTACCTTTGAAAGAGCCGTGAGCTACTTACAAGCATTCAACAGAAACTCACATGCATTTCTCTGAAAGAGAAGCAGTCTGTTCCAACACTTCAATTCACTGTGCGAAGTGAATGGAATGTTACTTCACTTTCTAAATGCTGTCCTTTCAGCGAAAATCACTTTCCTTTGAAAGTGCCTTAAGCTACTTTCAAGCATTCACAGGAAACACACATGCGTTTCTCTGAAATAGAATCAGTCTGTTCCAACACTTCAATTCACTGTGCGAAGTGAATGGATTGTTGCTTCACTTTCTAAATCCTGTCCTTTCAGAGAAAATCACTTTTGTTTGAAACTGCCTTAAGCAACTTTCAAGCATTCACAAGAAACTCACATGCATTTCTCTGAAAGAGAAGCAGTCTGTTCCAACACTTCAATTCACTGTGCGAAGTGAATGGAGTGTTGCTTCACTTTCTAAATTCTGTCCTTTCAGGGAAAATCACTTTCCTTTGAAAGTGCCTTAAACTACTTTCAAGCATTCACAAAAAACTCACATGCATTTCTCTTAAAGAGAAGCAGTCTGTTCCAATACTTCAATTCACTGTGCGAAGTGAATGGAGTGTTGCTTCACTTTCTAAATGCTGTCCTTTCAGAGAAAATCACGTTCCTTTGAAAGTGCCTTAAGCTACTTACAAGCATTTACCAGAAACTCACATGCGTTTCTCTTAAAGAGAAGCAGTCTGTTCCAACACTTCAATTCACTGTGCAGAGTGAATGGAGTGTTGCCTCACTTTCGAAATGCTGTCCTTTCAGAGAAAATCACTCTCCTTTGAAAGTGCTTTAAGCTAATTACAAGCATTCAACAGAAACTCACATGCATTTCTCTGAAAGAGAAGCAGTCTGTTCCAACACTTCAATTCACTGTGTAAAGTGAATGGAGTGTTGCTTCTCTTTCTAAATTCTGTCCTTTCCGAGAAAATCACTTTCCTTTGAAAGTGCCTTAAACTACTTTCAAGCATTCATAAAAAACTCACATGCGTTTCTCTGAAAGAGAAGCAGTCTGTTCCAACACTTCAATTCACTGTGCGAAGTGAATGGAGTGTTGCTTCACTTTCTAAATGCTGTCCTTTCAGAGAAAATCACTTTCTTTGATAGTGCCTTAAGCTACTTGCAAGCATTAGGAAGAAACTCACATGCGTTTCTCTGAAAGAGAAGCAGTCTGTTCCAACACTTCAATTCACTGTGTGAAGTGAATAGAGTGTTGCTTCACTTTCTAAATGCTGTCCTTTCAGAGAAAATCACTTTCCTTTGAAAGTGCCTTAAGCTACTTACAAGCATTCACCAGAAACTCACATGCGTTTCTCTGAAAGAGAAACAGTCCGTTCCAATATTTAATTCACTCTGCGAAGTGAATGGAGTGTTGGTTCACTTTCTAAATGCTGTCCTTTCTGAGAAAATCACTTTCCTTTGAAAGTGCCTTAAGCTACTTACAAGCATTCAACAGAAACTCACATGCATTTCTCTGAAAGAGAAGCAGTCTGTTCCAACACTTCAATTCACTGTGCAAAGTGAATGGAGTGATGCTTCACTTTCTAAATTCTGTCCTTTCAGAGAAAATCACTTTCCTTTGAAAGTGCCTTAAGCTACTTGCAAGCATTAGGAAGAAACTCATATGAGTTTCTCTGAAAGAGAAGCAGTCCGTTCCAACACTTCAATTCACTGTGCGAAGTGAATGGAGTTTGGTTCACTTTCTAAATGCTGTTCTTTCAGAGAAAATCACTTTCCTTTCAAAGTGCCTTAAGCTACTTGCAAGAATTAGGAAGAAACTCACATGCGTTTCTCTGAAAGAGAAGCAGTCTGTTCCAACACTTCAATTCACTGTGCGAAGTGAATGGAGTGTTGCTTCACTTTCTAAATGCTGTCCTTTCAGAGAAAATCACTTTCCTATGAAACGGCCTTAAGCAACTTGCAAGCATTCACAAGAAACACTAATGCGTTTCTATGAAAGAGAAGCACTCTGTTCCAACACTTCAATTCACTGCACGAAGGGAATAGAGTGTTGCTTCACTTTCTAAATGCTGTCCTTTCAGAGAAAATCACTTTCCTTTGAAAGTGCCTTAAGCTACTTACAAGCATTCAACAGAAACTCACATGCATTTCTCTGAAAGAGAAGCAGTCTGTTCCAACACTTCAATTCACTGTGCGAAGTGAATGGAGTGTTGCCTCACTTTCTAAATGCTGTCCTTTCAGAGAAAATCACTTTCCTTTGAAAGTGCCTTAAGCTAATTACAAGCATTCAACAGAAACTCACATGCATTTCTCTGAAAGAGAAACAGTCTGTTCCAACACTTCAATTCACTGTGCAAAGTGAATGGAGTGTTGCTTCACTTTCTAAATTCTGTCCTTTCAGAGAAAATCACTTTCCTTTGAAAGTGCCTTAAACTACTTTCAAGCATTCATACAAAACTCACATGCGTTTCTCTGAAAGAGAAGCAGTCTGTTCCAACACTTCAATTCACTGTGCGAAGTGAATGGAGTGTTGCTTCACTTTCTAAATGCTGTTCTTTCAGAGAAAATCACTTTCCTTTGAAAGTGCCTTAAGCTACTTGCAAGCATTAGGAAGAAACTCACATGCGTTTCTCTGAAAGAGAAGCAGTCCGTTCCAACACTTCAATTCACTGTGCAAAGTGAATGGAGTGTTGCTTCACTTTCTAAATGCTGTCCTTTCAGAGAAAATCTCTTTCCTTTGAAAGTGCCTTAAGCTACTTGCAAGCATTAGGAAGAAACTCACATGCGTTTCTCTGAAAGAGAAGCAGTCTGTTCCAACACTTCAATTCACTGTGCGAAGTGAATGGAGGGTTGCCTCACTTTCTAAATGCTGTCTTTTCAGAGAAAATCACTTTCCATTGAAAGTGCCTTAAACTACTATCAAGCATTCACAAAAAACTCACATGCGTTTCTCTGAAACAGAAGCAGTCTGTTCCAACACTTTAATTCACTGTGGGAAATGAATGGAGTATTGCTTCACTTTCTAAATGCTGTCCTTTCAGAGAAAATCCCTTTCCTTTGAATGTGCCTTAAGCTACTTACAAGCATTCAACAGAAACTCACATGCATTTCTCTGAAAGAGAAGCAATCTGTTCCAACCATTCAATTCTCTGTGCGAAGTGAATGGAGTGTTGCTTCACTTTCTAAATGCTGTCCTTTCAGAGAAAATCACTTTTCTTTGAAAGTGCCTTAAGCTACTTGCAAGCATTCACAAGAAACACTAATGCGTTTCTATGAAAGAGAAGTAGTCTGTTCCAACACTCCAATTCATTGCGCGAAGGGAATGGAGTGTTGCTTTACTTTCTAAATGCTGTCCTTTCAGAGAAAATCACTTTCCTTTGAAAGAGCCTTAAGCTACTTACAAGCATTCAACAGAAACTCACATGCATTTCTCTGAAAGAGAAGCAGTCTGTTCCAACACTTCAATTCACTGTACAAAGTGAATGGAGTGTTGCTTCACTTTCTAAATGCTGTCCTTTCAGAGAAAATCACTTTCCTTTGAAAGTGCCTTAAGCTACATACAAGCATTCACCAGAAACTCACATGCGTTTCTCTGAAAGAGAAGCAGTCTGTTCCAACACTTCAATTCACTGAGCGTAGTGAATGGAGTGTTGCTTCACTTTCTAAATGCTGTACTTTCAGAGAAAATCACTTTCTTTTGAAAGTGCCATAAGCTACTTACAAGCATTCAGAAGAAACTCACATGCATTATTCTGAAAGAGAAGAAGTCTGTTCCAACACTTCAATTCACTGTGCGAAGTGAATGGTGTGTTGCTTCACTTTCTAAATGCTCTCCATTTACAGAAAATCACTCTCTTTTGAAACTGCCTTAAGCTAATTCCAAGCATTCACAAAAAACTCACATCCGTTTCTCTGAAAGAGAAGTAGTCTGTTCGAACACTTCAATTCACTGTGCGTAGTGAATGGAGTGTTGCTTCACTTTCTAAATGCTGTTCTTTCACAGAAAACCACTTTCCTTTGAAAGGGTCTTAAGCTACTTACAAGCAATCACAAGAAACTCACATGCATTTTTCTGAAAGAGAAGCAGTCTGTTCCAACACTTCAATTCACTGTGCGAAGTGAATGGTGTGTTGCTTCACTTTCTAAATGCTCTCCTTTTAGAGAAAATCACTCTCTTTTGATACTGCCTTAAGCTACTTACAAGCATTTAACAGAAATTCACATGCGTTTCTCTGAAAGAGAAGCAGTCTGTTCCAACACTTCAATTCACTTTGCGAAGTGAATGGAGTGTTGCTTCACTTTTGAAATGCTGTCCTTTCAGAGAAAATCACTTTCCTTTGAAAGTGCCTTAAGCTACTTACAAGCATTCACAAGAAACTCACATGCATTTTTCTGAAAGAGAAGCAGTCTGTTCCAACACTTCAATTCACTGTGCGAAGTCAATGGTGTGTTGCTTCACATTCTAAATGCTCTCCATTTAGAGAAAATCACTCTCTTTTGAAACTGCCTTAAGTTACTTACAAGCATTCACAAGAAACTCACATCTCTTTCTCTGAAAGAGAAGCAATGTGTTCCAACACTTCAATTCACTGAGCGAAGTGAATGGAGTGTTGCTTCAGTTTCTAAATGCTGTCCTTTCAGAGAAAGTCACTTTCCTTTGAAAGTGCCATAAGCTACTTACAGGCATTCAGAAGAAACTCACATGCATTTTTCTGAAAGAGAAGCAGTCTGTAACAACAATTCAATTCACTGTGCGAAGTGAATGGTGTGTTGCTTCACTTTCTAAATGCTCTCCTTTTATAGAAAATCACTCTCTTTTGAAACTGCCTTAAGCTGCTTCCAAGCATTCACAAAAAACTCACATCCGTTTCTCTGAGAGAAGTAGTCTGTTCCAACACTTCAATTCACTGTGCGTAGTGAATGGAGAGTTGCTTTACTTTCTAAATGCTGTTCTTTCACAGAAAATCACTTTCCTTTGAAAGGGTCTTAAGCTACTTACAAGCAATCACAAGAAATTCACATGCTTTTCTCTGAAAGAGAAGCAGTCTGTTCCAACACTTCAATTCACTGTGCGAAGTGAATGGAGTGTTGCTTCACTTTCTAAATGCTGTCCTTTCAGAGAAAATCAGTTTCCTTTGAAAGTGCCTTAAGCTACTTACGAGCATTCAACAGAAATTCACATGCTTTTCTCTGAAAGAGAAGCAGTCTGTTCCAACACATCAATTCACTGTGCGAAATGAATGGAGTGTTGCTTCACTTTCTAAATGCTGTCCTTTCAGAGAAAATCACTTTCCTTTGAAAGTGCCTTAAGCTACTTACAAGCATTTAACAGATATTCACATGCGTTTCTCTGAAAGAGAAGCAGTCTGTTCCAACACTTCAATTCACTGTGCGAAGTGAATGGAGTGTGCCTTCACTTTCTAAATGCTGTCCTTTCAGAGAAAATCACTTTCCTTTGAAAGTGCCTTAAGCTACTTACAAGCATTCACAAAAAACTCACATCCGTTTCTCTGAAAGAGAAGTAGTCTGTTCCAACACTTCAATTCACTGTGCGTAGTTAATGGAGTATTGCTTCACTTTCTAAATGCTGTTCTTTCAGAGAAAATCACTTTCCTTTGAAAGTGCCTTAAGCTACTTACAAGCATTCACAAGAAACTCACATGCATTTTTCTGAAAGAGAAGCAGTCTGTTCCAACACTTCAATTCACTGTGCGAAGTCAATGGTGTGTTGCTTCACTTTCTTAATGCTCTCCTTTTAGAGAAAATCACTCTCTTTTGAAACTGCCTTAAGTTACTTACAAGCATTCACAAGAAACTCACATCTCTTTCTCTGAAAGAGAAGCAATGTGTTCCAACACTTCAATTCACTGAGCGAAGTGAATGGAGTGTTGCTTCAGTTTCTAAATTCTGTCCTTTCAGAGAAAATCACTTTCCTTTGAAAGTGCCATAAGCTACTTACAAGCATTCAGAAGAAACTCACATGCATTTTTCTGAAAGAGAAGAAGTCTGTTCCAACTCTTCAATTCACTGTGCGAAGTGAATGGTGTGTTGCTTCACTTTCTAAATGCTCTCCTTTTACAGAAAATCACTCTCTTTTGAAACTGCCTTAAGCTACTTCCAAGCATTCACAAAAAACTCACATCCGTTTCTCTGAAAGAGAAGTAGTCTGTTCCAACACTTCAATTCACTGTGCGTAGTGAATGGAGTGTTGCTTCACTTTCTAAATGCTGTTCTTTCACAGAAAACCACTTTCCTTTGAAAGGGTCTTAAGCTACTTACAAGCAATCACAAGAAACTCACATGCATTTTCCTGAAAGAGAAGCAGTCTGTTCCAACACTTCAATTCACAGTGCGAAGTGAATGGTGTGTTGCTTCACTTTCTAAATGCTCTCCTTTTAGAGAAAATCACTCTCTTTTGATACTGCCTTAAGCTACTTACAAGCATTCACAAGAAACTCACATGCATTTTTCTGAAAGAGAAGCAGTCTGTTCCAACACTTCAATTCACTGTGCGAAGTGAATGGAGTGTTTCTTCACTTTCTAAATGCTGTCCTTTCAGAGAAAATCACTTTCCTTTGAAAATGCCTTAAGCTACATACAAGCATTCAACAGAAATTCACATGCGTTTTTCTGAAATAGAAGCAGTCTGTTCCAACACTTCAATTCACTGCGCGAAGTGAATGGAGTGTTGCTTCACTTTCTAAATGCTGTACTTTCAGAGAAAATCACTTTCCTTTGAAAGTGCCTTAAGCTACTTACAAGCATTTAGCAGAAATTCACATGCTTTTCTCCGAAAGAGAAGCAGTCTGTTCCAACACTTCAATTCACTGTGCGAAGTGAATGGAGTGTTGCTTCACTTTCTAAATGCTGTCCTTTCAGAGAAAATCACTTTCCTTTGAAAGTGCCTTAAGCTACTTACAAGCATTTAACAGAAATTCACATGCTATTCTCTGAAAGAGAAGCAGTCTGTTCCAACACTTCAATTCACTGTGCGAAATGAATGGAGTGTTGGTTCACTTTCTAAATGCTGTCCTTTCAGAGAAAATCACTTTCCTTTGAAAGTGCCTTAAGCTACTTACAAGCATTTAACAGAAATTCACATGCGTTTCTGTGAAAGACAAGCAATCTGTTCCAACACTTCAATTCACTGTGCGAAGTGAATGGAGTGTGGCTTCACTTTCTAAATCCTGTCCTTTCAGAGAAAATCACTTTCCTTTGAAAGTGCCTTAAGCTACTTACAAGCATTTAACAGAAATTCACATGCGTTTCTCTGAAAGAGAAGCAGTCTGTTCCAACAGTTCAATTCACTGTGCGAAGTGAATGGAGTGTGGCTTCACTTTCTAAATGCTGTCCTTTCAGAGAAAATCACTTTCCTTTGAAAGTGCCTTATGTTACTTACAAGCATTTAACAGAAATTCACATGCTTTTCTCTGAAAGAGAAGCAGTCTGTTCCAACACTTCAATTCACTGTGCGAAATGAATGGAGTGTTGTTTCACTTTCTAAATGCTGTCCTTTCACAGAAAATCACATTCCTTTGAAAGTGCCTCAAGCTACTTACAAGCATTCAGAAAAAACTCACATTCGTTTCTCTGAAAGAGAAGTAGTCTGTTCCAACACTTCAATTCACTGTGCGTAGTGAATGGAGTGTTGCTTCACTTTCTAAATGCTGTCCTTTCAGAGAAAATCACTTTCCTTTGAAAGGGCCTTAAGCTACTTACAAGCATTCACAAGAAACTCACATGCATTTTTCTGAAAGAGAAGCAGTCTGTTCCAAGACTTCAATTCACTGTGTGAAGTGAATGGTGTGTTGCTTCACTTTCTAAATGCTCTCCTTTTAGAGAAAATCACTCTCTTTTGATACTGCCTTAAGCTACTTACAAGCATTCACAAGAAACTCACATGCATTTTTCTGAAAGAGAAGCAGTCTGTTCCAACACTTCAATTCACTGTGCGAAGTGAATGAAGTGTTGCTTCACTTTTGAAATGCTGTCCTTTCAGAGAAAATCACTTTCCTTTGAAAATGCCTTAAGCTACATACAAGCATTCAACAGAAATTTACATGCGTTTCTCTGAAAGAGAAGCAGTCTGTTCCAACACTTCAATTCACTGCGAGAAGTACATGGAGTGTTGCTTCACTTTCTAAATGCTGTCCTTTCAGAGAAAATCACTTTCCTTTGAAAGTGCCTTAAGCTACTTACAAGCATTTAACAGAAATTCACATGCGTTTCTCTGAAAGGGATGCAGTCTGTTCCAACACTTCAATTCACTGTGCGAAGTGAATGGAGGGTTGCTTCACTTTCTAAATGCTGTAGTTTCAGAGAAAATCACTTTCCTTTGAAAGTGCCTTAAGCTACTTAGAAGCATTTAACAGAAATTCATATGCTTTTCTTTGAAAGAGAAGCAGTCTGTTCCAACACTTCAATTCACTGTGCGAAGTGAATGGTGTGTTGCTTCACTTTCTAAATGCTCTCCTTTTAGAGAAAATCACTCTCTTTTGATACTGCCTTAAGCTACTTACAAGCATTCACAAGAAACTCACATGCATTTTTCTGAAAGAGAAGCAGTCTGTTCCAACACTTCAATTCACTGTGCGAAGTGAATGGAGTGTTGCTTCACTTTCTAAATGCTGTCCTTTCAGAGAAAATCACTTTCCTTTGAAAATGCCTTAAGCTACATACAAGCATTCAACAGAAATTCACATGCGTTTTTCTGAAATAGAAGCAGTCTGTTCCAACACTTCAATTCACTGCGCGAAGTGCATGGAGTGTTGTTTCACTTTCTAAATGCTGTCCTTTGAGAGAAAATCACTTTCCTTTGAAAGTGCCTTAAGCTACTACAAGCATTTAGCAGAAATTCACATGCTTTTCTCTGAAAGAGAAGCAGTCTGTTCCAACACTTCAATTCACTGTGCGAAGTGAATGGAATGTTGCTTCACTTTCTAAATTCTGTCCTTTCAGAGAAAATCACTTTCCTTTGAAAGTGCCTTAAGCTACTTACAAGGATTTAACAGAAATTCACATGCTATTCTCTGAAAGAGAAGCAGTCTGTTCCAACACTTCAATTCACTGTGCGAAATGAATGGAGTGTTGGTTCACTTTCTAAATGCTGTCCTTTCAGAGAAAATCACTTTCCTTTGAAAGTGCCTTAAGCTACTTACAAGCATTTAACAATAATTCACATGCGTTTCTCTGAAAGAGAAGCATTCTGTTCCAACACTTCAATTCACTGTGCGAAGTGAATGGAGTGTGGCTTCACTTTCTAAATGCTGTCCTTTCAGAGAAAATCACTTTCCTTTGAAAGTGCCTTAAGCTACTTACAAGCATTCACAAAAAACTCACATCCGTTTCTCTGAAAGAGAAGCAGTCTGTTCCAACACTTCAATTCACTGTGCGAAGTCAATGGAGTGTGGCTTCACTTTCTAAATGCTGTCCTTTCAGAGAAAATCACTTTCCTTTGAAAGTGCCTTAAGCTACTTACAAGCATTCACAGAAAACTCACATCCGTTTCTCTGAAAGAGAAGTAGTTTGTTCCAACACTTCAATTCAGTGTGCGTAGTGAATGGAGTGTTGCTTCACTTTCTAAACGCTGTCCTTTCAGAGAAAGTCACTTTCCTTTGAAAGTGCCTTAAGCTACTTACAAGCATTCACAAGAAACTCACATCTGTTTCTCTGAAAGAGAAGCAGTCTTTTCCAACACTTCAGTTCACTGTGCGAAGTGAATGGAGTGTTGCTTCACTTTCCAAATGCTGTCCTTTCAAAGAAAATCACTTTCCTTTGAAAATGCCTTAAGCTACATACAAGAATTCAACAGAAATTCACATGCGTTTCTCTGAAAGAGAAGCAGTCTGTTCCATCACTTCAATTCACTGTGCGAAGTGAATGGAGTGTTGCTTCACTTTCTAAATGCTCTCCTTTTAGAGAAAATCACTCTCTTTTGAAACTGCCTTAAGCTACTTACAAGTATTCACAAGAAACTCACATCTGTCTCTCTGAAAGAGAAGCAGTCTGTTCCAACACTTCAATTCACTGTGCGAAGTGAATGGAGTGTTGCTTCACTTTCTAATGCTGTCCCTTCAGAGAAAATCACTTTCCTTTGAAAGTGACTTAAGATACTTACAAGCATTTAGCAGAAATTCACATGCTTTTCTCTGAAAGAGAAGCAGGCTGTTCCAACACTTCAATTCACTGTGCGAAGTGAAATGAGTGGGCTTCACTTTCTAAATGCTGTCCTTTCAGAGAAAATCACTTTCCTTTGAAAGTGCCTTAAGCTACTTACAAGAATGTAACAGAAATTCACATGCTTTTCTCTGAAAGAGAAGCAGTCTGTTCCAACACTTCAATTCACTGTGCGTAGTGAATGGAGTGTTGCTTCACTTTCTAAATGCTGTCCTTTCTGAGAAAATCACTTTCCTTTGAAAGTGCCTTAAGCTACTTCCAAGCATTCACAAAAAACTCACATCCGTTTCTCTGAAAGAGAAGTAGTCTGTTCCAACACTTCAATTCACTGTGCGTAGTGAATGGAGTGTTGCTTCACTTTCTAAATGCTGTTCTTTCAGAGAAAATCACTTTCCTTTGAAAGGGCCTTAAGCTACATACAAGGATTCAACAGGAATTAACATGCGTTTCTCTGAAAGAGAAGCAGTCTGTTCCAACACTTCAATTCACTGCGAGAAGTACATGGAGTGTTGCTTCACTTTCTAAATGCTGTCCTTTCAGAGAAAATCACTTTCCTTTGAATGTGCCTTAAGCTACTTACAAGCATTTAACAGAAATTCACATGCGTTTCTCTGAAAGTGATGCAGTCTGTTCCAACACTTCAATTCACTGTGCGAAGTGAATGGAGTGTTGCTTCACTTTCTAAATGCTGTCCTTTCAGAGAAAATCAGTTTCCTTTGAAAGTGCCTTAAGCTACTTACGAGCATTCAACAGAAATTCACATGCTTTTCTCTAAAAGAGAAGCAGTCTGTTCCAACACTTCAATTCACTGTGCGAAATGAATGGAGTGTTGCTTCACTTTCTAAATGCTGTCCTTTCAGAGAAAATCACTTTCCTTTGAAAGTGCCTTAAGCTACTTACAAGCATTTAACAGATATTCACATGCGTTTCTCTGAAAGAGAAGCAGTCTGTTCCAACACTTCAATTCACTGTGCGAAGTGAATGGAGTGTGGCTTCACTTTCTAAATGCTGTCCTTTCAGAGAAAATCACTTTCCTTTGAAAGTGCCTTAAGCTACTTACAAGCATTCACAAAAAACTCACATCCGTTTCTCTGAAAGAGAAGTAGTCTGTTCCAACACTTCAATTCACTGTGCGTAGTTAATGGAGTATTGCTTCACTTTCTAAATGCTGTTCTTTCAGAGAAAATCACTTTCCTTTGAAAGTGCCTTAAGCTACTTACAAGCATTCACAAGAAACTCACATGCATTTTTCTGAAAGAGAAGCAGTCTGTTCCAACACTTCACTTCACTGTGCGAAGTCAATGGTGTGTTGCTTCACTTTCTTAATGCTCTCCTTTTAGAGAAAATCACTCTCTTTTGAAACTGCCTTAAGTTACTTACAAGCATTCACAAGAAACTCACATCTCTTTCTCTGAAAGAGAAGCAATGTGTTCCAACACTTCAATTCACTGAGCGAAGTGAATGGAGTGTTGCTTCAGTTTCTAAATTCTGTCCTTTCAGAGAAAATCACTTTCCTTTGAAAGTGCCATAAGCTACTTACAAGCATTCAGAAGAAACTCACATGCATTTTTCTGAAAGAGAAGAAGTCTGTTCCAACTCTTCAATTCACTGTGCGAAGTGAATGGTGTGTTGCTTCACTTTCTAAATGCTCTCCTTTTACAGAAAATCACTCTCTTTTGAAACTGCCTTAAGCTACTTCCAAGCATTCACAAAAAACTCACATCCGTTTCTCTGAAAGATAAGCAGTCTGTTCCAACACTTCAATTCACTGCGAGAAGTACATGGAGTGTTGCTTCACTTTCTAAATGCTGTCCTTTCAGAGAAAATCACTTTCCTTTGAAAGTGCCTTAAGCTACTTACAAGCATTTAACAGAAATTCACATGCGTTTCTCTGAAAGAGAAGCAGTCTGTTCCAACACTTCAATTCACTGTGCGAAGTGAATGGTGTGTTGCTTCACTTTCTAAATGCTCTCCTTTTAGAGAAAATCACTCTCTTTTGATACTGCCTTAAGCTACTTACAAGCATTCACAAGAAACTCACATGCATTTTTCTGAAAGAGAAGCAGTCTGTTCCAACACTTCAATTCACTGTGCGAAGTGAATGGAGTGTTGCTTCACTTTCTAAATGCTGTCCTTTCAGAGAAAATCACTTTCCTTTGAAAATGCCTTAAGCTACATACAAGCATTCAACAGAAATTCACATGCGTTTTTCTGAAATAGAAGCAGTCTGTTCCAACACTTCAATTCACTGCGCGAAGTGCATGGAGTGTTGTTTCACTTTCTAAATGCTGTCCTTTGAGAGAAAATCACTTTCCTTTGAAAGTGCCTTAAGCTACTACAAGCATTTAGCAGAAATTCACATGCTTTTCTCTGAAAGAGAAGCAGTCTGTTCCAACACTTCAATTCACTGTGTGAAGTGAATGGAGTGTTGCCTCACTTTCTAAATGCTGTCCTTTCAGAGAAAATCACTTTCCTTTGAAAGTGCCTTAAGCTACTTACAAGGATTTAACAGAAATTCACATGCTATTCTCTGAAAGAGAAGCAGTCTGTTCCAACACTTCAATTCACTGTGCGAAATGAATGGAGTGTTGGTTCACTTTCTAAATGCTGTCCTTTCAGAGAAAATCACTTTCCTTTGAAAGTGCCTTAAGCTACTTACAAGCATTTAACAATAATTCACATGCGTTTCTCTGAAAGAGAAGCATTCTGTTCCAACACTTCAATTCACTGTGCGAAGTGAATGGAGTGTGGCTTCACTTTCTAAATGCTGTCCTTTCAGAGAAAATCACTTTCCTTTGAAAGTGCCTTAAGCTACTTACAAGCATTCACAAAAAACTCACATCCGTTTCTCTGAAAGAGAAGCAGTCTGTTCCAACACTTCAATTCACTGTGCGAAGTGAATGGAGTGTGGCTTCACTTTCTAAATGCTGTCCTTTCAGAGAAAATCGCTTTCATTTGAAAGTGCCTTAAGCTACTTACAAGCATTCACAGAAAACTCACATCCGTTTCTCTGAAAGAGAAGTAGTTTGTTCCAACACTTCAATTCAGTGTGCGTAGTGAATGGAGTGTTGCTTCACTTTCTAAACGCTGTCCTTTCAGAGAAAGTCACTTTCCTTTGAAAGTGCCTTAAGCTACTTACAAGCATTCACAAGAAACTCACATCTGTTTCTCTGAAAGAGAAGCAGTCTTTTCCAACACTTCAGTTCACTGTGCGAAGTGAATGGAGTGTTGCTTCACTTTCCAAATGCTGTCCTTTCAAAGAAAATCACTTTCCTTTGAAAATGCCTTAAGCTACATACAAGCATTCAACAGAAATTCACATGCGTTTTTCTGAAATAGAAGCAGTCTGTTCCAACACTTCAATTCACTGCGCGAAGTGAATGGAGTGTTGCTTCACTTTCTAAATGCTGTCCTTTCAGAGAAAATCACTTTCCTTTGAAAGTGCCTTAAGCTACTTACAAGCATTTAACAGAAATTCACATGCGTTTCTGTGAAAGACAAGCAGTCTGTTCCAACACTTCAATTCACTGTGCGAAGTGAATGGAGTGTGGCTTCACTTTCTAAATCCTGTCCTTTCAGAGAAAATCACTTTCCTTTGAAAGTGCCTTAAGCTACTTACAAGCATTTAACAGAAATTCACATGCGTTTCTCTGAAAGAGAAGCAGTCTGTTCCAACAGTTCAATTCACTGTGCGAAGTGAATGGAGTGTGGCTTCACTTTCTAAATGCTTTCCTTTCAGAGAAAATCACTTTCCTTTGAAAGTGCCTTATGTTACTTACAAGCATTTAACAGAAATTCACATGCTTTTCTCTGAAAGAGAAGCAGTCTGTTCCAACACTTCAATTCACTGTGCGAAATGAATGGAGTGTTGTTTCACTTTCTAAATGCTGTCCTTTCACAGAAAATCACATTCCTTTGAAAGTGCCTCAAGCTACTTACAAGCATTCAGAAAAAACTCACATTCGTTTCTCTGAAAGAGAAGTAGTCTGTTCCAACACTTCAATTCACTGTGCGTAGTGAATGGAGTGTTGCTTCACTTTCTAAATGCTGTCCTTTCAGAGAAAATCACTTTCCTTTGAAAGGGCCTTAAGCTACTTACAAGCATTCACAAGAAACTCACATGCATTTTTCTGAAAGAGAAGCAGTCTGTTCCAAGACTTCAATTCACTGTGTGAAGTGAATGGTGTGTTGCTTCACTTTCTAAATGCTCTCCTTTTAGAGAAAATCACTCTCTTTTGATACTGCCTTAAGCTACTTACAAGCATTCACAAGAAACTCACATGCATTTTTCTGAAAGAGAAGCAGTCTGTTCCAACACTTCAATTCACTGTGCGAAGTGAATGAAGTGTTGCTTCACTTTTGAAATGCTGTCCTTTCAGAGAAAATCACTTTCCTTTGAAAATGCCTTAAGCTACATACAAGCATTCAACAGAAATTTACATGCGTTTCTCTGAAAGAGAAGCAGTCTGTTCCAACACTTCAATTCACTGCGAGAAGTACATGGAGTGTTGCTTCACTTTCTAAATGCTGTCCTTTCAGAGAAAATCACTTTCCTTTGAAAGTGCCTTAAGCTACTTACAAGCATTTAACAGAAATTCACATGCGTTTCTCTGAAAGGGATGCAGTCTGTTCCAACACTTCAATTCACTGTGCGAAGTGAATGGAGGGTTGCTTCACTTTCTAAATGCTGTAGTTCCAGAGAAAATCACTTTCCTTTGAAAGTGCCTTAAGCTACTTAGAAGCATTTAACAGAAATTCATATGCTTTTCTTTGAAAGAGAAGCAGTCTGTTCCAACACTTCAATTCACTGTGCGAAATGAATGGTGTGTTGCTTCACTTTCTAAATGCTCTCCTTTTAGAGAAAATCACTCTCTTTTGATACTGCCTTAAGCTACTTACAAGCATTCACAAGAAACTCACATGCATTTTTCTGAAAGAGAAGCAGTCTGTTCCAACACTTCAATTCACTGTGCGAAGTGAATGGAGTGTTGCTTCACTTTCTAAATGCTGTCCTTTCAGAGAAAATCACTTTCCTTTGAAAATGCCTTAAGCTACATACAAGCATTCAACAGAAATTCACATGCGTTTTTCTGAAATAGAAGCAGTCTGTTCCAACACTTCAATTCACTGCGCGAAGTGCATGGAGTGTTGTTTCACTTTCTAAATGCTGTCCTTTGAGAGAAAATCACTTTCCTTTGAAAGTGCCTTAAGCTACTACAAGCATTTAGCAGAAATTCACATGCTTTTCTCTGAAAGAGAAGCAGTCTGTTCCAACACTTCAATTCACTGTGCGAAGTGAATGGAATGTTGCTTCACTTTCTAAATTCTGTCCTTTCAGAGAAAATCACTTTCCTTTGAAAGTGCCTTAAGCTACTTACAAGGATTTAACAGAAATTCACATGCTATTCTCTGAAAGAGAAGCAGTCTGTTCCAACACTTCAATTCACTGTGCGAAATGAATGGAGTGTTGGTTCACTTTCTAAATGCTGTCCTTTCAGAGAAAATCACTTTCCTTTGAAAGTGCCTTAAGCTACTTACAAGCATTTAACAATAATTCACATGCGTTTCTCTGAAAGAGAAGCATTCTGTTCCAACACTTCAATTCACTGTGCGAAGTGAATGGAGTGTGGCTTCACTTTCTAAATGCTGTCCTTTCAGAGAAAATCACTTTCCTTTGAAAGTGCCTTAAGCTACTTACAAGCATTCACAAAAAACTCACATCCGTTTCTCTGAAAGAGAAGCAGTCTGTTCCAACACTTCAATTCACTGTGCGAAGTGAATGGAGTGTGGCTTCACTTTCTAAATGCTGTCCTTTCAGAGAAAATCACTTTCATTTGAAAGTGCCTTAAGCTACTTACAAGCATTCACAGAAAACTCACATCCGTTTCTCTGAAAGAGAAGTAGTTTGTTCCAACACTTCAATTCAGTGTGCGTAGTGAATGGAGTGTTGCTTCACTTTCTAAACGCTGTCCTTTCAGAGAAAGTCACTTTCCTTTGAAAGTGCCTTAAGCTACTTACAAGCATTCACAAGAAACTCACATCTGTTTCTCTGAAAGAGAAGCAGTCTTTTCCAACACTTCAGTTCACTGTGCGAAGTGAATGGAGTGTTGCTTCACTTTCCAAATGCTGTCCTTTCAAAGAAAATCACTTTCCTTTGAAAATGCCTTAAGCTACATACAAGAATTCAACAGAAATTCACATGCGTTTCTCTGAAAGAGAAGCAGTCTGTTCCATCACTTCAATTCACTGTGCGAAGTGAATGGAGTGTTGCTTCACTTTCTGAATGCTCTCCTTTTAGAGAAAATCACTCTCTTTTGAAACTGCCTTAAGCTACTTACAAGTATTCACAAGAAACTCACATCTGTCTCTCTGAAAGAGAAGCAGTCTGTTCCAACACTTCAATTCACTGTGCGAAGTGAATGGAGTGTTGCTTCACTTTCTAATGCTGTCCCTTCAGAGAAAATCACTTTCCTTTGAAAGTGCCTTAAGATACTTACAAGCATTTAGCAGAAATTCACATGCTTTTCTCTGAAAGAGAAGCAGGCTGTTCCAACACTTCAATTCACTGTGCGAAGTGAAATGAGTGGGCTTCACTTTCTAAATGCTGTCCTTTCAGAGAAAATCACTTTCCTTTGAAAGTGCCTTAAGCTACTTACAAGAATTTAACAGAAATTCACATGCTTTTCTCTGAAAGAGAAGCAGTCTGTTCCAACACTTCAATTCACTGTGCGTAGTGAATGGAGTGTTGCTTCACTTTCTAAATGCTGTCCTTTCTGAGAAAATCACTTTCCTTTGAAAGTGCCTTAAGCTACTTCCAAGCATTCACAAAAAACTCACATCCGTTTCACTGAAAGAGAAGTAGTCTGTTCCAACACTTCAATTCACTGTGCGTAGTGAATGGAGAGTTGCTTCACTTTCTAAATGCTGTTCTTTCAGAGAAAATCACTTTCCTTTGAAAGGGCCTTAAGCTACATACAAGGATTCAACAGGAATTAACATGCGTTTCTCTGAAAGAGAAGCAGTCTGTTCCAACACTTCAATTCACTGCGAGAAGTACATGGAGTGTTGCTTCACTTTCTAAATGCTGTCCTTTCAGAGAAAATCACTTTCCTTTGAATGTGCCTTAAGCTACTTACAAGCATTTAACAGAAATTCACATGCGTTTCTCTGAAAGTGATGCAGTCTGTTCCAACACTTCAATTCACTGTGCGAAGTGAATGGAGTCTGGCTTCACTTTCTAAATGCTGTCCTTTCAGAGAAAATCACTTTCCGTTGAAAGTGCCTTAAGCTACTTACAAGCATTCACAAGAAAATCACATGCATTTTTCTGAAAGAGAAGCACTCTGTTCCAACACTTCAATTCACTGTGCGAAGTGAATGCTGTGTTGCTTCACTTTCTAAATGCTCTCCTTTAAGAGAAAATCACTCTCTTTTGAAACTGCCTTAAGCTACTTACAAGCATTCACAAGAAGCTCACATCTGTTTCTCTGAAAGAGAAGCAGTCTGTTCCAACACTTCAATTCACTGTGCGAAGTGAATGGAGTGTGGCTTCACTTTCTAAATGCTGTCCTTTCAGAGAAAATCACTTTCCTTTGAAAGTGCCTTAAGCTACTTACAAGCATTCACAAAAAACTCACATCCGTTTCTCTGAAAGAGAAGTAGTCTGTTCCAACACTTCAATTCACTGTGCGTAGTGAATGGAGTGTTGCTTCACTTTCTAAATGCTGTCCTTTCAGAGAAAGTCACTTTCATTTGAAAGAGCCTTAAGCTACTTACAAGCATTCAAAAGAAACTCACATGCGTTTTTCTGAAAGAGAAGCAGTCTGTTCCAACACTTCAATTCACTGTGCGAAGTGAATGGAGTGTTGCTTCACTTTCTAAATGCTGTCCTTTCAGAGAAAATCACTTTCCTTTGAAAATGCCTTAAGCTACATACAAGCAGTCAACAGAAATTCACATGCGTTTCTCTGAAAGAGAAGCATTCTGTTCCAACACTTCAATTCACTGTACGAAGTGAATGGAGTGTTGCTTCACTTTCTAAATGCTGTCCTTTCAGAGAAAATCACTTTCCTTTGAAAGTGCCTTAAGCTTCTTACAAGCATTCACAAAAACTCACATCCGCTTCTCTGAAAGAGAAGCAGTCTGTTCCAACACTTCAATTCACTGTGCGTAGTGAATGGAGTGTTTCTTCACTTTCTAAATGCTGTCCTTTCAGAGAAAATCACTTTCCTTTGAAAGTGCCTTAAGCTACGTACAAGCATTTAACAGAAATTCACATGCGTTTCTCTGAAAGAGAAGCAGTCTGTTCCAACACTTCAATTCACTTGGCGAAGTGAATGGAGTGTGGCTTCACTTTCTAAATGCTGTCCTTTCAGAGAAAATCACTTTCCTTTGAAAGTGCCTTAAGCTACTTACAAGCATTCACAAGAAACTCACATGCATTTTTCTGAAAGAGAAGCAGTCTGTTCCAACACTTCAATTCACTGTGCGAAGTGAATGCTGTGTTGCTTCACTTTCTAAATGCTCTCCTTTTAGAGAAAATCACTATCTTTTGAAACTGCCTTAAGCTACTTACAAGCATTCACAAGAAGCTCACATCTGTTTCTCTGAAAGAGAAGCAGTCTGTTCCAACACTTCAATTCACTGTGCGAAGTGAATGGAGTGTGGCTTCACTTTCTATATGCAGTCGTTTCAGAGAAAATCACTTTCCTTTGAAAGTGCCTTAAGCTTCTTACAAGCATTCACAAAAACTCACATCCGCTTCTCTGAAAGAGAAGCAGTCTGTTCCAACACTTCAATTCACTGTGCGTAGTGAATGGAGTGTTTCTTCACTTTCTAAATGCTGTCCTTTCAGAGAAAATCACTTTCCTTTGAAAGTGCCTTAAGCTACGTACAAGCATTTAACAGAAATTCACATGCGTTTCTCTGAAAGAGAAGCAGTCTGTTCCAACACTTCAATTCACTGTGTGAAGTGAATGGAGTGTTGCTTCACTTTCTAAATGCTGTCCTTTCAGAGAAAGTCACTTTCCTTTGAAAGTGCCTTAAGCTACTTACAAGCATTTAACAGAAATTCACATGCGTTTCTCTGAAAGAGAAGCAGTCTGTTCCAACACTGCAATTCACTGTGCGTAGTGAATGGAGTGTTGCTTCACTTTCTAAATGCTGTCCTTTCAGAGAAAATCACTTTCCTTTGAAAGAGCCTTAAGCTACTTACAAGCATTCAAAAGAAACTCACATGCGTTTTTCTGAAAGAGAAGCAGTCTGTTCCAACACTTCAATTCACTGTGCGAAGTGAATGGAGTGTTGCTTCACTTTCTAAATGCTGTCCTTTCAGAGAAAATCACTTTCCTTTGAAAGTGCCTTAAGCTACTTACAAGCATTTAACAGAAATTCACATGCGTTTCTCTGAAAGAGAAGCAGTCTGTTCCAACACTTCAATTCACTGTGTGAAGTGAATGGAGTGTGGCTTCACTTTCTAAATGCTGTCCTTTCAGAGAAAATCACTTTCCTTTGAAAGTGCCTTAAGCTACTTACAAGCATTCACAAAAAACTCACATCCGTTTCTCTGAAAGAGAAGCAGTCTGTTCCAACACTTCAATTCACTGTGCGAAGTGAATGGAGTGTTGCTTCACTTTCTAAATGCTCTCCTTTAAGAGAAAATCACTCTCTTTTGAAACTGCCTTAAGCTACTTACAAGCATTCACAAGAAGCTCACATCTGTTTCTCTGAAAGAGAAGCAGTCTGTTCCAACACTTCAATTCACTGTGCGAAGTGAATGGAGTGTGGCTTCACTTTCTAAATGCTGTCCTTTCAGAGAAAGTCACTTTCCTTTGAAAGTGCCTTAAGCTACTTACAAGCATTTAACAGAAATTCACATGCGTTTCTCTGAAAGAGAAGCAGTCTGTTCCAACACTGCAATTCACTGTGCGTAGTGAATGGAGTGTTGCTTCACTTTCTAAATGCTGTCCTTTCAGAGAAAATCACTTTCCTTTGAAAGAGCCTTAAGCTACTTACAAGCATTCAAAAGAAACTCACATGCGTTTTTCTGAAAGAGAAGCAGTCTGTTCCAACACTTCAATTCACTGTGCGAAGTGAATGGAGTGTTGCTTCACTTTCTAAATGCTGTCCTTTCAGAGAAAATCACTTTCCTTTGAAAGTGCCTTAAGCTACTTACAAGCATTTAACAGAAATTCACATGCGTTTCTCTGAAAGAGAAGCAGTCTGTTCCAACACTTCAATTCACTGTGTGAAGTGAATGGAGTGTGGCTTCACTTTCTAAATGCTGTCCTTTCAGAGAAAATCACTTTCCTTTGAAAGTGCCTTAAGCTACTTACAAGCATTCACAAAAAACTCACATCCGTTTCTCTGAAAGAGAAGCAGTCTGTTCCAACACTTCAATTCACTGTGCGAAGTGAATGGAGTGTTGCTTCACTTTCTAAATGCTGTCCTTTCAGAGAAAATCACTTTCCTTTGAAAGTGCCTTAAGCTACTTACAAGCATTCACAAAAACCTCACATCCGTTTCTCTGAAAGAGAAGTAGTTTTTTCCAACACTTCAATTCACTGTGCGTAGTGAATGCAGTGTTGCTTCACTTTCTAAACGCTGTCCTTTCAGAGAAAGTCACTTTCCTTTGAAAGTGCCGTAAGCTACTTACAAGCATTCACAAGAAACTCACATCTGTTTCTCTGAAAGAGAAGCAGTCTTTTCCAACACTTCAATTCACTGTGCGAAGTGAATGGAGTGTTGCTTCACTTTCCAAATGCTGTCCTTTCAAAAAAAATCACTTTCCTTTGAAAATGCCTTAAGCTACATACAAGAATTCAACAGAAATTCACATGCGTTTCTCTGAAAGAGAAGCAGTCTTTTCCAACACTTCAATTCACTGTGCGGAGTGAACGGAGTGTTGCTTCACTTTCTAAATGCTGTTCTTTCAGAGAAAATCACTTTCCTTTGAAAGGGCCTTAAGCTACATACAAGCATTCAACAGGAATTCACATGCTTTTCTCTGAAAGAGAAGCAGTCTGTTCCAACACTTCAATTCACTGCGAGAAGTACATGGAGTGTTGCATCACTTTCTAAATGCTGTCCTTTCAGAGAAAATCACTTTCCTTTGAAAGTGCCTTAAGCTTCTTACAAGCATTTAACAGAAATTCACATGCGTTTCTCTGAAAGTGATGCAGTCTGTTCCAACACTTCAATTCACTGTTCGAAGTGAATGGAGTGTGGCTTCACTTTCTAAAGGCTGTCCTTTCAGAGAAAATCACTTTCCTTTGAAAGTGCCTTAAGCTACTTACAAGCATTCACAAAAAACTCACATCTGTTTCTCTGAAAGAGAAGTAGTCTGTTCCAAAACTTCAATTCACTGTGCGTAGTGAATGGAGTGTTGCTTCACTTTCTAAATGCTGTCCTTTCAGAGAAAATCACTCTCCTTTGAAAGTGCCTTAAGCTACTTACAAGCATTCACAAGAAACTCACATGCATTTTTCTGAAAGAGAAGCAGTCTGTTCCAACACTTCAATTCACTGTGCGAAGTCAATGGTGTGTTGCTTCACTTTCTAAATGCTCTCCTTTTAGAGAAAATCACTCTGTTTTGAAACTGCCTTAAGTTACTTACAAGCATTCACAAGAAACTCACATCTCTTTCTCCGAAAGAGAAGCAGTCTGTTCTAACACTTCAATTCACTGTGCGAAGTGAATGCAGTGTTGCTTCACTTTCTAAATGCTGTCCTTTCAGAGAAAATCACTTTCCTTTGAAAGTGCCTTAAGCTACTTACAAGCATTTACCAGATATTCACATGCGTTTCTCTGAAAGTGATGCAGTCTGTTCCAACACTTCAATTCACTGTGCGAAGTGAATGGAGTGTTGCATCACTTTCTAAATACAGTCTTTTCAGAGAAAATCACTTTCCTTTGAAAGTGCCTTAAGCTACTTACAAGCATTCACACAAAACTCACATCCGTTTCTCTGAAAGAGAAGCAGTCTGTTCCAACACTTCAATTCACTGTGCGAAGTGAATGGAGTGTTGCTTCACTTTCTAAATGCTGTCCTTTCAGAGAAAATCACTTTCATTTGAAAGAGCCTTAAGCTACTTACAAGCATTCAAAAGATACTCACATGCGTTTTTCTGAAAGAGAAGCAGTCTGTTCCAACACTTCAATTCACTGTGCGAAGTGAATGGAGTGTTTCTTCACTTTCTAAATGCTGTCCTTTCAGAGAAAATCACTTTCCTTTGAAATTGCCTTAAGCTACGTACAAGCATTTAACAGAAATTCACATGCGTTTCTCTGAAAGAGAAGCAGTCTGTTCCAACACTTCAATTCACTGTGTGAAGTGAATGGAGTGTTGCTTCACTTTCTAAATGCTGTCCTTTCAGAGAAAGTCACTTTCCTTTGAAAGTGCCTTAAGCTACTTACAAGCATTTAACAGAAATTCACATGCATTTCTCTGAAAGAGAAGCAGTCTGTTCCAACACTTCAATTCACTGTGCGAAGTGAATGAAGTGTTGCTTCACTTTCTAAATGCTCTCGTTTTAGAGAAAATCACTCTCTTTTCAAACTGCCTTAAGCTACTTACAAGCATTCACAAGAAACTCACATCTGTTTCTCTGAAAGAGAAGCAGTCTGTTCCAACACTTCAAATCACTGTGCGGAGTGAACGGAGTGTTGCTTCACTTTCTAAATGCTGTCCTTTCAGAGAAAATCACTTTCCTTTGAAAGTGCCTTAAGCTACTTACAAGGATTTAACAGAAATTCACATGCTATTCTCTGAAAGAGAAGCAGTCTGTTCCAACACTTCAATTCACTGTGCGAAATGAATGGAGTGTTGGTTCACTTTCTAAATGCTGTCCTTTCAGAGAAAATCACTTTCCTTTGAAAGTGCCTTAAGCTACTTACAAGCATTTAACAGAAATTCACATGGGTTTCTCTGAGAGAGAAGCAGTCTGTTCCAACACTTCAATTCACTGTGTGAAGTGAATGGAGTGTGGCTTCACTTTCTAAATGCTGTCCTTTCAGAGAAAATCACTTTCCTTTGAAAGTGCCTTAAGCTACTTACAAGCATTCACAAAAAACTCACATCCGTTTCTCTGAAAGAGAAGCAGTCTGTTCCAACACTTCAATTCACTGTGCGAAGTGAATGGAGTGTTGCTTCACTTTCTAAATGCTGTCCTTTCAGAGAAAATCACTTTCCTTTGAAAGTGCCTTAAGCTACTTACAAGCATTCACAAAAAACTCACATCCGTTTCTCTGAAAGAGAAGTAGTTTGTTCCAACACTTCAATTCACTGTGCGTAGTGAATGGAGTGTTGCTTCACTTTCTAAACGCTGTCCTTTCAGAGAAAGACACTTTCCTTTGAAATTGCCTTAAGCTACTTACAAGCATTCACAAGAAACTCACATCTGTTTCTCTGAAAGAGAAGCAGTCTTTTCCAACACTTCAATTCACTGTGCGAAGTGAATGGAGTGTTGCTTCACTTTCCAAATGCTGTCCTTTCAAAAAGAATTACTTTCCTTTGAAAATGCCTTAAGCTACATACAAGAATTCAACAAAAATTCACATGCGTTTCTCTGAAAGAGAAGCAGTCTGTTCCATCACTTCAATTCACTGTGCGAAGTGAATGGAGTGTTGCTTCACTTTCTAAATGGTCTCCTTTTAGAAAAAATCACTCTCTTTTGAAACTGCCTTAAGCTACTTACAAGCATTCACAAGAAACTCACATCTGTTTCTCTGAAAGAGAAGCAGTCTGTTCCAACACTTCAATTTACTGTGCGAAGTGAATGGAGTGTTGCTTCACTTTCTAATGCTGTCCCTTCAGAGAAAATAACTTTCCTTTGAAAGTGCCTTAAGATACTTACAAGCATTTAGCAGAAATTCACATGCTTTTCTCTGAAAGAGAAGCAGTCTGTTCCAACACTTCAATTCACTGTGCGAAGTGAAATGAGTGGGCTTCACTTTCTAAATGCTGTTTTTTCAGAGAAAATCACTTTCCTTTGAAAGTGCCTTAAGCTACTTACAAGAATTTAACAGAAATCACATGCTTTTCTCTGAAAGAGAAGCAGTCTGTTCCAACACTTCAATTCACTGTGCGTAGTGAATGGAGTGTTGCTTCACTTTCTAAATGCTGTCCTTTCAGAGAAAATCACTTTCCTTTGAAAGTGCCTTAAGCTACTTCCAAGCATTCACAAAAAACTCACATCCGTTTCTCTGAAAGAGAAGTAGTCTGTTCCAGCACTTCAATTCACTGTGCGTAGTGAATGGAGTGTTGCTTCACTTTCTAAATGCTGTTCTTTCAGTGAAAATCACTTTCCTTTGAAAGGGCCTTAAGCTACATACAAGCATTCAACAGGAATTCACATGCGTTTCTCTGAAAGAGAAGCAGTCTGTTCCAACACTTCAATTCACTGCGAGAAGTACATGGAGTGTTGCATCACTTTCTAAATGCTGTCCTTTCAGAGAAATCACTTTCCTTTGAAAGTGCCTTAAGCTACTTACAAGCATTTACCAGATATTCACTTGCGTTTCTCTGAAAGTGATGCAGTCTGTTCCAACACTTCAATTCACTGTGCGAAGTGAATGGAGTGTGGCATCACTTTCTAAATACAGTCTTTTCAGAGAAAATCACTTTCCTTTGAAAGTGCCTTAAGCTACTTACAAGCATTCACACAAAACTCTCATCCGTTTCTCTGAAAGAGAAGCAGTCTGTTCCAACACTTCAATCACTGTGCGAAGTGAATGGAGTGTTGCTTCACTTTCTAAATGCTGTCCTTTCAGAGAAAATCACTTTCATTTGAAAGAGCCTTAAGCTACTTACAAGCATTCAAAAGAAACTCACATGCGTTTTTCTGAAAGAGAAGCAGTCTGTTCCAACACTTCAATTCACTGTGCGAAGTGAATGGAGTGTTGCTTCACTTTCTAAATGCTGTGTTTTCAGAGAAAATCACTTTCCTTTGAAAATGCCTTAAGCTACATACAAGCAGTCAACAGAAATTCACATGCGTTTCGCTGAAAGAGAAGCATTCTGTTCCAACACTTCAATTCACTGTACGAAGTGAATGGAGTGTTGCTTCACTTTCTAAATGCTGTCATTTCAGAGAAAATCACTTTCCTTTGAAAGTGCCTTAAGCTTCTTACAAGCATTCACAAAAAACTCACATCCGTTTCTCTGAAAGAGAAGTAGTCTGTTCCAGCACTTCAATTCACTGTGCGTAGTGAATGGAGTGTTGCTTCACTTTCTAAATGCTGTCCTTTCAGAGAAAATCACTTTCCTTTGAAAGAGCCTTAAGCTATTTACAAGCATTCAAAAGAAACTCACATGCGTTTTTTGAAAGAGAAGCAGTCTGTTCCAACAATTCAATTCACTGTGCGAAGTGAATGGAGTGTTGCTTCACTTTCTAAATGCTGTCCTTTCAGAGAAAATCACTTTCCTTTGAAAGTGCCTTATACTATAAACAAGCATTCAACAGAAATTCACATCCGTTTATCTGAAAGAGAAGCAGTCTGTTCCAACACTTCAATTCACTGTGCGAAGTGAATGGAGTGTTGCTTCACTTTCTAAATGCTGTCCTTTCAGAGAAAATCACTTTCCTTTGAAAGGGCCTTAAGCTACATACAAGCATTCAACAGGAATTCACATGCGTTTCTCTGAAAGCGAAGCAGTCTGTTCCAACACTTCAATTCACTGCGAGAAGTACATGGAGTGTTGCATCACTTTCTAAATGCTGTCCTTTCAGAGAAAATCACTTTCCTTTGAAAGTGCCTTAAGATACTTACAAGCATTTAACAGAAATTCAATGCGTTTCTCTGAAAGTGATGCAGTCTGTTCCAACACTTCAATTCACTGTTCGAAGTGAATGGAGTGTGGCTTCACTTTCTAAAGGCTGTCCTTTCAGAGAAAATCACTTTCCTTTGAAAGTGCCTTAAGCTACTTACAAGCATTCACAAAAAACTCACATCTGTTTCTCTGAAAGAGAAGTATTCTGTTCAAAATCTTCAATTCACTGTGCGTAGTGAATGGAGTGTTGCTTCACTTTCTAAATGCTGTTTTTTCAGAGAAAATCACTCTCCTTTGAAAGTGCCTTAAGCTACTTACAAGCATTCACAAGAAACTCACATGCATTTTTCTGAAAGAGAAGCAGTCTGTTCCAACACTTCAATTCACTGTGCGAAGTCAATGGTGTGTTGCTTCACTTTCTAAATGCTCTCCTTTTAGAGAAAATCACTCTGTTTTGAAACTGCCTTAAGTTACTTACAAGCATTCACAAGAAACTCACATCTCTTTCTCTGAAAGAGAAGCAGTCTGTTCCAACACTTCAATTCACTGTGCGAAGTGAATGGAGTGTTGCTTCACTTTCTAAATGCTGTCCTTTCAGAGAAAATCACTTTCCTTTGAAAGTGCCTTAAGCTACTTACAAGCATTTAACAGATATTCACATGCGTTTCTCTGAAAGTGATGCAGTCTGTTCCAACTCTTCAATTCACTGTGCGAAGTGAATGGAGTGTGGCATCACTTTCTAAATACAGTCTTTTCAGAGAAAATCACTTTCCTTTGAAAGTGCCTTAAGCTACTTACAAGCATTCACACAAAATTCACATCCGTTCCTCTGAAAGAGAAGTAGTCTGTTCCAACACTTCAATTCACTGTGCGTAGTGAATGGAGTGTTGCTTCACTTTCTAAATACTGTTCTTTCAGAGAAAATCACTTTCCTTTGAAAGAGCCTTAAGCTATTTACAAGCATTCAAAAGAAACTCACATGCGTTTTTTGAAAGAGAAGCAGTCTGTTCCAACAATTCAATTCACTGTGCGAAGTGAATGGAGTGTTGCTTCACTTTCTAAATGCTGTCCTTTCAGAGAAAATCACTTTCCTTTGAAAGTGCCTTATACTATAAACAAGCATTCAACAGAAATTCACATCCGTTTATCTGAAAGAGAAGCAGTCTGTTCCAACACTTCAATTCACTGTGCGAAGTGAATGGAGTGTTGCTTCACTTTCTAAATGCTGTCCTTTCAGAGAAAGTCACTTTCCTTTGAAAGTGCCTTAAGCAACTTCCAAGCATTCACAAAAAACTCACATCCGTTTCTCTGAAAGAGAAGTAGTCTGTTCCAACACTGCAATTCACTGTGCGTAGTGAATGGAGTGTTGCTTCACTTTCTAAATGCTGTTCTTTCAGAGAAAATCACTCTCTTTTGATACTGCCTTAAGCTACTTACAAGCATTCACAAGAAACTCACATCTGTTTCTCTGAAAGAGAAGCAGTCTGTTCCAACACTTCAATTCACTGTGCGAAATGAATGGAGTGTTGCTTCACTTTCTAAATGCTGTCCTTTCAGAGAAAATCACTTTCCTTTGAAAGTGCCTTAAGCTACTTACAAGCATTCACAAAAAACTCACATCCATTTCTCTGAAAGAGAAGTAGTCTGTTCCAACACTTCAATTCACTGTGCGTAGTGAATGGAGTGTTGCTTCACTTTCTAAATGCTGTCCTTTCAGTGAAAATCACTTTCCTTTGAACGGGCCTTAAGCTACTTACAGGCATTCACAAGAAACTCACATGCACTTTTCTGAAAGAGAAGCAGTCTGTTCCAACACTTCAATTCACTGTGCGAAGTGAATGCTGTGTTGCTTCACTTTCTAAATGCTCTCCTTTTAGAGAAAATCACTCTCTTTTGAAACTGCCTTAAGCTACTTACAAGCATTCACAAGAAGCTCACATCTGTTTCTATGACAGAGAAGCAGTCTGTTCCAACACTTCAATTCACTGTGCGAAGTGAATGGAGTGTGGCTTCACTTTCTAAATGCAGTCGTTTCAGAGAAAATCACTTTCCTTTGAAAGTGCCTTAAGCTACTTCCAAGCATTCACAAAAAACTCACATCCGTTTCTCTGAAAGAGAAGTAGTCTGTTCCAACACTTCAATTCACTGTGCGTAGTGAATGGAGTCTTGTTTCACTTTCTAAACGCTGTCCTTTCAGAGAAAATCACTTTCATTTGAAAGAGCCTTAAGCTACATACAAGCAGTCAACAGAAATTCACATGCGTTTCGCTGAAAGAGAAGCATTCTGTTCCAACACTTCAATTCAGTGTACGAAGTGAATGGAGTGTTGCTTCACTTTCTAAATGCTGTCATTTCAGAGAAAATCACTTTCCTTTGAAAGTGCCTTAAGCTATTTACAAGCATTCACAAAAACTCACATCCGCTTCTCTGAAAGAGAAGCAGTCTGTTCCAACACTTCAATTCACTGTGTGAAGTGAATGGAGTGTTGCTTCTCTTTCTAAATGCTGTCCTTTCAGAGTAAGTCACTTTCCTTTGAAAGTGCCTTAAGCTACTTAAAAGCATTTAACAGAAATTCACATGCGTTTCTCTGAAAGAGAAGCAGTCTGTTCCAACACTTCAATTCACTGTGCGAAGTGAATGAAGTGTTGCTTCACTTTCTAAATGCTCTCCTTTTAGAGAAAATCACTCTCTTTTCAAACTGCCTTAAGCTACTTACAAGCATTCACAAGAAACTCACATCTGTTTCTCTGAAAGAGAAGCAGTCTGTTCCAACACTTCAATTCACTGTGCGGAGTGAACGGAGTGTTGCTTCACTTTCTAAATGCTGTCTTTTCAGAGGAAATCACTTTCCTTTGAAAGTGCCTTAAGCTACTTACAAGGATTTAACAAAATTCACATGCTATTCTCTGAAAGAGAAGCAGTCTGTTCCAACACTTCAATTCACTGTGCGAAATGAATGGAGTGTTGGTTCACTTTCTAAATGCTGTCCTTTCAGAGAATTTCACTTTCCTTTGAAAGTGCCTTAAGCTACTTACAAGCATTTAACAGAAATTCACATGCGTTTCTCTGAAAGAGAAGCAGTCTGTTCCAACACTTCAATTCACTGTGCGAAGTGAATGGAGTGTGGCTTCACTTTCTAAATGCTGTCCTTTCAGAGAAAATCACTTTCCTTTGAAAGTGCCTTAAGCTACTTACAAGCATTCACAAAAAACTCACATCCGTTTCTCTGAAAGAGAAGCAGTCTGTTCCAACACTTCAATTCACTGTGCGAAGTGAGTGGAGTATTGCTTCACTTTCTAAATGCTCTCCTTTTAGAGAAAATCACTCTCTTTTCAAACTGCCTTAAGCTACTTACAAGCATTCATAAGAAACTCACATCTGTTTCTCTGAAAGTGAAGCAGTCTGTTCCAACACTTCAATTCACTGTGCGAAGTGAGTGGAGTATTGCTTCACTTTCCAAATGCTGTCCTTTCAAAGAAAATCACTTTCCTTTGAAAATGCCTTAAGCTACATACAAGAATTCAACAGAAATTCACATGTGTTTCTCTGAAAGAGAAGCAGTCTGTTCCAACACTTCAATTTAGTGTGCGAAGGGAATGGAGTGTTCCTTCACTTTCTAAATGCTGTCCTTTCACAGAAAATCACTTTCCTTTGAAAGTGCCTTAAGCTACTTACAAGCATTCAGAAAGAACTCACATCCGTTTCTCTGAAAGAGAAGTAGTCTGTTCCAACACTTCAATTCACTGTGCGTAGTGAATGGAGTGTTGCTTCACTTTCTAAATGCTCTCCTTTTAGAGAAAATCACTCTCTTTTGAAACTGCCTTAAGCTACTTACAAGCATTCAAAAGAAACTCACATGCATTTTTCTGAAAGAGAAGCAGTCTGTTCCAACACTTCCATTCACTGTGCGAAGTCAATGGTGTGTTGCTTCACTTTCTAAATGCTCTCCTTTTAGAGAAAATCACTCTGTTTTGAAACTGCCTTAAGTTACTTACAAGCATTCACAAGAAACTCACATCTCTTTCTCTGAAAGAGAAGCAGTCTGTTCCAACACTTCAATTCACTGTGCGAAGTGAATGGAGTGTTGCTTCACTTTCTAAATGCTGTCCTTTCAGAGAAAATCACTTTCCTTTGAAAGTGCCTTAAGCTACTTACAAGCATTTACCAGACATTCACATGCGTTTCTCTGAAAGTGATGCAGTCTGTTCCAACACTTCAATTCACTGTGCGAAGTGAATGGAGTGTGGCATCACTTTCTAAATACAGTCTTTTCAGAGAAAATCACTTTCCTTTGAAAGTGCCTTAAGCTACTTATAAGCATTCACACAAAACTCACATCCGTTTCTCTGAAAGAGAAGTAGTCTGTTCCAACACTTCAATTCACTGTGCGTAGTGAATGGAGTGTTGCTTCACTTTCTAAATGCTGTTCTTTCAGAGAAAATCACTTTCCTTTGAAAGAGCCTTAAGGTATTTACAAGCATTCAAAAGAAACTCACATGCGTTTTTTGAAAGAGAAGCAGTCTGTTCCAACACTTCAATTCACTGTGCGAAGTGAATGGAGTGTTGCTTCACTTTCTAAATGCTGTCCTTTCAGAGAAAAACACTTTCCTTTGAAAGTGCCTTAAGCTACCTCCAAGCATTTAACAGAAATTCACATGCGTTTCTCTGAAAGAGAAGCAGTCTGTTCCAACACTTCAATTCAATGTGTGAAGTGAATGGAGTGTTGCTTCACTTTCTAAATGCTGTCCTTTCAGAGAAAGTCACTTTCCTTTGAAAGTGCCTTAAGCTACTTACAAGCATTTAACAGAAATTCACATGCGTTTCTCTGAAAGAGAAGCAGTCTGTTCCAACACTTCAATTCACTGTGCGAAGTGAATGGAGTGTTGCTTCACTTTCTAAATGCTCTCCTTTTAGAGAAAATCACTCTCTTTTCAAACTGCCTTAAGCTACTTACAAGCATTCACAAGAAACTCACATCTGTTTCTCTGAAAGAGAAGCAATCTGTTCCAACGCTTCAATTCACTGTGCGAAGTGAATGGAGTGTTGCTTCACTTTCCAAATGCTGTCCTTTCAATGAAAATCACTTTCCTTTGAAAATGCCTAAAGCTACATACAAGAATTCAACAGAAATTCACATGCGTATTTCTGAAAGAGAAGCACTCTGTTCCAACACTTCAATTCACTGTGCGACGTGAATGGAGTGTTGCTTCACTTTCTAAATGGTCTCCTTTTAGAGAAAATCACTCTCTTTTGAAACTGCCTTAAGCTACTTACAAGCATTCACAAGAAACTCACATCTGTTTCTCTGAAAGAAAAGCAGTCTGTTCCAACACTTCAATTCACTGTGCGAAGTGAATGGAGTGTTGCTTCACTTTCTAAATGCTGTAGTTTCAGAGTAAATCACTTTCCTTTGAAAGTGCCTTAAGCTACTTACAAGCATTTAACAGAAATTCACATGCGTTTCTCTGAAAGTGATGCAGTCTGTTCCAACACTTCAATTCACTGTGCGAAGTGAATGGAGTGTGGCTTCAATTTCTAAATGCTGTCCTTTCAGAGAAAATCACTTTCCTTTGAAAGTGCCTTAAGCTACTTACAAGCATTCACAAAAAACTCACATCCGTTTCTCTGAAAGAGAAGTATTCTGTTCCAACACTTCAATTCACTGTGCGTAGTGAATGGAGTGTTGCTTCACTTTCTAAATGCTGTCCTTTTAGAGAAAATCATTTTCCTTTGAAAGAGCCTTAAGCTACTTACAAGCATTCAAAAGAAACTCACATGCACTTTTCTGAAAGAGAAGCAGTCTGTTCCAAAACTTCAATTCACTGTGCAAAGTGAATGGAGTGTTGCTTCACTTTCTAAATGCTGTCCTTTCAGAGTAAATCACTTTCCTTTGAAATTGCCTTATACTATAAACAAGCATTCAACAGAAATTCACATCCGTTTATCTGAAAGAGAAGCAGTCTGTTCCAACACTTCAATTCACTGTGCGTAGTGAATGGAGTGTTGCTTCACTTTCTAAACGCTGTTCTTTCAGAGAAAATCACTTTCCTTTGAAAGGGCCTTAAGCTACTTACAAGCATTCACAAGAAACTCACATGCATTTTTCTGAAAGAGAAGCAGTCTGTTCCAACACTTCAATTCACTGTGCGAAGTGAATGCTGTGTTGCTTCATTTTCTAAATGCTCTCCTTTTAGAGAAAATCACTCTCTTTTGAAACTGCCTTAAGCTACTTACAAGCATTCACAAGAAGCTCACATCTGTTTCTCTGAAAGAGAAGCAGTCTGTTCCAACACTTCAATTCACTGTGCGAAGTGAATGGAGTGTGGCTTCACTTTCTAAATGCAGTCGTTTCAGAGAAATTCACTTTCCTTTGAAAGTGCCTTAAGCTACTTCCAAGCATTCACAAAAAACTCACATCAGTTTCTCTGAAAGAGAAGTAGTCTGTTCCAACACTTCAATTCACTGTGCGTAGTGAATGGAGTGTTGTTTCACTTTCTAAATGTTGTCCTTTCAGAGAAAATCACTTTCATTTGAAAGAGCCTTAAGCTACTTACAAGCATTCAAAAGAAACTCACATGCGTTTTTCTGAAAGAGAAGCAGTCTGTTCCAACACTTCAATTCACTGTGCGAAGTGAATGGAGTGTTGCTTCACTTTCTAAATGCTGTCCTTTCAGAGAAAATCACTTTCCTTTAAAAGTGCCTTAAGCTACGTACAAGCATTTAACAGAAATTCACATGCGTTTCTCTGAAAGAGAAGCAGTCTGTTCCAACACTTCTATTCACTGTGCGAAGTGAATGGAGTGTTGCTTCTCTTTCTAAATGCTCTCCTTTCAGAGAAAATCACTTTCCTTTGAAAATGCCTTAAGCTACATACAAGCAGTTAACAGAAATTCACATGCGTTTCGCTGAAGAGAAGCATTCTGTTCCAACACTTCAATTCACTGTACGAAGTGAATGGAGTGTTGCTTCACTTTCTAAATGCTGTCATTTCAGAGAAAATCACTTTCCTTTGAAAGTGCCTTAAGCTTCTTACAAGCATTCACAAAAACTCACATCCGCTTCTCTGAAAGAGAAGCAGTCTGTTCCAACACTTCAATTCACTGTGCGTAGTGAATGGAGTGTTTCTTCACTTTCTAAATGCTGTCCTTTCAGAGAAAATCACTTTCCTTTGAAAGTGCCTTAAGCTACGTACAAGCATTTAACAGAAATTCACATGCGTTTCTCTGAAAGAGAAGCAGTCTGTTCCAACACTTCAATTCACTGTGTGAAGTGAATGGAGTGTTGCTTCACTTTCTAAATGCTGTCCTTTCAGAGTAAGTCACTTTCCTCTGAAAGTGCCTTAAGCTACTTACAAGCATTTAACAGAAATTCACATGCGTTTCTCTGAAAGAGAAGCAGTCTGTTCCAACACTTCAATTCACTGTGCGAAGTGAATGAAGTGTTGCTTCACTTTCTAAATGCTCTCCTTTTAGAGAAAATCACTCTCATTTCAAACTGCCTTAAGCTACTTACAAGCATTCACAAGAAACTCACATCTGTTTCTCTGAAAGAGAAGCAGTCTGTTCCAACACTTCAATTCACTGTGCGGAGTGAACGGAGTGTTGCTTCACTTTCTAAATGCTGTCCTTTCAGAGAAAATCACTTTCCTTTGAAAGTGCCTTAAGCTACTTACAAGCATTCACAAAAAACCCACATCCGTTTCTCTGAAAGAGAAGCAGTCTGTTCCCACACTTCAATTCACTGTGCGAAGTGAATGGAGTGTTGCTTCACTTTCTAAATGCTGTCCTTTCAGAGAAAATCACTTTCCTTTGAAAGTGCCTTAAGCTACTTACAAGCATTCACAAAAAACTCACATCCGTTTCTCTGAAAGAGAATTAGTTTGTTCCAACACTTCAATTCACTGTGCGTAGTGAATGGAGTGTTGCTTCACTTTCTAAACGCTGTCCTTTCAGAGAAAGTCACTTTCCTTTGAAAGTGCCTTAAGCTACTTACAAGTATTCACAAGAAACTCACATCTGTTTCTCTGAAAGAGAAGCAGTCTTTTCCAACACTTCAATTCACTGTGCGAAGTGAATGGAGTGTTGCTTCACTTTCCAAATGCTGTCCTTTCAAAAAAAATCACTTTCCTTTGAAAATGCCTTAAGCTACATACAAGAATTCAACAGAAATTCACATGCGTTTCTCTGAAAGAGAAGCAGTCTGTTCCATCACTTCAATTCACTGTGCGAAGTGAATGGAGTGTTGCTTCACATTCTAAATGGTCTCCTTTTAGAGAAAATCACTCTCTTTTGAAACTGCCTTAAGCTACTTACAAGCATTCACAAGAAACTCACATCTGTTTCTCTGAAAGAGAAGCAGTCTGTTCCAACACTTCAATTCACTGTGCGAAGTGAATGGACTGTTGCTTCACTTTCTAATGCTGTCCCTTCAGAGAAAATCACTTTCCTTTGAAAGTGCCTTAAGATACTTACAAGCATTTAGCAGAAATTCACATGCTTTTCTCTGAAAGAGAAGCAGTCTGTTCCAACACTTCAATTCACTGTGCGAAGTGAAATGAGTGGGCTTCACTTTCTAAATGCTGTTTTTTCAGAGAAAATCACTTTCCTTTGAAAGTGCCTTAAGCTACTTACAAGAATTTAACAGAAATCACATGCTTTTCTCTGAAAGAGAAGTAGTCTGTTCCAACACTTCAATTCACTGTGCGTAGTGAATGGAGTGTTGCTTCACTTTCTAAATGCTGTCCTGTCAGAGAAAATCACTTTCCTTTGAAAGTGCCTTAAGCTACTTCCAAGCATTCACAAAAAACTCACATCCGTTTCTCTGAAAGAGAAGTAGTCTGTTCCAGCACTTCAATTCACTGTGTGTAGTGAATGGAGTGTTGCTTCACTTTCTAAATGCTGTACATTCAGAGAAAATCACTTTCCTTTGAAAGGGCCTTAAGCTACATACAAGCATTCAACAGGAATTCACATGCATTTCTCTGAAAGAGAAGCAGTCTGTTCCAGCACTTCAATTCACTGCGAGAAGTACATGGAGTGTTGCATCACTTTCTAAATGCTGTCCCTTCAGAGAAAATCACTTTTCTTTGAAAGTGCCTTAAGCTTCTTACAAGCATTTAACAGAAATTCACATGCGTTTCTCTGAAAGTGATGCAGTCTGTTCCAACATTTCAATTCACTGTGCGAAGTGAATGGAGTGTGGCATCACTTTCTAAATACAGTCTTTTCAGAGAAAATCACTTTCCTTTGAAAGTGCCTTAAGTTACTTACAAGCATTCACACAAAACTCACATCCGTTTCTCTGAAAGAGAAGCAGTCTGTTCCAACACTTCAATTCACTGTGCGAAGTGAATGGAGTGTTGCTTCACTTTCTAAATGCTGTCCTTTCAGAGAAAATCACTTTCATTTGAAAGAGCTTTAAGCTACTTACAAGCATTCAAAAGAAACTCACATGCGTTTTTCTGAAAGAGAAGCAGTCTGTTACAACACTTCAATTCACTGTGCGAAGTGAATGGAGTGTTGCTTCACTTTCTAAATGCTGTGTTTTCAGAGAAAATCACTTTCCTTTGAAAATGCCTTAAGCTACATACAAGCAGTCAACAGAAATTCACATGCGTTTCGCTGAAAGAGAAGCATTCTGTTCCAACACTTCAATTCACTGTACGAAGTGAATGGAGTGTTGCTTCACTTTCTAAATGCTGTCATTTCAGAGATAATCACTTTCCTTTGAAAGTGCCTTAAGCTTCTTACAAGCATTCACAAAAACTCACATCCGCTTCTCTGAAAGAGAAGCAGTCTGTTCCAACACTTCAATTCACTGTGCGTAGTGAATGGAGTGTTTCTTCACTTTCTAAATGCTGTCCTTTCAGAGAAAATCACTTTCCTTTGAAAGTGCCTTAAGCTACGTACAAGCATTTAACAGAAATTCACATGCGTTTCTCTGAAAGAGAAGCAGTCTGTTCCAACACTTCAATTCACTGTGCGAAGTGAATGAAGTGTTGCTTCACTTTCTAAATGCTCTCCTTTTAGAGAAAATCACTCCCTTTTCAAACTGCCTTAAGCTACTTACAAGCATTCACAAGAAACTCACATCTGTTTCTCTGAAAGAGAAGCAGTCTGTTCCAACACTTCAATTCACTGTGCGGAGTGAACGGAGTGTTGCTTCACTTTCTAAATGCTGTACTTTCAGAGAAAATCACTTTCCTTTGAAAGTGCCTTAAGCTACTTACAAGGATTTAACAGAAATTCACATGCTATTCTCTGAAAGAGAAGCAGTCTGTTCCAACACTTCAATTCACTGTGCGAAATGAATGGAGTGTTGGTTCACTTTCTAAATGCTGTCCTTTCAGAGAAAATCACTTTCCTTTGAAAGTGCCTTAAGCTACTTACAAGCATTCAACAGAAACTCACATGCGTTTCTCTGAAACCGAAGCAGTCTGTTCCAACACTTCAATTCACTGTGCGAAGTGAATGGAGAGTTGCTTCACTTTCTAAATGCTGTCCTTTCAGAGAAAATCACTTTCCTTTGAAAGTGCCTTAAGCTACTTACAAGCATTCACAAAAAACTCACATCCGTTTCTCTGAAAGAGAAGCAGTCTGTTCCAACACTTAAATTCACTGTGCGAAGTGAATGGAGTGTGGCTTCACTTTCTAAATGCTGTCCTTTCAGAGAAAATCACTTTCCTTTGAAAGTGCCTTAAGCTACTTACAAGCATTCACAAAAAACTCACATCTGTTTCTCTGAAAGAGAAGGAGTCTTTTCTAACACTTCAATTCACTGTGCGAAGTGAATGGAGTGTTGCTTCACTTTCCAAATGCTGTCCTTTCAAAGAAAATCACTTTCCTTTGAAAATGCCTTAAGCTACATACAAGAATTCAACAGAAATTCACATGCGATTCTCTGAAAGAGAAGCAATCTGTTCCATCACTTCAATTCACTGTGTGAATTGAATGGAGTGTTGCTTCACTTTCTAAATGCTCTCCTTTTAGAGAAAATCACTTTCTTTTGAAACTGCCTTAAGCTACTTACAAGCATTCACAAGAAACTCACATCTGTTTCTCTGAAAGAGAAGCAGTTTTTTCCAACACTTCAATTCACTGTGCGAAGTGAATGGAGTGTTGCTTCACTTTCTAAATGCTGTAGTTTCAGAGTAAATCACTTTCCTTTGAAAGTGCCTTAAGCTACTTACAAGCATTTAACAGAAATTCACATGCTTTTCTCTGAAAGAGAAGCAGTCTGTTCCAACACTTCAATTCACTCTGCAAAGTGAATGGAGTGTTGCTTCACTTTCCAAATGCTGTCCTTTCAAAGAAAATCACTTTCCTTTGAAAATGCCTTAAGCAACATACAAGAATTGAACAGAAATTCACATGCGTATCTGAAAGAGAAGCAGTCTGTTCCAACACTTCAATTCAGTGTGCGAAGGGAATGGAGTGTTCCTTCACTTTCTAAATGCTGTCCTTTCACAGAAAATCACTTTCCTTTGAAAGTGCCTTAAGCTACTTACAAGCATTCACAAAAAACTCACATCCGTTTCTCTGAAAGAGAAGTAGTCTGTTCCAACACTTCAATTCACTGTGCGTAGTGAATGGAGTGTTGCTTCACTTTCTAAATGCTCTCCTTTTAGAGAAAATCACTCTCTTTTAAAACTGCCTTAAGCTACTTACAAGCATTCAAAAGAAACTCACACGCATTTTTCTGAAAGAGAAGCTGTCTGTTCCAACACTTCAATTCACTGTGCGAAGTGAATGGAGTGTTGCTTCACTTTCCAAATGCTGTCCTTTCAAAGAAAATCACTTTCCTTTGAAAATGCCTTAAGCTACATACAAGCATTCAACAGAAATTCACATGTGTTTCTCTGAAAGAGAAGCAGTCTGTTCCAACACGTCAATTCACTGCGCGAAGTGCATGGAGAGTTGCTTCACTTTCTAAATGCTGTCCTTTCAGAGAAAATCACTTTCCTTTGAAAGTGCCTTAAGCTACTTACAAGCATTCACAAAAAACTGACATCTGCTTCTCTGAAAGAGAAGTAGTCTGTTCCAAAACTTCAATTGACTGTGCGTAGTGAATGGAGTGTTGCTTGACTTTCTAAATGCTGTCCTTTCAGAGAAAATCACTCTCCTTTGAAAGTGCCTTAAGCTACTTACAAGCATTCACAAGAAACTCACATGTATTTTTCTGAAACAGAAGCAGTCTGTTCCAACACTTCAATTCACTGTGCGAAGTCAATGGTGTGTTGCTTCACTTTCTAAATGCTCTCCTTTTAGAGAAAATCACTCTGTTTTGAAACTGCCTTAAGTTACTTACAAGCATGCACAAGAAACTCACATCTCTTTCTCTGAAAGAGAAGCAGTCTGTTCAAACACTTCAATTCACTGTGCGAAGTGAATGGAGTGTTGCTTCACTTTCTAAATGCTGTCCTTTCAGAGAAAATCACTTTCCTTTGAAAGTGCCTTAAGGTACTTACAAGCATTTAACAGATATTCACATGCGTTTCTCTGAAAGTGATGCAGTCTGTTCCAATACTTCAATTCACTGTGCGAAGTGAATGGAGTGCGGCTTCACTTTCTAAATGCAGTCTTTTCAGAGAAAATCACTTTCCTTTGAAAGTGCCTTAAGCTACTTACAAGCATTCACACAAAACTCACATCCGTTTCTCTGAAAGAGAAGTAGTCTGTTCCAACACTTCAATTCACTGTGCGTAGTGAATGGAGTGTTGCTTCACTTTCTAAATGCTGTCCTTTCAGAGAAAATCACTTTCCTTTGAAAGAGCCTTAAGCTATTTACAAGCATTCAAAAGAAACTCACATGCGTTTTTTGAAAGAGAAGCAGTCTGTTCCAACACTTCAATTCACTGTGCGAAGTGAATGGAGTGTTGCTTCACTTTCTAAATGCTGTCCTTCAGAGAAAATCACTTTCCTTTGAAAATGCCTTAAGCTACATACAAGCATTCAACAGAAATTCACATGCGTTTCTCTGAAAGACAAGCAGTCTGTTCCAACACTTCAATTCACTGTGCGAAGTGAATGGAGTGTTGCTTCACTTTCTAAATGCTGTCATTTCAGAGAAAATCACTTTCCTTTGAAAGTGCCTTAAGCTACTTACAAGCATTCACAAAAAACTCACATCCGTTTCTCTGAAAGAGAAGCAGTCTGTTCCAACACTTCAATTCACTGTGCGAAGTGAATGGAGTGTTGCTTCACTTTCTAAATGCTGTCCTTTCAGAGAAAAACACTTTCCTTTGAAAGTGCCTTAAGCTACCTACAAGCATTTAACAGAAATTCACATGCGTTTCTCTGAAAGAGAAGCAGTCTGTTCCAACACTTCAATTCACTGTGTGAAGTGAATGAAGTGTTGCTTCACTTTCTAAATGCTGTCCTTTCAGAGAAAGTCACTTTCCTTTGAAAGTGCCTTAAGCTACTTACAAGCATTTAACAGAAATTCACATGCTTTTCTCTGAAAGATAAGCAGTCTGTTCCAACACTTCAATTCACTGTGCGTAGTGAATGGAGTGTTGCTTCACTTTCTAAACGCTCTCCTTTTAGAGAAAATCACTCTCTTTTCAAACTGCCTTAAGCTACTTACAAGCGTTCACAAGAAACTCACATCTGTTTCTCTGAAAGAGAAGCAGTCTGTTCCAACACTTCAATTCACTGTGCGAAGTGAATGGAGTGTTGCTTCACTTTCCAAATGCTGTCCTTTCAAAGAAAATCACTTTCCTTTGAAAATGCCTAAAGCTACATACAAGAATTCAACAGAAATTCACATGCGTTTCTCTGAAAGAGAAGCTCTCTGTTCCAACACTTCAATTCAGTGTGCGAAGTGAATGGTGTGTTGCTTCACTTTCTATATGCTGTCCTTTCAGAGAAAATCACTTTCCTTTGAAAGTGCCTTAGGCTACTTACAAGCATTTAACAGAAATTCACATGCGTTTCTCTGAAAGAGAAGCAGACTGTTTCATCACTTCAATTCACTGTGCGAAGTGAATGGAGTGTTGCTTCACTTTCTAAATGCTGTCCTTTCAGAGAAAATCACTTTCCTTTGAAAGTGACTTAAGGTACTTACAAGCATTCACAAGAAACTCACATCTGTTTCTCTGAAAGAGAAGCAGTCTTTTCCAACACTTCAATTCACTGTGCGAAGTGAATGGAGTGTTGCTTCACTTTCTAAATGGTCTCCTTTTAGAGAAAATCATTCTCTTTTGAAACTGCCTTAAGCTACTTACAAGCATTCACAAGAAACTCACATCTGTTTCTCTGAAAGAGAAGCAGTCTGTTCCAACACTTCAATTCACTGTGCGTAGTGAATGGAGTGTTGCTTCACTTTCTAAATGCTGTCCTTTCAGAGAAAATCACTTTCCTTTGAAAGTGCCTTAAGCTACTTACAAGCATTCACAAGAAACTCACATGCATTTTTCTGAAAGACAAGCAGTCTGTTCCAACACTTCAATTCACTGTGCGAAGTGAATGCTGTGTTGCTTCACTTTCTAAATGCTCTCCTTTTAGATTAAATCACTCTCTTTTGAAACTGCCTTAAGCTTCTTACAAGCATTCACAAGAAGCTCACATCTGTTTCTCTGAAAGAGAAGCAGTCTGTTCCAACACTTCAATTCACTGTGCAAAGTGAATGGAGTGTGGCTTCACTTTCTAAATGCTGTCCTTTCAGAGAAAGTCACTTTCCTTTGAAAGTGCCTTAAGCTACTTACAAGCATTTAACAGAAATTCACATGCGTTTCTCTGAAAGAGAAGCAGTCTGTTCCAACACTTCAATTCACTGTGTGAAGTGAATGGAGTGTTGCTTCATTTTCTAAATGCTGTCCTTTCAGAGAAAGTCACTTTTCTTTGAAAGTGCCTTAAGCTACTTACAAGCATTTAACAGAAATTCAGATGCGTTTCTCTGAAAAAGAAGCAGTCTGTTCCAACACTTCAATTCACTGTGCGAAGTGAATGGAGTGTTGCTTCACTTTCTAAATGGTCTCCTTTTAGAGAAAATCACTCTATTTTGAAACTGCCTTAAGCTACTTACAAGCATTCACAAGAAACTCACATCTGTTTCTCTGAAAGAGAAGCAGTCTGTTCCAACACTTCAATTCACTGTGCGAAGTGAATGGAGTGTTGTTTCACTTTCTAAATGCTGTCCTTTCAGAGAAAATCACTTTCATTTGAAAGAGCCTTAAGCTACTTACAAGCATTCAAAAGAAACTCACATGCGTTTTTCTGAAAGAGAAGCAGTCTGTTCCAACACTTCAATTCACTGTGCGTAGTGAATGGAGTGTTGCTTCACTTTCTAAATGCTGTCCTTTCAGAGAAAATCACTTTCCTTTGAAAGTGCCTTAAGCTACTCACAAGCATTTAACAGAAATTCACATGCGTTTCTCTGAAAGTGATGCAGTCTGTTCCAACACTTCAATTCACTGTGCGAAGTGAATGGTGTGTTGCTTCACTTTCTAAATGCTCTCCTTTTAGAGAAAATCACTCTCTTTTGAAACTGCCTTAAGCTACTTACAAGCATTCACAAGAAACTCACATGCATTTTTCTGAAAGAGAAGCAGTCTATTCCAAAACTTTAATTCACTGTGCGAATTTAATGGAGTGTTGCTTCACTTTCTAAATGCTGTCCTTTCAGAGAAAATCACTTTCCTTTGAAAGTGCCTTAAGCTACATACAAGCATTTAACAGAAATTCACATGCGTTTCTCTGAAAGTGATGCTGTCTGTTCCAACACTTCAATTCACTGTGCGAAGTGAATGGAGTGTGGCTTCACTTTCTAAATGCTGTCCTTTCAGAGAAAATCACTTTCCTTTGAAAGTGCCTTAAGCTACTTACAAGCATTCATAAGAAACTCACATGCATTTTTCTAAAAGAGAAGCAGTCTGTTCCAACATTTCAATTCACTGTGCGAAGTGAATGGCGTGTTGCTTCACTTTCTAAATGATCTCCGTTTAGAGAAAATCACTCTCTATTGAAACTGCCTTAAGCTACTTACAAGCTTTCACAAGAAACTCACATCTGTTTCTCTGAAAGAGAAGCAGTCTGTTCCAACACTTCAATTCACTGTGCGAAGTGAATGGAGTCTTGCTTCACTTTCTAAATGCAGTCCTTTCAGAGAAAATCACTTTCCTTTGAAAGTGCTTTAAGCTACTTACAAGCATTTAACAGAAATTCACATGCTTTTCTCTGAAAGAGAAGCAGTCTGTTCCAACACTTCAATTCACTGTGCGAAGTGAATGGAGTGTTGCTTCACTTTCTAAATGCTGTCCTTTCAGAGAAAATCACTTTCCTTTGAAAGTGCCTTAAGCTACTTACAAGCATTCACAAAAAACTCACATCTCTTTCTCTGAGAGAAGCAGTCTGTTCCAACATTTCAATTCACTGTGCGAAGTGAATGGAGTGTGACTTCACTTTCTAAATGCTGTCCTTTCAGAGAAAATCACTTTCCTTTGAAAGTGCCTAAAGCTACTTACAAGCATTTAAAAGAAATTCACATGCTTTTCTCTGAAAGAGAAGCAGTCTGTTCCAACACTTCAATTCACTGTGCGAAGTGAATGGAGTGTTGCTTCACTTTCTAAATGCTGTCCTTTCAGAGAAAAACACTTTCCTATGAAAGTGCCTTAAGTTGCTTACAAGAATTCAGCAGAAATTCACATGCGTTTCTCTGAAAGAGAAGCAGTCTGTTCCAACACTTCAATTCACTATGCGAAGTGAATGAAGTGTTGCTTCACTTTCTAAATGCTGTCCTTTCAGAGAAAATCACTTTCCTTTGAAAGTGCCTTAAGCTACCTCCAAGCATTCACAAAAAACTCACATCCGTTACTCTGAAAGAGAAGTAGTCTGTTCCTACACTTCCATTCACTGAGCGAAGTGAATGAAGTGTTGCTTCACTTTCTAAATGCTCTCCTTTCAGAGAAAATCACTTTCCTTTGAAAGTGCCTTAAGCTACTTACAAGCATTCACAAGAAACTCACATGCATTTTCTGAAAGATAAGCAGTCTGTTCCAACACTTCAATTCACTGTGCGAAGTGAATGGAGTGTTGCTTCACTTTCTAAATGCTCTCCTTTTAGAGAAAATCACTCTCTTTTGAAACGCCTTAAGCTACTTACAAGCATTCACAAGAAACTCACATGCATTTTTCTGAAAGAGAAGCAGTCTGTTCCAAAACTTCAATTCACTGTGCAAAGTGAATGGAGTGTTGCTTCACTTTCTAAATGCTTTCCTTTTAGAGAAAATCACTTTCCTTTGAAAGTGCCTTAAGCTACTTACAAGCATTCAACAGAAAATCACATGCGTTTCTCTGAAAGTGATGCAGTCTGTTCCAACACTTCAATTCACTGTGCGAAGTGAATGGAGTGTGGCGTCACTTTCTAAATGCTGTCCTTTCAGAGAAAATCACTTTCCTTTGAAAGTGCCTTAAGCTACTTACAAGCATTTAACAGAAATTCACATGCTTTTCTCTGAAAGAGAAGCAGTCTGTTCCAACACTTCAATTCACTGTGCGAAGTGAATGGAGTGTTGCTTCACTTTCTAAATGCTGTCCTTTCAGAGAAAATCACTTTTCTTTGAAAATGCGTTAAGCTACATACAAGCATTCAACAGAAATTCACATGCGTTTTTCTGAAAGAGAAGCTGTCTGTTCCAACACTTCAATTCACTGTGCAAAGTGAATGGAGTGTTGCTTCACTTTCTAAATGCTCTCCTTTCAGAGAAAATCACTTTCCTTTGAAAGTGCCTTAAGCTACTTACAAGCATTCACAAAAATCTCACATCTGTTTCTCTGAAAGAGAAGCAGTCTGTTCCAACACTTCAATTCACTGTGCGAAGTGAATGGAGTGTTGCTTCACTTTCTAAATGCTGTCCTTTCAGAGAAAATCACTTTCCTTTGAAAGTGCCTTAAGCTACATACAAGCATTTAACAGAAATTTACATGCGTTTCTCTGAAAGTGATGCAGTCTGTTCCAACACTTCAATTCACTGTGCGAAGTGAATGGAGTGTGGCTTCACTTTCTAAATGCTGTCCTTTCAGAGAAAATCACATTCCTTTGAAAGTGCCTTAAGCTACTTACAAGCATTTAACAGAAATTCACATGCTTTTCTCTGAAAGAGAAGCAGTCTGTTCCAACACTTCAATTCACTGTGCGAAGTGAATGGAGTGTTGCTTCACTTTCTAAATGCTGTCCTTTCAGAGAAAATCACTTTCCTTTGAAAGTGCCTTAAGCTACTTACAAGCATTCAACAGAAACTCACATGCATTTCTCTGAAAGAGAAGCAGTCTGTTCCAACACTTCAATTCACTGTGCGAAGTGAATGGTGTGTTGCTTCACTTTCTAAATGCTCTCCGTTTAGAGAAAATCACTCTCTTTTTAAACTGCCTTAAGCTACTTACAAGCATTCACAAGAAACTCACATCTGTTTCTCTGAAAGAGAAGCAGTCTGTTCCAACACTTCAATTCACGGTGCGAAGTGAATGGAGTCTTGCTTCACTTTCTAAATGCTGTCCTTTCAGAGAAAATCACTTTCCTTTGAAAGTGCCTTAAGCTACTTACAAGCATTTAACAGAAATTCACATGCTTTTCTCTGAAAGAGAAGCAGTCTGTTCCAACACTTCAGTTCACTGTGCGAAGTGAATGGAGTGTTGCTTCACTTTCTAAATGCTCTCCTTTCAGAGAAAATCACTTTCCTTTGAAAGTGCCCTAAGCTACTTACAAGCATTCACAAAAAACTCACATCTCTTTCTCTAAAAGAGAAGCAGTCTGTTCCAACACTTCAATTCACTGTGCGAAGTGAATGGAGTGTGGCTTCACTTTCTAAATGCTGTCCTTTCAGAGAAAATCACTTTCCTTTGAAAGTGCCTTAAGCTACTTACAAGCATTTAACAGAAATTCACATGCTTTTCTCTGAAAGAGAAGCAGTCTGTTCCAACACTTCAATTCACTGTGCGAAGTGAATGGAGTGTTGCTTCACTTTCTAAATGCTGTCCTTTCAGAGAAAATCACTTTCCTATGAAAGTGCCTTAAGTTGCTTACAAGAATTCAGAAGAAATTCACATGCATTTCTCTGAAAGAGAAGCAGTCTGTTCCAACACTTCAATTCACTGTGCGAAGTGAATGAAGTGTTGCTTCACTTTCTAAATGCTGTCCTTCCAGAGAAAATCACTTTCCTTTGAAAGTGCCTTAAGCTACTTCCAAGCATTCACAAAAAACTCACATCCGTTTCTCTGAAAGAGAAGTAGTCTGTTCCAACACTTCCATTCACTGTGCGAAGTGAATGGAGTCTTGCTTCACTTTCTAAATGCTGTCCTTTCAGAGAAAATCACTTTCCTTTGAAAGTGCCTTAGGCTACTTACAAGCATTTAACAGAAATTCACATGCGTTTCTCTGAAAGAGAAGCAGTCTGTTCCAACACTTCAATTCACTGTGCGAAGTGAATGAAGTGTTGCTTCACTTTCTAAATGTTGTCCTTTCAGAGAAAATCACTTTCCTTTGAAAGTGCCTTAAGCTACTTAAAAGCATTCACAAAAAACTAACATCTGTTTCTCTGAAAGAGAAGCAGTCTGTTCCAACACTTCAATTCACTGTGCGAAGTGAATGGAGTGTTGCTTCACTTTCTAAATGCTGTCCTTTCAGAGAAAATCACTTTCCTTTGAAAGTGCCTTAAGCTACTCACAAGCATTTAACAGAAATTCACATGCTTTTCTCCGAAAGAGAAGCAGTCTGTTCCAACACTTCAATTCACTGTGCGAAGTGAATGGAGTGTTGCTTCACTTTCTAAATGCTGTCCTTTCAGAGAAAATCACTTTCCTATGAAAGTGCCTTAAGTTGCTTACAAGAATTCAGCAGAAATTCACATGCGTTTATCTGAAAGAGAAGCAGTCTGTTCCAACACTTCAATTCACTGTGCGAAGTGAATGAAGTGTTGCTTCACTTTCTAAATGCTGTCCTTTCAGAGAAAATCACTTTCCTTTGAAAGTGCCTTAAGGTACTTCCAAGCATTCACAAAAAACTCACATCCGTTACTCTGAAAGAGAAGTAGTCTGTTCCTACACTTCCATTCACTGTGCGAAGTGAATGAAGTGTTGCTTCACTTTCTAAATGCTCTCCTTTCAGAGAAAATCACTTTCCTTTGAAAGTGCCTTAAGCTACTTCTAAGCATTCACAAAAAACTCACATCCGTTTCTCTGAAAGAGAAGTAGTCTGTTCCAACACTTCAATTCACTTTGCGTAGTGAATGGAGTGTTTTTCACTTTCGAAATGCTGTCCTTTCAGAGAAAATCACTTTCCTTTGAAAGTGCCTTAAGCTACTTACAAGCATTCACAAGAAACTCACATGCATTTTCTGAAAGAGAAGCAGTCTGCTCCAACACTTCAATTCACTGTGCGAAGTGAATGGAGTGTTGCTTCACTTTCTAAATGCTGTCCTTTCAGAGAAAATCACTTTCCTTTGAAAGTGCCTTAAGCTACTTACAAGCATTTAACAGAAATTCACATGCGTTTCTCTGAAAGTTATGCAGTCTGTTAAAACACTTCAATTCACTGTGCGAAGTGAATGGAGTGTTGCTTCACTTTCTAAATGCTGTCCATTCAGAGAAAATCACTTTCCTTTGAAAGTGCCTTAAGCTACTTACAAGCATTCACAAAAAACTCACATCTGTTTCTTTGAAAGAGAAGCAGTCTGTTCCAACACTTCAATTCACTGTGCGAAGTGAATGGAGTGTTGCTTCACTTTCTAAATGCTCTCCTTTCAGAGAAAATCACTTTCCTTTGAAAGTGCCTTAAGCTACTTACAAGCATTCACAAAAAACTCACATCTCTTTCTATAAAAGAGAAGCAGTCTGTTCCAACACTTCAATTCACTGTGCGAAGTGAATGGAGTGTGGCTTCACTTTCTAAATGCTGTCCTTTCAGAGAAAATCACTTTCCTTTGAAAGTGCCTTAGGCTACTTACAAGCATTTAACAGAAATTCACATGCGTTTCTCTGAAAGAGAAGCAGTCTGTTCCAACACTTCAATTCACTCTGCGAAGTGAATGGAGTGTTGCTTCACTTTCTAAATGCTGTCCTTTCAGAGAAAATCACTTTCCTTTGAAAGTGCCTTAAGCTACTTAAAAGCATTCTCAAAAAACTCACATCTGTTTCTCTAAAAGAGAAGCAGTCTGTTCCAACACTTCAATTCACTGTGCGAAGTGAATGGAGTCTTGCTTCACTTTCTAAATGCTGTCCTTTCAGAGAAAATCACTTTCCTTTGAAAGTGCCTTAAGCAACATACAAGCATTCACAAAAAACTGACATCTGTTTCTCTGAAAGAGAAGTAGTCTGTTTCAACACTTCAATTCACTGTGCGAAGTGAATGGAGTGTTGCTTCACATTCTAAACGCTGTCCTTTCAGAGAAAATCACTTTCCTTTGAAAGTGCCTTAAGGTACTCACAAGCATTTAACAGAAATTCACATGCTTTTCTCCGAAAGAGAAGCAGTCTGTTCCAACACTTCAATTCACTGTGCGAAGTGAATGGAGTGTTGCTTCACTTTCTAAATGCTGTCCTTTCAGAGAAAATCACTTTCAAATGAAAGGCCTTAAGTTGCTTACAAGAATTCAGCAGAAATTCACATGCGTTTCTCTGAAAGAGAAGCAGTCTGTTCCAACACTTCAATTCACTGTGCGAAGTGAATGAAGTGTTGCTTCACTTTCTAAATGCTGTCCTTTCAGAGAAAATCACTTTCCTTTGAAAGTGCCTTAAGCTACTTACAAGTATTCATAAGAAACTCACATGCATTTTACTGAAAGAGAAGCAGTCTGTTCCAACACTTCAATTCACTGTGCGAAGTGAATGGTGTGTTGCTTCACTTTCTAAATGCTCTCCGTTTAGAGAAAATCACTCTCTTTTGAAACTGCCTTAAGCTACTTACAACCATTCACAAGAAACTCACATCTGTTTCTCTGAAAGAGAAGCAGTCTGTTCCAACACTTCAATTCACTCTGCGAAGTGAATGGAGTGTGGCTTCACTTTCTAAATGCTGTCCTTTCAGAGAAAATCACTTTCCTTTGAAAGTGCCTTAAGCTACTTACAAGCATTTAACAGAAATTCACATGCTTTTCTCTGAAAGAGAAGCAGTCTGTTCCAACACTTCAATTCACTGTGCGAAGTGAATGGAGTGTTGCTTCACTTTCTAAATGCTCTCCTTTCAGAGAAAATCACTTTCCTTTGAAAGTGCCTTAAGCTACTTACAAGCATTCACAAAAAACTCACATATCTTTCTCTGAAAGAGAAGCAGTCTGTTTCAACACTTCAATTCACTGTGCGAAGTGAATGGAGTGTGGCTTCACTTTCTAAATGCTGTCCTTTCAGAGAAAATCACTTTCCTTTGAAAGTGCCTTAAGCTACTTACAAGCATTTAACAAAAATTCACATGCTTTTATCTGAAAGAGAAGCAGTCTGTTCCAACACTTCAATTCACTGTGCGAAGTGAATGGAGTGTTGCTTCACTTTCTAAATGCTGTCCTTTCAGAGAAAATCACTTTCCTATGAAAGTGCCTTAAGTTGCTTACAAGAATTCAGCAGAAATTCACATGCGTTTCTCTGAAAGAGAAGCAGTCTGTTCCAACAATTCAATTCACTGTGCGAAGTGAATGAAGTGTTGCTTCACTTTCTAAATGCTGTCCTTTCAGAGAAAATCACTTTCCTTTGAAAGTGCCTTAAGCTACTTCCAAGCATTCACAAAAAACTCACATCCATTTCTCTGAAAGAGAAGTAGTTTGTTCCAACACTTCCATTCACTGTGCGAAGTGAATGGAGTGTTGCTTCACTTTCTAAATGCTGTCCTTTCAGAGAAAATCACTTTCCTTTGAAAGTGCCTTAGGCTACTTACAAGCATTTAACAGAAATTCACATGCGTTTCTCTGAAAGAGAAGCAGTCTGTTCCAACACTTCAATTCACTGTGCGAAGTGAATGGAGTGTTGCTTCACTTTCTAAATGCTGTCCTTTCAGAGAAAATCACTTTCCTTTGAAAGTGCCTTAAGCTACTTAAAAGCATTCACAAAAAACTGACATCTGTTTCTCTGAAAGAGAAGCAGTCTGTTCCAACACTTCAATTCACTGTGCGAAGTGAATGGAGTGTTGCTTCACTTTCTAAATGCTGTCCTTTCAGAGAAAATCACTTTCCTTTGAAAGTGCCTTAAGCTACTCACAAGCATTTAACAGAAATTCACATGCTTTTCTCTGAAAGAGAAGCAGTCTGTTCCAACATTTCAATTCACTGTGCGAAGTGAATGGAGTGTTGCTTCACTTTCTAAATGCTGTCCTTTCAGAGAAAATCACTTTCCTTTGAAAGTGCCTTAAGTTGCTTACAAGAATTCAGCAGAAATTCACATGCGTTTCTCTGAAAGAGAAGCAGTCTGTTCCAACACTTCAAGTCATTGTGCGAAGTGAACGAAGTGTTGCTTCACTTTCTAAATGCTGTCCTTTCAGAGAAAATCACTTTCCTTTGAAAGTGCCTTAAGCTACTTCCAAGCATTCACAAAAAACTCACATCCGTTTCTCTGAAAGAGAAGTAGTCTGTTCCAACACTTCAATTCACTGTGCGTAGTGAATGGAGTGTTGCTTCACTTTCTAAATGCTGTCCTTTCAGAGAAAATCATTTTCCTTTGAAAGTGCCTTAAGCTACATACAAGCATTCACAAGAAACTCACATGCATTTTTCTGAAAGAGAAGCAGTCTGTTCCAACACTTCAATTCACTGTGCGAAGTGAATGGTTTGTTGCTTCACTTTCTAAATGCTCTTCGTTTAGAGAAAATCACTCTCTTTTGAAACTGCCTTAAGCTACTTAAAAGCATTCACAAGAAACTCACATCTGTTACTCTGAAAGGGATGCAGTCTGTTCCAACACTTCAATTCACTGTGCGAAGTGAATGGAGTGTGGCTTCACTTTCTAAATGCTGTCCTTTCAGAGAAAATCACTTTCCTTTGAAAGTGCCTTAAGCTACTCACAAGCATTTAACAGAAATTCACATGCTTTTCTCCGACAGAGAAGCAGTCTGTTCCAACACTTCAATTCACTGTGCGAAGTGAATGGAGTGTTGCTTCACTTTCTAAATGCTGTCCTTTCAGAGAAAATCACTTTCCTATGAAAGGCCTTAAGTTGCTTACAAGAATTCAGCAGAAATTCACATGCGTTTCTCTGAAAGAGAAGCAGTCTGTTCCAACACTTCAATTCACTGTGCGAAGTGAATGAAGTGTTGCTTCACTTTCTAAATGCTGTCCTTTCAGAGAAAATCACTTTCCTTTGAAAGTGCCTTAAGCTACTTACAAGTATTCATAAGAAACTCACATGCATTTTACTGAAAGAGAAGCAGTCTGTTCCAACACTTCAATTCACTGTGCGAAGTGAATGGTGTGTTGCTTCACTTTCTAAATGCTCTCCGTTTAGAGAAAATCACTCTCTTTTGAAACTGCCTTAAGCTACTTACAAGCATTCACAAGAAACTCACATCTGTTTCTCTGAAAGAGAAGCAGTCTGTTCCAACACTTCAATTCACTGTGCGAAGTGAATGGAGTGTGGCTTCACTTTCTAAATGCTGTCCTTTCAGAGAAAATCACTTTCCTTTGAAAGTGCCTTAAGCTACTTACAAGCATTTAACAGAAATTCACATGCTTTTCTCTGAAAGAGAAGCAGTCTGTTCCAACACTTCAATTCACTGTGCGAAGTGAATGGAGTGTTGCTTCACTTTCTAAATGCTCTCCTTTCAGAGAAAATCACTTTCCTTTGAAAGTGCCTTAAGCTACTTACAAGCATTCACAAAAAACTCACATATCTTTCTCTGAAAGAGAAGCAGTCTGTTTCAACACTTCAATTCACTGTGCGAAGTGAATGGAGTGTGGCTTCACTTTCTAAATGCTGTCCTTTCAGAGAAAATCACTTTCCTTTGAAAGTGCCTTAAGCTACTTACAAGCATTTAACAAAAATTCACATGCTTTTATCTGAAAGAGAAGCAGTCTGTTCCAACACTTCAATTCACTGTGCGAAGTGAATGGAGTGTTGCTTCACTTTCTAAATGCTGTTCTTTCAGAGAAAATCACTTTCCTATGAAAGTGCCTTAAGTTGCTTACAAGAATTCAGCAGAAATTCACATGCGTTTCTCTGAAAGAGAAGCAGTCTGTTCCAACACTTCAATTCACTGTGCGAAGTGAATGAAGTGTTGCTTCACTTTCTAAATGCTGTCCTTTCAGAGAAAATCACTTTCCTTTGAAAGTGCCTTAAGCTACTTCCAAGCATTCACAAAAAACTCACATCCGTTTCTCTGAAAGAGACGTAGTTTGTTCCAACACTTCCATTCACTGTGCGAAGTGAATGGAGTGTTGCTTCACTTTCTAAATGCTGTCCTTTCAGAGAAAATCACTTTCCTTTGAAAGTGCCTTAGGCTACTTACAAGCATTTAACAGAAATTCACATGCGTTTCTCTGAAAGAGAAGCAGTCTGTTCCAACACTTCAAGTCATTGTGCGAAGTGAATGAAGTGTTGCTTCACTTTCTAAATGCTGTCCTTTCAGAGAAAATCACTTTCCTTTGAAAGTGCCTTAAGCTACTTCCAAGCATTCACAAAAAACTCACATCCGTTTCTCTGAAAGGAATGCAGTCTGTTCTAACACTTCAATTCACTGTGCGAAGTGAATGGAGTGTTGCTTCACTTTCTAAATGCTGTCCTTTCAGAGAAAATCACTTTCCTTTGAAAGTGCCTTAAGCTACTTACAAGCATTTAACAGAAGTTCACATGCGTTTCTCTGAAAGTGATGCAGCTGTTCCAACACTTCAATTCACTGTGCGAAGTGAATGGAGTCTTGCTTCACTTTCTAAATGCTGTCCTTTCAGAGAAAATCACTTTCCTTTGAAAGTGCCTTAAGCTACTTACAAGCATTTAACAGAAATTCACATGCTTTTCTCTGAAAGAGAAGCAGTCTGTTCCAATACTTCAATTCACTGTGCGAAGTGAATGAAGTGTTGCTTCGCTTTCTAAATGCTGTCCTTTCAGAGAAAATCACTTTCCTTTGAAAGTGCCTTAAGCTACTTACAAGCATTCACAAAAAACTGACATCTGTTTCTCTGAAAGAGAAGTAGTCTGTTCCTACACTTCCATTCACTGTGCGAAGTGAATGAAGTGTTGCTTCACTTTCTAAATGCTCTCCTTTCAGAGAAAATCACTTTCCTTTGAAAGTGCCTTAAGCTACTTCTAAGCATTCACAAAAAACTCACATCCTTTTCTCTGAAAGAGAAGTAGTCTTCTCCAACACTTCAATTCACTGTGCGTAGTGAATGGAGTGTTTTTCACTTTCGAAATGCTGTCCTTTCAGAGAAAATCACTTTCCTTTGAAATTGCCTTAAGCTACTTACAAGCATTCAACAGAAATTCACATGCGTTTCTCTGAAAGTGATGCAGTCTGTTCCAACACTTCAATTCACTGTGCGAAGTGAATGGAGTGTTGCTTCACTTTCTAAATGCTGTTCTTTCAGAGAAAATCACTTTCCTATGAAAGTGCCTTAAGTTGCTTACAAGAATTCAGCAGAAATTCACATGCGTTTCTCTGAAAGAGAAGCAGTCTGTTCCAACACTTCAATTCACTGTGCGAAGTGAATGAAGTGTTGCTTCACTTTCTAAATGCTGTCCTTTCAGAGAAAATCACTTTCCTTTGAAAGTGCCTTAAGCTACTTCCAAGCATTCACAAAAAACTCACATCCGTTTCTCTGAAAGAGAAGTAGTTTGTTCCAACACTTCAATTCACTGTGCGAAGTGAATGGAGTGTTGCTTCACTTTCTAAATGCTCTCCTTTCAGAGAAAATCACTTTCCTTTGAAAGTGCCTTAAGCTACTTACAAGCATTCGCAAAAATCTCACATCTGTTTCTCTGAAAGAGAAGCAGTCTGTTCCAACACTTCAATTCACTGTGCGAAGTGAATGGAGTGTTGCTTCACTTTCTAAATGCTGTCCTTTCAGAGAAAATCACTTTCCTTTGAAAGTGCCTTAAGCTACATACAAGAATTTAACAGAAATTCACATGCGTTTCTCTGAAAGTGATGCAGTCTGTTCCAACACTTCAATATACTGTGCGAAGTGAATGGAGTTTGGCTTCACTTTCTAAATGCTGTCCTTTCAGAGAAAATCACTTTCCTTTGAAAGTGCCTTAAGCTACTTACAAGCATTTAACAGAAATTCACATGCTTTTCTCTGAAAGAGAAGCAGTCTGTTCCAACACTTCAATTCACTGTGCGAAGTGAATGGAGTGTTGCTTCACTTTCTAAATGCTGTCCTTTCAGAGAAAATCACTTTCCTTTGAAAGTGCCTTAAGCTACTTACAAGTATTCATAAGAAACTCACATGCATTTTACTGAAAGAGAAGCAGTCTGTTCCAACACTTCAATTCACTGTGCGAAGTGAATGGTGTGTTGCTTCACTTTCTAAATGCTCTCCGTTTAGAGAAAATCACTCTCTTTTGAAACTGCCTTAAGCTACTTACAAGCATTCATAAGAAACTCACATCTGTTTCTCTGAAAGAGAAGCAGTCTGTTCCAACACTTCAATTCACTGTGCGAAGTGAATGGAGTGTGGCTTCACTTTCTAAATGCTGTCCTTTCAGAGAAAATCACTTTCCTTTGAAAGTGCCTTAAGCTACTTACAAGCATTTAACAGAAATTCACATGCTTTTCTCTGAAAGAGAAGCAGTCTGTTCCAACACTTCAATTCACTGGGCGAAGTGAATGGAGTGTTGCTTCACTTTCTAAATGCTGTCCTTTCAGAGAAAATCACTTTCCTTTGAAAGTGCCTTAGGCTACTTACAAGCATTTAACAGAAATTCACATGCGTTTCTCTGAAAGAGAAGCAGTCTGTTCCAACACTTCAATTCACTGTGCGTAGTGAATGGAGTGTTGCCTCACTTTCTAAATGCTGTCCTTTCAGAGAAAATCACTTTCCTTTGAAAGTGTCTTAAGCTACATACAAGCATTCACAAGAAACTCACATGCATTTTTCTGAAAGAGAAGCAGTCTGTTCCAACACTTCAATTCACTTTGGGAAGTGAATGGTGTGTTGCATCACTTTCTAAATGCTCTCCTTTTAGAGAAAATCACTCTCTTTTGAAACTGCCTTAAGCTACTTACAAGCAATCACAAGACACTCACATGCATTTTTCTGAAAGAGAAGCAGTCTGTTCCAACACTTCAATTCACTGTGCGAAGTGAATGGAGTGTGGCTTCACTTTGTAAATGCAGTCTTTTCAGAGAAAATCACTTTCCTTTGAAAGTGCCTTAAGCTACTTACAAGCATTCACAAAAAACTCACATCCGTTTCTCTAAAAGAGAAGTAGTCTGTTTCAACACTTCAATTCACTGTGCGTAATGAATGGAGTGTTGTTTCATTTTCTATATGCTGTCCTTTCAGAGAAAATCACTTTCCTTTTAAAGTGCCTTAAGCTACTTACAAGCATTCACAAGAAACTCACATGCATTTCACTTAAAGGGAAGCAGTCTGTTTCAACACTTCAATTCACTGTGCGAAGTGAATGGAGTGTTGCTTCACTTTCTAACTGCTCTCCTTTTAGAGAAAATCACTCCCTTTTGAAACTGCCTTAAGCTACTTACAAGCATTCACTAGAAACTCACATGCATTTTTCTGAAAGAGAAGCAGTCTGTTCCAACACTTCAATTCACTGTGTGTAGTGAATGGAGTGTTGCTTCACTTTCTAAATGCTGTCCTTTCAGAGAAAATCACTTTCCTTTGAAAGATCCTTAGCTACTTACAAGCATTCAAAAGAAACTCTCATGCATTTTTCTGAAAGAGAAGCAGTCTGTTCCAACACTTCAATTCACTGTGCGAAGTGAATGGATTGTTGCTTCACTTTCTAAATGCTGTACTTTCAGAGAAAATCACTTTCCTTTGAAAGTGCCTTAAGCTACTTACAAGCATTCAACAGAAATTCACATGCGTTTCTCTTAAAGAGAAGCAGTCTGTTCCAACACTTCAATTCACTGTGCGAAGTGAATGGAGAGTTGCTTCACTTTCAAAATGCTGTCCTTTCAGAGAAAATCACTTTCCTTTGAAAGTGCCTTAAGCCACTTACAAGCATTCACAAGAAACTCACATGCATTTTTCTGAAAAAGAAGCAGTCTGTTCCAACACTTCAATTCACTGTGCGAAGTGAATGGAGTGTTGTTTCACTTTCTAAATGCTGTCCTTTCAGAGAAAATCACTTTCCTTTGAAAGTGCCTTAAGCTACTTACAAGCATTCACAAGAAACTCACATGCATTTTTCTGAAAGAGAAGCAGTCTGTTCAAACACTTCAATACACTGTGCAAAGTGAATGGAGTGTTGCTTCACACTCTAAATGCTCTCCATTTAGAGAAAATCACTCTCTTTTGAAACTGCCTTAAGCTACTTACAAGCATTCACAAGAAACTCTCATCTGTTTCTAAGAAAGAGAAGCAGTCTGTTCCAACACTTCAATTCACTGTGTGAAGTGAATGGTGTGTTGCTTCACTTTCTAAATGCTCTCCTTTTAGAGAAAATCACTCTCTTTTGAAACTGCCTTAAGCTACTTACAAGCATTCACAAGAAACTCACATCTGTTTTTCTGAAAGAGAAGCAGTCTGTTCCAACACTTCAATTCACTGTGCGACGTGCATGGAGTGCTGCTTCACTTTCTAAATGCTGTCCTTTCAGAGAATATCACTTTCCTTTGAAAGTGCCTTAAGCTACTTACAAGCATTTAACAGAAATTCACATGCGTTTCTCTGAAAGTGATGCAGTCTGTTCCAACATTTCAATTCACTGTGCGAAGTGAATGGAGTGTTGCTTCACTTTCTAAATGCTCTCCTTTCAGAGAAAATCACTTTCCTTTGAAAGTGCCTTAAGCTACTTACAAGCATTTAACAGAAATTCACATGCGTTTTCTGAAAGTGATGAAGTCTGTTCCAACACTTCAATTCACTGTGCGAAGTGAATGGAGTGTGTCTTCACTTTCTAAATGCTGTCCTTTCAGAGAAAATCACTTTCCTTTGAAAGTGCCTTAAGCTACTTACAAGCATTTAACAGAAATTCACATGCTTTTCTCTGAAAGAGAAGCAGTCTGTTCCAACACTTCAATTCACTGTGCGAAGTGAATGGAGTGTTGCTTCACTTTCTAAATGCTGTCCTTTCAGAGAAAATCACTTTCCTTTGAAAGTGCCTTAAGTTGCTTACAAGAATTCAGCAGAAATTCACATGCGTTACTCTGAACGAGAAGCAGTCTGTTCCAACACTTCAATTCATTGTGCGAAGTGAATGGAGTGTTGCTTCACTTTCTAAATGCTGTCCTTTCAGAGAAAATCACTTTCCTTTGAAAGTGCCTTAAGCTACTTCCAAGCATTCACAAAAAACTCACATCCGTTTCTCTAAAAGAGAAGTAGTCTGTTCCAACACTTCAATTCACTGTGCGAAGTGAATGGAGTGTTGCTTCACTTTCTAACTGCTCTCCTTTTAGAGAAAATCACTCCCTTTTGAAACTGCCTTAAGCTACTTACAAGCATTCACTAGAAACTCACATGCATTTTTCTCAAAGAGAAGCAGTCTGTTCCAACACTTCAATTCACTGTGTGTAGTGAATGGAGTTTTGCTTCACTTTCTAAATGCTGTTCTTTCAGAGAAAATCACTTTCCTTTGAAAGAGCCTTAAGCTACTTACAAGCATTCAAAAGAAACTCTCATGCATTTTTCTGAAAGAGAAGCAGTCTGTTCCAACGCTTCAATTCACTGTGCGAAGTGAATGGTGTGTTGCTTCACTTTCTAAATGCTCTCCTTTTAGAGAAAATCACTCTCTTTTGAAACTGCCTTAAGCTACTTACAAGCATTCACAAGAAACTCACATCTGTTTCTCTGAAAGAGAAGCAGTCTGTTCCAACACTTCAATTCACTGTGCGAAGTGAATGGAGTGTTGCTTCACTTTCTATATGCTGTCCTTTCAGAGAAAATCACTTTCCTTTGAAAGTGCCTTAAGCTACTTACAAGCATTCACAAGAAACACTCATCTCTTTCTATGAAAGAGAAGCAGTCTGTTCCAACACTTCAATTCACTGTGTGAAGTGAATGGTGTGTTGCTTCACTTTCTAAATGCTCTCCTTTTAGAGAAAATCACTCTCTTTTGAAACTGCCTTAAGCTACTTACAAGCATTCACAAGAAACTCACATCTGTTTCTCTGAAAGAGAAGCAGTCTGTTCCAACACTTCAATTCACTGTGCGACGTGCATGGAGTGCTGCTTCACTTTCTAAATGCTGTCCTTTCAGAGAATATCACTTTCCTTTGAAAGTGCCTTAAGCTACTTACAAGCATTTCACAGAAATTCACATGCGTTTCTCTGAAAGTGATGCAGTCTGTTCCAACATTTCAATTCACTGTGCGAAGTGAATGGAGTGTTGCTTCACTTTCTAAATGCTCTCCTTTCATAGAAAATCACTTTCCTTTGAAAGTGGCTTAAGCTACTTACAAGCATTTAACAGAAATTCACATGCGTTTTCTGAAAGTGATGAAGTCTGTTCCAACACTTCAATTCACTGTGCGAAGTGAATGGAGTGTGGCTTCACTTTCTAAATGCTGTCCTTTCAGAGAAAATCACTTTCCTTTGAAAGTGCCTTAAGCTACTTACAAGCATTTAACAGAAATTCACATGCTTTTCTCTGAAACAGAAGCAGTCTGTTCCAACACTTCAATTCACTGTGCGAAGTGAATGGAGTGTTGCTTCAATTTCTAAATGCTGTCCTTTCAGAGAAAATCACTTTCCTTTGAAAGTGCCTTAAGTTGCTTACAAGAATTCAGCAGAAATTCACATGCGTTACTCTGAACGAGAAGCAGTCTGTTCCAACACTTCAATTCATTGTGCGAAGTGAATGGAGTGTTGCTTCACTTTCTAAATGCTGTCCTTTCAGAGAAAATCACTTTCCTTTGAAAGTGCCTTAAGCTACTTCCAAGCATTCACAAAAAACTCACATCCGTTTCTCTAAAAGAGAAGTAGTCTGTTCCAACACTTCAATTCACTGTGCGAAGTGAATGGAGTGTTCCTTCACTTTCTAACTGCTCTCCTTTTAGAGAAAATCACTCCCTTTTGAAACTGCCTTAAGCTACTTACAAGCATTCACTAGAAACTCACATTCATTTTTCTGAAAGAGAAGCAGTCTGTTCCAACACTTCAATTCACTGTGTGTAGTGAAGGGAGTTTTGCTTCACTTTATAAATGCTGTCCTTTCAGAGAAAATCACTTTCCTTTGAAAGAGCCTTAAGCTACTTACAAGCATTCAAAAGAAACTCTCATGCATTTTTCTGAAAGAGAAGCAGTCTGTTCCAACGCTTCAATTCACTGTGCGAAGTGAATGGTGTGTTGCTTCACTTTCTAAATGCTCTCCTTTTAGAGAAAATCACTCACTTTTGAAACTGCCTTAAGCTACTTACAAGCATTCACAAGAAACTCACATCTGTTTCTCTGAAAGAGAAGCAGTCTGTTCCAACACTTCAATTCACTGTGCGACGTGCATGGAGTGCTGCTTCACTTTCTAAATGCTGTCCATTCAGAGAATATCACTTTCCTTTGAAAGTGCCTTAAGCTACTTACAAGCATTTCACAGAAATTCACATGCGTTTCTCTGAAAGTGATGCAGTCTGTTCCAACATTTCAATTCACTGTGCGAAGTGAATGGAGTGTTGCTTCACTTTCTAAATGCTCTCCTTTCAGAGAAAATCACTTTCCTTTGAAAGTGCCTTAAGCTACTTACAAGCATTTAACAGAAATTCACATGCGTTTTCTGAAAGTGATGAAGTCTGTTCCAACACTTCAATTCACTGTGCGAAGTGAATGGAGTGTGTCTTCACTTTCTAAATGCTGTCCTTTCAGAGAAAATCACTTTCCTTTGAAAGTGCCTTAAGCTACTTACAAGCATTTAACAGAAATTCATATGCTTTTCTCTGAAAGAAAAGCAGTCTGTTCCAACACTTCAATTCACTGTGCGAAGTGAATGGAGTGTTGCTTCACTTTCTAAATGCTGTCCTTTCAGAGAAAATCACTTTCCTTTGAAAGTGCCTTAAGTTGCTTACAAGAATTCAGCAGAAATTCACATGCGTTACTCTGAACGAGAAGCAGTCTGTTCCAACACTTCAATTCATTGTGCGAAGTGAATGGAGTGTTGCTTCACTTTCTAAATGCTGTCCTTTCAGAGAAAATCACTTTCCTTTGAAAGTGCCATAAGCTACTTCTAAGCATTCACAAAAAACTCACATCCGTTTCTCTAAAAGAGAAGTAGTCTGTTCCAACACTTCAATTCACTGTGCGAAGTGAATGGAGTGTTGCTTCACTTTCTAACTGCTCTCCTTTTAGAGAAAATCACTCCCTTTTGAAACTGCCTTAAGCTACTTACAAGCATTCACTAGAAACTCACATGCATTTTTCTGAAAGAGAAGCAGTCTGTTCCAACACTTCAATTCACTGTGTGTAGTGAATGGAGTTTTGCTTCACTTTCTAAATGCTGTCCTTTCAGAGAAAATCACTTTCCTTTGAAAGAGCCTTAAGCTACTTACAAGCATTCAAAAGAAACTCTCATGCATTTTTCTGAAAGAGAAGCAGTCTGTTCCAACGCTTCAATTCACTGTGCGAAGTGAATGGTGTGTTGCTTCACTTTCTAAATGCTCTCCTTTTAGAGAAAATCACTCTCTTTTGAAACTGCCTTAAGCTACTTACAAGCATTCACAAGAAACTCACATCTGTTTCTCTGAAAGAGAAGCAGTCTGTTCCAACACTTCAATTCACTGTGCGAAGTGAATGGAGTGTGGCTTCACTTTCTAAATGCTGTCCTTTCAGAGAAAATCACTTTCCTTGGAAAGTGCCTTAAGCTACTTACAAGCATTTAACAGAAATTCACATGCTTTTCTCTGAAAGAGAAGCAGTCTGTTCCAACACTTCAATTCACTGTGCGAAGTGAATGGAGTGTTGCTTCACTTTCTAAATGCTGTCCTTTCAGAGAAAATCACTTTCCTTTGAAAGTGCCTTAAGCTAATTACAAGCATTCACAGAAATTCACATGCGTTTCTCTGAAAGAGAAGCAGTCTGTTCCAACACTTCAATTCACTGTGCGAAGTGAATGGAGTCTTGCTTCACTTTCTAAATGCTGTCCTTTCAGAGAAAATCACTTTCCTTTGAAAGTGCCTTAAGCTACTTACAAGCATTTAACAGAAATTCACATGCTTTTCTCTGAAAAAGAAGCAGTCTGTTCCAACATCAATTCACTGTGCGAAGTGAATGGAGTGTTGCTTCACTTTCCAAATGCTGTCCTTTCAGAGAAAATCACTCTCTTTTTAAACTGCCTTAAGCTACTTACAAGCAATCGCAAGACACTCACATGCATTTTTCTGAAAGAGAAGCAGTCTGTTCCAACACTTCAGTTCACTGTGCGAAGTGAATGGAGTGTGGCTTCACTTTCTAAATGCAGTCTTTTCAGAGAAAATCACTTTCCTTTGAAAGTGCCTTAAGCTACTTACAAGCATTCACAAAAAACTCACATCCGTTTCTCTAAAAGAGAAGTAGTCTGTTCCAACACTTCAATTCACTGTGCGTAATGAATGGAGTGTTGTTTCATTTTCTATATGCTGTCCTTTCAGAGAAAATCACTTTCCTTTGAAAGTGCCTTAAGCCACTTACAAGCATTCAAAAGAAACTCTCATGCATTTTTCTGAAAGAGAAGCAGTCTGTTCCAACACTTCAATTCACTGTGCGAAGTGAATGGAGTGTTGCTTCACTTTCTAAATGCTGTCCTTTCAGAGAAAATCACTTTCCTTTGAAAGTGCCTTAAGCCACTTACAAGCATTCACAAGAAACTCACATGCATTTTTCTGAAAGAGAAGCAGTCTGTTCCAACACTTCAATTCACTGTGCGAAGTGAATGGAGTGTTGTTTAACTTTCTAAATGCTGTCCTTTCAGAGAAAATCACTTTCCTTTGAAAGTGCCTTAAGCTGCTTACAAGAATTCAGCAGAAATTCACATGCGTTTCTCTGAAAGAGAAGCAGTCTGTTCCAACACTTCAATTCACTGTGCGAAGTGAATGGATTGTTGCTTCACTTCCTAAATGCTGTCCTTTTAGAGATAATCACTTTCCTTTGAAAGTGCCTTAAGCTACTTACAAGCATTCACAAAAAACTCACATCCGTTCCTCTGAAAGAGAAGTAGTCTGTTCCAACACTTCAATTCACTGTGAGTAGTGAATGGAGTGTTGCTTCACTTTCTAAATGCTGTCCTTTCAGAGAAAATCACTTTCCTTTGAAAGTGCCTTAAGCTACTTACAAGCATTCACAAGAAACTCACATGCATTTTTCTGAAAAAGAAACAGTCTGTTCCAACACTTTAATTCACTGTGCGAAGTGAATGGAGTGTTGCTTCACTTTCTAAATGCTGTCCTTTCAGAGAAAATCACTTTCCTTTGAAAGTGCCTTAAGCTACTTACAAGCATTCACAAAAAACTCCCGTCTGTTTCTCTGAAAGAGAAGTAGTCTGTTCCAACACTTCAATTCACTGTGCGTAGTGAATGGAATGTTGCTTCACTTTCTAAATGCTGTCCTTTCAGAGAAAATCACTTTCCTTTGAAAGTGCCTTAAGCCACTTACAAGCATTCACAAGAAACTCACATGCATTTTTCTGAAAGAGAAGCAGTCTGTTCCAACACTTCAATTCACTGTGCGAAGTGAATGGAGTGTTGTTTAACTTTCTAAATGCTGTCCTTTCAGAGAATATCACTTTCCTTTGAAAGTGCCTTAAGCTACTTACAAGCATTTCACAGAAATTCACATGCGTTTCTCTGAAAGTGATGCAGTCTGTTCCAACATTTCAATTCACTGTGCGAAGTGAATGGAGTGTTGCTTCACTTTCTAAATGCTCTCCTTTCAGAGAAAATCACTTTCCTTTGAAAGTGCCTTAAGCTACTTACAAGCATTTAACAGAAATTCACATGCGTTTTCTGAAAGTGATGAAGTCTGTTCCAACACTTCAATTCACTGTGCGAAGTGAATGGAGTGTGTCTTCACTTTCTAAATGCTGTCCTTTCAGAGAAAATCACTTTCCTTTGAAAGTGCCTTAAGCTACTTACAAGCATTTAACAGAAATTCATATGCTTTTCTCTGAAAGAGAAGCAGTCTGTTCCAACACTTCAATTCACTGTGCGAAGTGAATGGAGTGTTGCTTCACTTTCTAAATGCTGTCCTTTCAGAGAAAATCACTTTCCTTTGAAAGTGCCTTAAGTTGCTTACAAGAATTCAGCAGAAATTCACATGCGTTACTCTGAACGAGAAGCAGTCTGTTCCAACACTTCAATTCATTGTGCGAAGTGAATGGAGTGTTGCTTCACTTTCTAAATGCTGTCCTTTCAGAGAAAATCACTTTCCTTTGAAAGTGCCATAAGCTACTTCCAAGCATTCACAAAAAACTCACATCCGTTTCTCTAAAAGGGATGTAGTCTGTTCCAACACTTCAATTCACTGTGCGAAGTGAATGGAGTGTTGCTTCACTTTCTAACTGCTCTCCTTTTAGAGAAAATCACTCCCTTTTGAAACTGCCTTAAGCTACTTACAAGCATTCACTAGAAACTCACATGCATTTTTCTGAAAGAGAAGCAGTCTGTTCCAACACTTCAATTCACTGTGTGTAGTGAATGGAGTTTTGCTTCACTTTCTAAATGCTGTCCTTTCAGAGAAAATCACTTTCCTTTGAAAGAGCCTTAAGCTACTTACAAGCATTCAAAAGAAACTCTCATGCATTTTTCTGAAAGAGAAGCAGTCTGTTCCAACGCTTCAATTCACTGTGCGAAGTGAATGGTGTGTTGCTTCACTTTCTAAATGCTCTCCTTTTAGAGAAAATCACTCTCTTTTGAAACTGCCTTAAGCTACTTACAAGCATTCACAAGAAACTCACATCTGTTTCTCTGAAAGAGAAGCAGTCTGTTCCAACACTTCAATTCACTGTGCGAAGTGAATGGAGTGTGGCTTCACTTTCTAAATGCTGTCCTTTCAGAGAAAATCACTTTCCTTGGAAAGTGCCTTAAGCTACTTACAAGCATTTAACAGAAATTCACATGCTTTTCTCTGAAAGAGAAGCAGTCTGTTCCAACACTTCAATTCACTGTGCGAAGTGAATGGAGTGTTGCTTCACTTTCTAAATGCTGTCCTTTCAGAGAAAATCACTTTCCTTTGAAAGTGCCTTAAGCTAATTACAAGCATTCACAGAAATTCACATGCGTTTCTCTGAAAGTGAAGCAGTCTGTTCCAACACTTCAATTCACTGTGCGAAGTGAATGGAGTCTTGCTTCACTTTCTAAATGCTGTCCTTTCAGAGAAAATCACTTTCCTTTGAAAGTGCCTTAAGCTACTTACAAGCATTTAACAGAAATTCACATGCTTTTCTCTGAAAAAGAAGCAGTCTGTTCCAACATCAATTCACTGTGCGAAGTGAATGGAGTGTTTCTTCACTTTCCAAATGCTGTCCTTTCAGAGAAAATCACTCTCTTTTTAAACTGCCTTAAGCTACTTACAAGCAATCGCAAGACACTCACATGCATTTTTCTGAAAGAGAAGCAGTCTGTTCCAACACTTCAGTTCACTGTGCGAAGTGAATGGAGTGTGGCTTCACTTTCTAAATGCAGTCTTTTCAGAGAAAATCACTTTCCTTTGAAAGTGCCTTAAGCTACTTACAAGCATTCACAAAAAACTCACATCCGTTTCTCTAAAAGAGAAGTAGTCTGTTCCAACACTTCAATTCACTGTGCGTAATGAATGGAGTGTTGTTTCATTTTCTATATGCTGTCCTTTCAGAGAAAATCACTTTCCTTTGAAAGTGCCTTAAGCCACTTACAAGCATTCAAAAGAAACTCTCATGCATTTTTCTGAAAGAGAAGCAGTCTGTTCCAACACTTCAATTCACTGTGCGAAGTGAATGGAGTGTTGATTCACTTTCTAAATGCTGTCCTTTCAGAGAAAATCACTTTCCTTTGAAAGTGCCTTAAGCCACTTACAAGCATTCACAAGAAACTCACATGCATTTTTCTGAAAGAGAAGCAGTTTGTTCCAACACTTCAATTCACTGTGCGAAGTGAATGGAGTGTTGTTTAACTTTCTAAATGCTGTCCTTTCAGAGAAAATCACTTTCCTTTGAAAGTGCCTTAAGCTACTTACAAGCATTCACAAGAAACTCACATGCATTTTTCTGAAAGAGATGCAGTCTGTTCCAACACTTCAATACACTGTGCGAAGTGAATGGAGTGTTGCTTCACTATCTAAATGCTCTCCATTTAGAGAAAATCACTCTCTTTTGAAACTGCCTTAAGCTACTTACAAGCATTCACAAGAAACTCTCATCTGTTTCTCTGAAAGAGAAGCAGTCTTTTCCAACACTTCAATTCACTGATCGAAGTTAATGGAGTGTTGCTTCACTTTCTAGCTGCTCTCCTTTTAGAGAAAATCACTCCCTTTTGAAACTGCCTTAAGCTACTTACAAGCATTCACAAGAAACTCACATGCATTTTTCTGAAAGAGAAGCAGTCTGTTCCAACACTTCAATTCACTGTGTGTAGTGAATGGAGTGTTGCTTCACTTTGTAAATGCTGTCCTTTCAGAGAAAATCACTTTCCTTTGAAAGTGCCTTAAGCTACTTACAAGCATTTAACAGAAATTCACATGCGTTTTCTGAAAGTGATGAAGTCTGTTCCAACACTTCAATTCAGTGTGCGAAGTGAATGGAGTGTGGCTTCACTTTCTAAATGCTGTCCTTTCAGAGAAAATCACTTTCCTTTGAAAGTGCCTTAAGCTACTTACAAGCATTTAACAGAAATTCACATGCTTTTCTCTGAAGAAGAAGCAGTCTGTTCCAACACTTCAATTCACTGTGCGAAGTGAATGGAGTGTTGCTTCACTTTCTAAATGCTGTCCTTTCAGAGAAAATCACTTTCCTTTGAAAGTGCCTTAAGTTGCTTACAAGAATTCAGCAGAAATTCACATGCGTTACTCTGAAAGAGAAGCAGTCTGTTCCAACGCTTCAATTCATTGTGCGAAGTGAATGGAGTGTTGCTTCACTTTCTAAATGCTGTCCTTTCAGAGAAAATCACTTTCCTTTGAAAGTGCCTTAAGCTACTTCCAAGCATTCACAAAAAACTCACATCCGTTTCTCTAAAAGAGAAGTAGTCTGTTCCAACACTTCAATTCACTGTGCGTAGTGAATGGAGTGTTGCTTCATTTTCTAAATGCTGTCCTTTCAGAGAAAATCACTTTCCTTTGAAAGTGCCTTAAGCCACTTACAAGCATTCACAAGAAACTCACATGCATTTTTCTGAAAGAGAAGCAGTCTGTTCCAACACTTCAATTCACTGTGCAAAGTGAATGGAGTGTTGTTTAACTTTCTAAATGCTGTCCTTTCAGAGAAAATCACTTTCCTTTGAAAGTGCCTTAAGCTGCTTACAAGAATTCAGCAGAAATTCACATGCGTTTCTCTGAAAGAGAAGCAGTCTGTTCCAACACTTCAATTCACTGTGCGAAGTGAATGGATTGTTGCTTCACTTCCTAAATGCTGTCCTTTTAGAGATAATCACTTTCCTTTGAAAGTGCCTTAAGCTACTTACAAGCATTCACAAAAAACTCACATCCGTTCCTCTGAAAGAGAAGTAGTCTGTTCCAACACTTCAATTCACTGTGCGTAGTGAATGGAGTGTTGCTTCACTTTCTAAATGCTGTCCTTTCAGAGAAAATCACCTCCTTTGAAAGTGCCTTAAGCTACTTACAAGCATTCACAAGAAACTCACATGCATTTTTCTGAAAAAGAAGCAGTCTGTTCCAACACTTTAATTCACTGTGCGAAGTGAATGGAGTGTTGCTTCACTTTCTAAATGCTGTCCTTTCAGAGAAAATCACTTTCCTTTGAAAGTGCCTTAAGCTACTTACAAGCATTCACAAAAAACTCACGTCTGTTTCTCTGAAAGAGAAGTAGTCTGTTCCAACACTTCAATTCACTGTGCGTAGTGAATGGAATGTTGCTTCACTTTCTAAATGATGTCCTTTCAGAGAAAATCACTTTCCTTTGAAAGTGCCTTAAGCCACTTACAAGCATTCACAAGAAACTCACATGCATTTTTCTGAAAGAGAAGCAGTCTGTTCCAACACTTCAATTCACTGTTCGAAGTGAATGGAGTGTTGTTTAACTTTCTAAATGCTGTCCTTTCAGAGAAAATCACTTTCCTTTGAAAGTGCCTTAAGCTACTTACAAGCATTCACAAGAAACTCACATGCATTTTTCTGAAAGAGAAGCAGTCTGTTCCAACACTTCAATACACTGTGCGAAGTGAATGGAGTGTTGCTTCACTATCTAAATGCTCTCCATTTAGAGAAAATCACTCTCTTTTGAAACTGCCTTAAGCTACTTACAAGCATTCACAAGAAACTCTCATCTGTTTCTCTGAAAGAGAAGCAGTCTTTTCCAACACTTCAATTCACTGATCGAAGTTAATGGAGTGTTGCTTCACTTTCTAACTGCTCTCCTTTTAGAGAAAATCACTCCCTTTTGAAACTGCCTTAAGCTACTTACAAGCATTCACAAGAAACTCACATGCATTTTTCTGAAAGAGAAGCAGTCTGTTCCAACACTTCAATTCACTGTGTGTAGTGAATGGAGTGTTGCTTCACTTTGTAAATGCTGTCCTTTCAGAGAAAATCACTTTCCTTTGAAAGTGCCTTAAGCTACTTACAAGCATTTAACAGAAATTCACATGCGTTTTCTGAAAGTGATGAAGTCTGTTCCAACACTTCAATTCAGTGTGCGAAGTGAATGGAGTGTGGCTTCACTTTCTAAAGGCTGTCCTTTCAGAGAAAATCACTTTCCTTTGAAAGTGCCTTAAGTTGCTTACAAGAATTCAGCAGAAATTCACATGCGTTACTCTGAAAGAGAAGCAGTCTGTTCCAACGCTTCAATTCATTGTGCGAAGTGAATGGAGTGTTGCTTCACTTTCTAAATGCTGTCCTTTCAGAGAAAATCACTTTCCTTTGAAAGTGCCTTAAGCTACTTCCAAGCATTCACAAAAAACTCACATCCGTTTCTCTAAAAGAGAAGTAGTCTGTTCCAACACTTCAATTCACTGTGCGTAGTGAATGGAGTGTTGCTTCATTTTCTAAATGCTGTCCTTTCCGAGAAAATCACTTTCTTTTGAAAGTGCCTTAAGCCACTTACAAGCATTCACAAGAAACTCACATGCATTTTTCTGAAAGAGAAGCAGTCTGTTCCAACACTTCAATTCACTGTGAAAAGTGAATGGAGTGTTGTTTAACTTTCTAAATGCTGTCCTTTCAGAGAAAATCACTTTCCTTTGAAAGTGCCTTAAGCTGCTTACAAGAATTCAGCAGAAATTCACATGCGTTTCTCTGAAAGAGAAGCAGTCTGTTCCAACACTTCAATTCACTGTGCGAAGTGAATGGATTGTTGCTTCACTTCCTAAATGCTGTCCTTTTAGAGATAATCACTTTTCTTTGAAAGTGCCTTAAGCTACTTACAAGCATTCACAAAAAACTCACATCCGTTCCTCTGAAAGAGAAGTAGTCTGTTCCAACACTTCAATTCACTGTGCGTAGTGAATGGAGTGTTGCTTCACTTTCTAAATGCTGTCCTTTCAGAGAAAATCACCTCCTTTGAAAGTGCCTTAAGCTACTTACAAGCATTCACAAGAAACTCACATGCATTTTTCTGAAAAAGAAGCAGTCTGTTCCAACACTTTAATTCACTGTGCGAAGTGAATGGAGTGTTGCTTCACTTTCTAAATGCTGTCCTTTCAGAGAAAATCACTTTCCTTTGAAAGTGCCTTTAGCTACTTACAAGCATTCACAAAAAACTCACGTCTGTTTCTCTGAAAGAGAAGTAGTCTGTTCCAACACTTCAATTCACTGTGCGTAGTGAATGGAATGTTGCTTCACTTTCTAAATGATGTCCTTTCAGAGAAAATCACTTTCCTTTGAAAGTGCCTTAAGCCACTTACAAGCATTCACAAGAAACTCACATGCATTTTTCTGAAAGAGAAGCAGTCTGTTCCAACACTTCAATTCACTGTGCGAAGTGAATGGAGTGTTGTTTAACTTTCTAAATGCTGTCCTTTCAGAGAAAATCACTTTCCTTTGAAAGTGCCTTAAGCTACTTACAAGCATTCACAAGAAACTCACATGCATTTTTCTGAAAGAGAAGCAGTCTGTTCCAACACTTCAATACACTGTGCGAAGTGAATGGAGTGTTGCTTCACTATCTAAATGCTCTCCATTTAGAGAAAATCACTCTCTTTTGAAACTGCCTTAAGCTACTTACAAGCATTCACAAGAAACTCTCATCTGTTTCTCTGAAAGAGAAGCAGTCTTTTCCAACACTTCAATTCACTGATCGAAGTTAATGGAGTGTTGCTTCACTTTCTAACTGCTCTCCTTTTAGAGAAAATCACTCCCTTTTGAAACTGCGTTAAGCTACTTACAAGCATTCACAAGAAACTCACATGCATTTTTCTGAAAGAGAAGCAGTCTGTTCCAACACTTCAATTCACTGTGTGTAGTGAATGGAGTGTTGCTTCACTTTGTAAATGCTGTCCTTTCAGAGAAAATCACTTTCCTTTGAAAGTGCCTTAAGCTACTTACAAGCATTTAACAGAAATTCACATGCGTTTTCTGAAAGTGATGAAGTCTGTTCCAACACTTCAATTCAGTGTGCGAAGTGAATGGAGTGTGGCTTCACTTTCTAAATGCTGTCCTTTCAGAGAAAATCACTTTCCTTTGAAAGTGCCTTAAGCTACTTACAAGCATTTAACAGAAATTCACATGCTTTTCTCTGAAGAAGAAGCAGTCTGTTCCAACACTTCAATTCACTGTGCGAAGTGAATGGAGTGTTGCTTCACTTTCTAAATGCTGTCCTTTCAGAGAAAATCACTTTCCTTTGAAAGTGCCTTAAGTTGCTTACAAGAATTCAGCAGAAATTCACATGCGTTACTCTGAAAGAGAAGCAGTCTGTTCCAACGCTTCAATTCATTGTGCGAAGTGAATGGAGTGTTGCTTCACTTTCTAAATGCTGTCCTTTCAGAGAAAATCACTTTCCTTTGAAAGTGCCTTAAGCTACTTCCAAGCATTCACAAAAAACTCACATCCGTTTCTCTAAAAGAGAAGTAATCTGTTCCAACACTTCAATTCACTGTGCGTAGTGAATGGAGTGTTGCTTCATTTTCTAAATGCTGTCCTTTCAGAGAAAATCACTTTCCTTTGAAAGTGCCTTAAGCCACTTACAAGCATTCACAAGAAACTCACATGCATTTTTCTGAAAGAGAAGCAGTCTGTTCCAACACTTCAATTCACTGTGCAAAGTGAATGGAGTGTTGTTTAACTTTCTAAATGCTGTCCTTTCAGAGAAAATCACTTTCCTTTGAAAATGCCTTAAGCTGCTTACAAGAATTCAGCAGAAATTCACATACGTTTCTCTGAAAGAGAAGCAGTCTGTTCCAACACTTCAATTCACTGTGCGAAGTGAGTGGATTGTTGCTTCACTTCCTAAATGCTGTCCTTTTAGAGATAATCACTTTCCTTTGAAAGTGCCTTAAGCTACTTACAAGCATTCACAAAAAACTCACATCCGTTCCTCTGAAAGAGAAGTAGTCTGTTCCAACACTTCAATTCACTGTGCGTAGTGAATGGAGTGTTGCTTCACTTTCTAAATGCTGTCCTTTCAGAGAAAATCACCTCCTTTGAAAGTGCTTTAAGCTACTTACAAGCATTCACAAGAAACTCACATGCATTTTTCTGAAAGAGAAGCAGTCTGTTCCAACACTTCAATACACAGTGCAAAGTGAATGGAGTGTTGCTTCACTATCTAAATGCTCTCCATTTAGAGAAAATCACTCTCTTTTGAAACTGCCTTAAGCTACTTACAAGCATTCACAAGAAACTCTCATCTGTTTCTCTGAAAGAGAAGCAGTCTTTTCCAACACTTCAATTCACTGTGCGAAGTGAATGGAGTGTTGCTTCACTTTGTAACTGCTCTCCTTTTAGAGAAAATCACTCCCTTTTGAAACTGCCTTAAGCTACTTACAAGCATTCACTAGAAACTCACATACATTTTTCTTAAAGAGAAGCAGTCTGTTCCAACACTTCAATTCACTGTGTGTAGTGAATGGAGTGTTGCTTCACTTTCTAAATGCTGTCCTTTCAGAGAAAATCACTTTCCTTTGAAAGTGCCTTAAGCTACTTACAAGCATTTAACAGAAATTCACATGCGTTTTCTGAAAGTGATGAAGTCTGTTCCAACACTTCAATTCACTGTGCGAAGTGAAGGGAGTGTGGCTTCACTTTCTAAATGCTGTCATTCAGAGAAAATCACTTTCCTTTGAAAGTGCCTTAAGCTACTTACAAGCATTTAACAGAAATTCACATGCTTTTCTCTGAAAGAGAAGCAGTCTGTTCCAACACTTCAATTCACTGTGCGAAGTGAATGGAGTGTTGCTTCACTTTCTAAATGCTGTCCTTTCAGAGAAAATCACTTTCCTTTGAAAGTGCCTTAAGTTGCTTACAAGAATTCAGCAGAAATTCACATGCGTTACTCTGAAAGAGAAGCAGTCTGTTCCAACACTTCAATTCACTGTGCGAGGTGAATGGAGTGTTGCTTCACTTTCTAAATGCTGTCCTTTCAGAGAAAATCACTTTCCTTTGAAAGTGCCTTAAGCTACTTCCAAGCATTCACAAAAAACTCACATCCGTTTCTCTAATAGAGAAGTAGTCTGTTCCAACACTTCAATTCACTGTGCGTAGTGAATGGAGTGTTGCTTCATTTTCTAAATGCTGTCCTTTCAGAGAAAATCACTTTCCTTTGAAAGTGCCTTAAGCCACTTACAAGCATTCACAAGAAACTCACATGCATTTTTCTGAAAGAGAAGCAGTCTGTTCCAACACTTCAATTCACTGTGCGAAGTGAATGGCGTGTTGTTTAACTTTCTAAATGCTGTCCTTTCAGAGAAAATCACTTTCCTTTGAAAGTGCCTTAAGCTGCTTTCAAGAATTCAGCAGAAATTCACATGCGTTTCTCTGAAAGAGAAGCAGTCTGTTCCAACACTTCAATTCACTCTGCGAAGTGAATGGATTGTTGCTTCACTTCCTAAATGCTGTCCTTTTAGAGATAATCACTTTCCTTTGAAATTGCCTTAAGCTACATACAAGCATTCACAAAAATCTCACATCCGTTCCTCTGAAAGAGAAGTAGTCTGTTCCAACACTTCAATTCACTGTGCGTAATGAATGGAGTGTTGTTTCATTTTCTATATGCTGTCCTTTCAGAGAAAATCACTTTCCTTTGAACGTGCCTTAAGCTACTTACAAGCATTCACAAGAAACTCACATGCATTTTTCTGAAAGAGAAGCAGTCTGTTCCAACACTTCAATACACTGTGCAAAGTGAATGGAGTGTTGCTTCACTATCTAAATGCTCTCCATTTAGAGAAAATCACTCTCTTTTGAAACTGCCTTAAGCTACTTACAAGCATTCACAAGAAACTCTCATCTGTTTCTCTGAAAGAGAAGCAGTCTTTTCCAACACTTCAATTCACTGTGCGAAGTGAATGGAGTGTTGCTTCACTTTGTAACTGCTCTCCTTTTAGAGAAAATCACTCCCTTTTGAAACTGCCTTAAGCTACTTAGAAGCATTCACTAGAAACTCACATACATTTTTCTTAAAGAGAAGCAGTCTGTTCCAACACTTCAATTCACTGTGTGTAGTGAATGGAGTGTTGCTTCACTTTCTAAATGCTGTCCTTTCAGAGAAAATCACTTTCCTTTGAAAGTGCCTTAAGCTACTTACAAGCATTTAACAGAAATTCACATGCGTTTTCTGAAAGTGATGAAGTCTGTTCCAACACTTCAATTCACTGTGCGAAGTGAAGGGAGTGTGGTTTCACTTTGTAAATGCTGTCCTTTCAGAGAAAATCACTTTCCTTTGAAAGTGCCATAAGCTACTTACAAGCATTTAACAGAAATTCACATGCGTTTTCTGAAAGTGATGAAGTCTGTTCCAACACTTCAATTCAGTGTGCGAAGTGAATGGAGTGTGGCTTCACTTTCTAAAGGCTGTCCTTTCAGAGAAAATCACTTTCCTTTGAAAGTGCCTTAAGTTGCTTACAAGAATTCAGCAGAAATTCACATGCGTTACTCTGAAAGAGAAGCAGTCTGTTCCAACGCTTCAATTCATTGTGCGAAGTGAATGGAGTGTTGCTTCACTTTCTAAATGCTGTCCTTTCAGAGAAAATCACTTTCCTTTGAAAGTGCCTTAAGCTACTTCCAAGCATTCACAAAAAACTCACATCCGTTTCTCTAAAAGAGAAGTAGTCTGTTCCAACACTTCAATTCACTGTGCGTAGTGAATGGAGTGTTGCTTCATTTTCTAAATGCTGTCCTTTCCGAGAAAATCACTTTCTTTTGAAAGTGCCTTAAGCCACTTACAAGCATTCACAAGAAACTCACATGCATTTTTCTGAAAGAGAAGCAGTCTGTTCCAACACTTCAATTCACTGTGAAAAGTGAATGGAGTGTTGTTTAACTTTCTAAATGCTGTCCTTTCAGAGAAAATCACTTTCCTTTGAAAGTGCCTTAAGCTGCTTACAAGAATTCAGCAGAAATTCACATGCGTTTCTCTGAAAGAGAAGCAGTCTGTTCCAACACTTCAATTCACTGTGCGAAGTGAATGGATTGTTGCTTCACTTCCTAAATGCTGTCCTTTTAGAGATAATCACTTTTCTTTGAAAGTGCCTTAAGCTACTTACAAGCATTCACAAAAAACTCACATCCGTTCCTCTGAAAGAGAAGTAGTCTGTTCCAACACTTCAATTCACTGTGCGTAGTGAATGGAGTGTTGCTTCACTTTCTAAATGCTGTCCTTTCAGAGAAAATCACCTCCTTTGAAAGTGCCTTAAGCTACTTACAAGCATTCACAAGAAACTCACATGCATTTTTCTGAAAAAGAAGCAGTCTGTTCCAACACTTTAATTCACTGTGCGAAGTGAATGGAGTGTTGCTTCACTTTCTAAATGCTGTCCTTTCAGAGAAAATCACTTTCCTTTGAAAGTGCCTTTAGCTACTTACAAGCATTCACAAAAAACTCACGTCTGTTTCTCTGAAAGAGAAGTAGTCTGTTCCAACACTTCAATTCACTGTGCGTAGTGAATGGAATGTTGCTTCACTTTCTAAATGATGTCCTTTCAGAGAAAATCACTTTCCTTTGAAAGTGCCTTAAGCCACTTACAAGCATTCACAAGAAACTCACATGCATTTTTCTGAAAGAGAAGCAGTCTGTTCCAACACTTCAATTCACTGTGCGAAGTGAATGGAGTGTTGTTTAACTTTCTAAATGCTGTCCTTTCAGAGAAAATCACTTTCCTTTGAAAGTGCCTTAAGCTACTTACAAGCATTCACAAGAAACTCACATGCATTTTTCTGAAAGAGAAGCAGTCTGTTCCAACACTTCAATACACTGTGCGAAGTGAATGGAGTGTTGCTTCACTATCTAAATGCTCTCCATTTAGAGAAAATCACTCTCTTTTGAAACTGCCTTAAGCTACTTACAAGCATTCACAAGAAACTCTCATCTGTTTCTCTGAAAGAGAAGCAGTCTTTTCCAACACTTCAATTCACTGATCGAAGTTAATGGAGTGTTGCTTCACTTTCTAACTGCTCTCCTTTTAGAGAAAATCACTCCCTTTTGAAACTGCGTTAAGCTACTTACAAGCATTCACAAGAAACTCACATGCATTTTTCTGAAAGAGAAGCAGTCTGTTCCAACACTTCAATTCACTGTGTGTAGTGAATGGAGTGTTGCTTCACTTTGTAAATGCTGTCCTTTCAGAGAAAATCACTTTCCTTTGAAAGTGCCTTAAGCTACTTACAAGCATTTAACAGAAATTCACATGCGTTTTCTGAAAGTGATGAAGTCTGTTCCAACACTTCAATTCAGTGTGCGAAGTGAATGGAGTGTGGCTTCACTTTCTAAATGCTGTCCTTTCAGAGAAAATCACTTTCCTTTGAAAGTGCCTTAAGCTACTTACAAGCATTTAACAGAAATTCACATGCTTTTCTCTGAAGAAGAAGCAGTCTGTTCCAACACTTCAATTCACTGTGCGAAGTGAATGGAGTGTTGCTTCACTTTCTAAATGCTGTCCTTTCAGAGAAAATCACTTTCCTTTGAAAGTGCCTTAAGTTGCTTACAAGAATTCAGCAGAAATTCACATGCGTTACTCTGAAAGAGAAGCAGTCTGTTCCAACGCTTCAATTCATTGTGCGAAGTGAATGGAGTGTTGCTTCACTTTCTAAATGCTGTCCTTTCAGAGAAAATCACTTTCCTTTGAAAGTGCCTTAAGCTACTTCCAAGCATTCACAAAAAACTCACATCCGTTTCTCTAAAAGAGAAGTAATCTGTTCCAACACTTCAATTCACTGTGCGTAGTGAATGGAGTGTTGCTTCATTTTCTAAATGCTGTCCTTTCAGAGAAAATCACTTTCCTTTGAAAGTGCCTTAAGCCACTTACAAGCATTCACAAGAAACTCACATGCATTTTTCTGAAAGAGAAGCAGTCTGTTCCAACACTTCAATTCACTGTGCAAAGTGAATGGAGTGTTGTTTAACTTTCTAAATGCTGTCCTTTCAGAGAAAATCACTTTCCTTTGAAAGTGCCTTAAGCTGCTTACAAGAATTCAGCAGAAATTCACATACGTTTCTCTGAAAGAGAAGCAGTCTGTTCCAACACTTCAATTCACTGTGCGAAGTGAGTGGATTGTTGCTTCACTTCCTAAATGCTGTCCTTTTAGAGATAATCACTTTCCTTTGAAAGTGCCTTAAGCTACTTACAAGCATTCACAAAAAACTCACATCCGTTCCTCTGAAAGAGAAGTAGTCTGTTCCAACACTTCAATTCACTGTGCGTAGTGAATGGAGTGTTGCTTCACTTTCTAAATGCTGTCCTTTCAGAGAAAATCACCTCCTTTGAAAGTGCTTTAAGCTACTTACAAGCATTCACAAGAAACTCACATGCATTTTTCTGAAAGAGAAGCAGTCTGTTCCAACACTTCAATACACTGTGCAAAGTGAATGGAGTGTTGCTTCACTATCTAAATGCTCTCCATTTAGAGAAAATCACTCTCTTTTGAAACTGCCTTAAGCTACTTACAAGCATTCACAAGAAACTCTCATCTGTTTCTCTGAAAGAGAAGCAGTCTTTTCCAACACTTCAATTCACTGTGCGAAGTGAATGGAGTGTTGCTTCACTTTGTAACTGCTCTCCTTTTAGAGAAAATCACTCCCTTTTGAAACTGCCTTAAGCTACTTAGAAGCATTCACTAGAAACTCACATACATTTTTCTTAAAGAGAAGCAGTCTGTTCCAACACTTCAATTCACTGTGTGTAGTGAATGGAGTGTTGCTTCACTTTCTAAATGCTGTCCTTTCAGAGAAAATCACTTTCCTTTGAAAGTGCCTTAAGCTACTTACAAGCATTTAACAGAAATTCACATGCGTTTTCTGAAATTGATGAAGTCTGTTCCAACACTTCAATTCACTGTGCGAAGTGAAGGGAGTGTGGCTTCACTTTCTAAATGCTGTCATTCAGAGAAAATCACTTTCCTTTGAAAGTGCCTTAAGCTACTTACAAGCATTTAACAGAAATTCACATGCTTTTCTCTGAAAGAGAAGCAGTCTGTTCCAACACTTCAATTCACTGTGCGAAGTGAATGGAGTGTTGCTTCACTTTCTAAATGCTGTCCTTTCAGAGAAAATCACTTTCCTTTGAAAGTGCCTTAAGTTGCTTACAAGAATTCAGCAGAAATTCACATGCGTTACTCTGAAAGAGAAGCAGTCTGTTCCAACACTTCAATTCACTGTGCGAGGTGAATGGAGTGTTGCTTCACTTTCTAAATGCTGTCCTTTCAGAGAAAATCACTTTCCTTTGAAAGTGCCTTAAGCTACTTCCAAGCATTCAAAAAAACTCACATCCGTTTCTCTAATAGAGAAGTAGTCTGTTCCAACACTTCAATTCACTGTGCGTAGTGAATGGAGTGTTGCTTCATTTTCTAAATGCTGTCCTTTCAGAGAAAATCACTTTCCTTTGAAAGTGCCTTAAGCCACTTACAAGCATTCACAAGAAACTCACATGCATTTTTCTGAAAGAGAAGCAGTCTGTTCCAACACTTCAATTCACTGTGCGAAGTGAATGGCGTGTTGTTTAACTTTCTAAATGCTGTCCTTTCAGAGAAAATCACTTTCCTTTGAAAGTGCCTTAAGCTGCTTTCAAGAATTCAGCAGAAATTCACATGCGTTTCTCTGAAAGAGAAGCAGTCTGTTCCAACACTTCAATTCACTCTGCGAAGTGAATGGATTGTTGCTTCACTTCCTAAATGCTGTCCTTTTAGAGATAATCACTTTCCTTTGAAATTGCCTTAAGCTACATACAAGCATTCACAAAAATCTCACATCCGTTCCTCTGAAAGAGAAGTAGTCTGTTCCAACACTTCAATTCACTGTGCGTAATGAATGGAGTGTTGTTTCATTTTCTATATGCTGTCCTTTCAGAGAAAATCACTTTCCTTTGAACGTGCCTTAAGCTACTTACAAGCATTCACAAGAAACTCACATGCATTTTTCTGAAAGAGAAGCAGTCTGTTCCAACACTTCAATTCACTGTGAAAAGTGAATGGAGTGTTGTTTAACTTTCTAAATGCTGTCCTTTCAGAGAAAATCACTTTCCTTTGAAAGTGCCTTAAGCTGCTTACAAGAATTCAGCAGAAATTCACATGCGTTTCTCTGAAAGAGAAGCAGTCTGTTCCAACACTTCAATTCACTGTGCGAAGTGAATGGATTGTTGCTTCACTTCCTAAATGCTGTCCTTTTAGAGATAATCACTTTTCTTTGAAAGTGCCTTAAGCTACTTACAAGCATTCACAAAAAACTCACATCCGTTCCTCTGAAAGAGAAGTAGTCTGTTCCAACACTTCAATTCACTGTGCGTAGTGAATGGAGTGTTGCTTCACTTTCTAAATGCTGTCCTTTCAGAGAAAATCACCTCCTTTGAAAGTGCCTTAAGCTACTTACAAGCATTCACAAGAAACTCACATGCATTTTTCTGAAAAAGAAGCAGTCTGTTCCAACACTTTAATTCACTGTGCGAAGTGAATGGAGTGTTGCTTCACTTTCTAAATGCTGTCCTTTCAGAGAAAATCACTTTCCTTTGAAAGTGCCTTTAGCTACTTACAAGCATTCACAAAAAACTCACGTCTGTTTCTCTGAAAGTGAAGTAGTCTGTTCCAACACTTCAATTCACTGTGCGTAGTGAATGGAATGTTGCTTCACTTTCTAAATGATGTCCTTTCAGAGAAAATCACTTTCCTTTGAAAGTGCCTTAAGCCACTTACAAGCATTCACAAGAAACTCACATGCATTTTTCTGAAAGAGAAGCAGTCTGTTCCAACACTTCAATTCACTGTGCGAAGTGAATGGAGTGTTGTTTAACTTTCTAAATGCTGTCCTTTCAGAGAAAATCACTTTCCTTTGAAAGTGCCTTAAGCTACTTACAAGCATTCACAAGAAACTCACATGCATTTTTCTGAAAGAGAAGCAGTCTGTTCCAACACTTCAATACACTGTGCGAAGTGAATGGAGTGTTGCTTCACTATCTAAATGCTCTCCATTTAGAGAAAATCACTCTCTTTTGAAACTGCCTTAAGCTACTTACAAGCATTCACAAGAAACTCTCATCTGTTTCTCTGAAAGAGAAGCAGTCTTTTCCAACACTTCAATTCACTGATCGAAGTTAATGGAGTGTTGCTTCACTTTCTAACTGCTCTCCTTTTAGAGAAAATCACTCCCTTTTGAAACTGCGTTAAGCTACTTACAAGCATTCACAAGAAACTCACATGCATTTTTCTGAAAGAGAAGCTTTCTGTTCCAACACTTCAATTCACTGTGTGTAGTGAATGGAGTGTTGCTTCACTTTGTAAATGCTGTCCTTTCAGAGAAAATCACTTTCCTTTGAAAGTGCCTTAAGCTACTTACAAGCATTTAACAGAAATTCACATGCGTTTTCTGAAAGTGATGAAGTCTGTTCCAACACTTCAATTCAGTGTGCGAAGTGAATGGAGTGTGGCTTCACTTTCTAAATGCTGTCCTTTCAGAGAAAATCACTTTCCTTTGAAAGTGCCTTAAGCTACTTACAAGCATTTAACAGAAATTCACATGCTTTTCTCTGAAGAAGAAGCAGTCTGTTCCAACACTTCAATTCACTGTGCGAAGTGAATGGAGTGTTGCTTCACTTTCTAAATGCTGTCCTTTCAGAGAAAATCACTTTCCTTTGAAAGTGCCTTAAGTTGCTTACAAGAATTCAGCAGAAATTCACATGCGTTACTCTGAAAGAGAAGCAGTCTGTTCCAACGCTTCAATTCATTGTGCGAAGTGAATGGAGTGTTGCTTCACTTTCTAAATGCTGTCCTTTCAGAGAAAATCACTTTCCTTTGAAAGTGCCTTAAGCTACTTCCAAGCATTCACAAAAAACTCACATCCGTTTCTCTAAAAGAGAAGTAATCTGTTCCAACACTTCAATTCACTGTGCGTAGTGAATGGAGTGTTGCTTCATTTTCTAAATGCTGTCCTTTCAGAGAAAATCACTTTCCTTTGAAAGTGCCTTAAGCCACTTACAAGCATTCACAAGAAACTCACATGCATTTTTCTGAAAGAGAAGCAGTCTGTTCCAACACTTCAATTCACTGTGCAAAGTGAATGGAGTGTTGTTTAACTTTCTAAATGCTGTCCTTTCAGAGAAAATCACTTTCCTTTGAAAGTGCCTTAAGCTGCTTACAAGAATTCAGCAGAAATTCACATACGTTTCTCTGAAAGAGAAGCAGTCTGTTCCAACACTTCAATTCACTGTGCGAAGTGAGTGGATTGTTGCTTCACTTCCTAAATGCTGTCCTTTTAGAGATAATCACTTTCCTTTGAAAGTGCCTTAAGCTACTTACAAGCATTCACAAAAAACTCACATCCGTTCCTCTGAAAGAGAAGTAGTCTGTTCCAACACTTCAATTCACTGTGCGTAGTGAATGGAGTGTTGCTTCACTTTCTAAATGCTGTCCTTTCAGAGAAAATCACCTCCTTTGAAAGTGCTTTAAGCTACTTACAAGCATTCACAAGAAACTCACATGCATTTTTCTGAAAGAGAAGCAGTCTGTTCCAACACTTCAATACACTGTGCAAAGTGAATGGAGTGTTGCTTCACTATCTAAATGCTCTCCATTTAGAGAAAATCACTCTCTTTTGAAACTGCCTTAAGCTACTTACAAGCATTCACAAGAAACTCTCATCTGTTTCTCTGAAAGAGAAGCAGTCTTTTCCAACACTTCAATTCACTGTGCGAAGTGAATGGAGTGTTGCTTCACTTTGTAACTGCTCTCCTTTTAGAGAAAATCACTCCCTTTTGAAACTGCCTTAAGCTACTTAGAAGCATTCACTAGAAACTCACATACATTTTTCTTAAAGAGAAGCAGTCTGTTCCAACACTTCAATTCACTGTGTGTAGTGAATGGAGTGTTGCTTCACTTTCTAAATGCTGTCCTTTCAGAGAAAATCACTTTCCTTTGAAAGTGCCTTAAGCTACTTACAAGCATTTAACAGAAATTCACATGCGTTTTCTGAAAGTGATGAAGTCTGTTCCAACACTTCAATTCACTGTGCGAAGTGAAGGGAGTGTGGCTTCACTTTCTAAATGCTGTCATTCAGAGAAAATCACTTTCCTTTGAAAGTGCCTTAAGCTACTTACAAGCATTTAACAGAAATTCACATGCTTTTCTCTGAAAGAGAAGCAGTCTGTTCCAACACTTCAATTCACTGTGCGAAGTGAATGGAGTGTTGCTTCACTTTCTAAATGCTGTCCTTTCAGAGAAAATCACTTTCCTTTGAAAGTGCCTTAAGTTGCTTACAAGAATTCAGCAGAAATTCACATGCGTTACTCTGAAAGAGAAGCAGTCTGTTCCAACACTTCAATTCACTGTGCGAGGTGAATGGAGTGTTGCTTCACTTTCTAAATGCTGTCCTTTCAGAGAAAATCACTTTCCTTTGAAAGTGCCTTAAGCTACTTCCAAGCATTCACAAAAAACTCACATCCGTTTCTCTAATAGAGAAGTAGTCTGTTCCAACACTTCAATTCACTGTGCGTAGTGAATGGAGTGTTGCTTCATTTTCTAAATGCTGTCCTTTCAGAGAAAATCACTTTCCTTTGAAAGTGCCTTAAGCCACTTACAAGCATTCACAAGAAACTCACATGCATTTTTCTGAAAGAGAAGCAGTCTGTTCCAACACTTCAATTCACTGTGCGAAGTGAATGGCGTGTTGTTTAACTTTCTAAATGCTGTCCTTTCAGAGAAAATCACTTTCCTTTGAAAGTGCCTTAAGCTGCTTTCAAGAATTCAGCAGAAATTCACATGCGTTTCTCTGAAAGAGAAGCAGTCTGTTCCAACACTTCAATTCACTCTGCGAAGTGAATGGATTGTTGCTTCACTTCCTAAATGCTGTCCTTTTAGAGATAATCACTTTCCTTTGAAATTGCCTTAAGCTACATACAAGCATTCACAAAAATCTCACATCCGTTCCTCTGAAAGAGAAGTAGTCTGTTCCAACACTTCAATTCACTGTGCGTAATGAATGGAGTGTTGTTTCATTTTCTATATGCTGTCCTTTCAGAGAAAATCACTTTCCTTTGAACGTGCCTTAAGCTACTTACAAGCATTCACAAGAAACTCACATGCATTTCTCTGAAAGAGAAGCAGTCTGTTCCAACACTTCAATTCACTGTGCGAAGTGAATGGAGTGTTGCTTCACTTTCTAACTGCTCTCCTTTTAGAGAAAATCACTCCCTTTTGAAACTGCATTAAGCTACATACAAGCATTCACTAGAAACTCACATGCATTTTTCTGAAAGAGAAGCAGTCTGTTCCAACACTTCAATTCACTGTGTGTAGTGAATGGTGTGTTGCTTCACTTTCTAAATGCTGTCCTTTCAGAGAAAATCACGTTCCTTTGAAAGTGCCTTAAGCTACTTACAAGCATTTAACAGAAATTCACATGCGTTTCTCTGAAAGTGATGCAGTCTGTTCCAACATTTCTATTCAGTGTGCGAAGTGAATGGAGTGTTGCTTCACTTTCTAAATGCTGTCCTTTCAGAGAAAATCACTTACTTTGAAAGTGCCTTAAGCTACATACAAGCACTCACCAAAAACTCACATCCGTTTCTCTGAAAGAGAAGTAGTCTGTTCCAACACTTCAATTCACTGTGCCTAGTGAATGGAGTGTTGCTTCACTTTCTAAATGCTGTCCTTTCAGAGAAAATCACTTTCCTTTGAAAGTGCCTTAAGCTGCTTACAAGAATTCAGCAGAAATTCACATGCGTTTTTCTGAAAGAGAAGCAGTCTGTTCCAACACTTCAATTCACTGTGCGAAGTGAATGGATTGTTGCTTCACTTTCTAAATGCTCTCCTTTTTGGAGAAAATCACTCTCTTTTGAAACTGCCTTAAGCTACTTACAAGCATTCACAAGACATTCACATGCATTTTTCTGAAAGAGAAGCAGTCTGTTCCAACACTTCAATTCACTGTGCGAAGTGAATGGAGTGTGGCTTCACTTTCTAAATGCAGTCATTTCAGAGAAAATCACTTTCTTTTGAAAGTGCCTTAAGTTGCTTACAAGAATTCAGCAGAAATTCACATGCATTATTCTGAAAGAGAAGCAGTCTGTTCCAACACTTCAATTCACTGTGCGAAGTGAATGGAGTGTGGCTTCACTTTCTAAATGCAGTCTTTTCAGAGAAAATCACTTTCCTTTGAAAGTGCCTTAAGCTACTTACAAGCATTCACAAAAAACTCACATCCGTTTCTCTAAAAGAGAAGTAGTCTGTTCCAACACTTCAATTCACTGTGCGTAATAAATGGAGTGTTGTTTCATTTTCTATATGCTGTCCTTTCAGAGAAAATCACTTTACTTTTAAAGTGCCTTAAGCTACTTACAAGCATTCACAAGAAACTCACATGCATTTCTCTGAAAGAGAAGCAGTCTGTTTCAACACTTCAATTCACTGTGCGAAGTGAATGGAGTGTTGCTTCACTTTCTAACTGCTCTCCTTTTAGAGAAAATCACTCCCTTTTGAAACTGCCTTAAGCTACTTAAAAGCATTCACTAGAAACTCACATGCATTTTTCTGAAAGAGAAGCAGTCTGTTCCAACACTTCAATTCACTGTGTGTAGTGAATGGAGTGTTGCTTCACTTTCTAAATGCTGTCCTTTCAGAGAAAATCACTTTCCTTTGAAAGAGCCTTAAGCTACTTACAAGCATTCAAAAGAAACTCTCATGCATTTTTCTCAAATAGAAGCAGTCTGTTCCAACACTTCAATTCACTGTGCGAAGTGAATGGAGTTTTGCTTCACTTTCTAAATGCTGTACTTTCAGAGAAAATCACTTTCCTTTGAAAGTGCCTTAAGCTACTTACAAGCATTCACAAAAAACTCACATCCGTTTCTCTGAAAGAGAAGTAGTCTGTTCCAACACTTCAATTCACTGTGCGTAGTGAATGGAGTTTGCTTCACTTTCTAAATGCTGTCCTTTCAGAGAAAATCACTTTCCTTTGAAAGTGCCTTAAGCCACATACAAGCATTCACAAGAAACTCACATGCATTTTTCTGAAAGAGAAGCAGTCTGTTCCAACACTTCAATTCACTGTGCGAAGTGAATGGAGTGTTGTTTAACTTTCTAAATGCTGTCCTTTCAGAGAAAATCACTTTCCTTTGAAAGTGCCTTAAGCTACTTAAAAGCATTCACAAGAAACTCACATGCATTTTTCTGAAAGAGAAGCAGTCTGTTCCAACACTTCAATACACTGTGCAAAGTGAATGGAGTGTTGCGTCACTATCTAAATGCTCTCCATTTAGAGAAAATCACTCTCTTTTGAAACTGCCTTAAGCTACTTACAAGCATTCACAAGAAACTCTCATCTGTTTCTCTGAAAGAGAAGCAGTCTGTTCCAACACTTCAATTCACTGTGTGTAGTGAATGGAGTGTTGCTTCACTTTCTAAATGCTGTCCTTTCAGAGAAAATCACTTTCCTTTGAAAGTGCCTTAAGTTGCTTACAAGAATTCAGCAGAAATTCACATGCGTTATTCTGAAAGAGAAGCAGTCTGTTCCAACACTTCAATTCATTGTGCGAAGTGAATGGAGTGTTGCTTCACTTTCTAAATGCTTTCCTTTCAGAGAAAATCACTTTCCTTTGAAAGTGCCTTAAGTTGCTTACAAGAATTCAGCAGAAATTCACATGCGTTACTCTGAAAGAGAAGCAGTCTGTTCCAACACTTCAATTCATTGTGCGAAGTGAATGGAGTGTTGCTTCACTTTCTAAATGCTGTCCTTTCAGAGAAAATCACTTTCCTTTGAAAGTGCCTTAAGCTACTTCCAAGCATTCACAAAAAACTCACATCCGTTTCTCTAAAAGAGAAGTAGTCTGTTCCAACACTTCAATTCACTGTGCGTAGTGAATGGAGTGTTGCTTCATTTTCTAAATGCTGTCCTTTCAGAGAAAATCACTTTCCTTTGAAAGTGCCTTAAGCTACTTACAAGTATTCACAAGAAACTCACATGCATTTTTCTGAAAGAGAAGCAGTCTGTTCCAACACTTCCATTCACTGTGGGAAGTGAATGGTGTGTTGCTTCACTTTCGAACTGCTCTCCTTTTAGAGAAAATCACTCTCTTTTAAAACTGCCTTAAGATACTTACAAGCATTCACAAGACACTCACATGCATTTTTCTGAAAGAGAAGCAGTCTGTTCCAACACTTCAATTCACTGTGCGAAGTGAATGGAGTGTGGCTTCACTTTCTAAATGCAGTCATTTCAGAGAAAATCACTTTCCTTTGAAAGTGCCTTAAGCTACTTACAAGCATTCACAAAAAACTCACATCCGTTTCTCTAAAAGAGAAGTAGTCTGTTCCAACACTTCAATTCACTGTGCGTAATGAATGGAGTGTTGCTTCACTTTCTAACTGCTCTCCTTTTAGAGAAAATCACTCCCTTTTGAAACTGCATTAAGCTACTTACAAGCATTCACTAGAAACTCACATGCATTTTTCTGAAAGAGAAGCAGTCTGTTCCAACACTTCAATTCACTGTGTGTAGTGAATGGAGTGTTGCTTCACTTTCTAAATGCTGTCCTTTCAGAGAAAATCACTTTCCTTTGAAAGAGCCTTAAGCTACTTACAAGCATTCAAAAGAAACTCTCATGCAATTTTCTGAAAGAGAAGCAGTCTGTTCCAACGCTTCAATTCACTGTGCGAAGTGAATGGAGTGTTGCTTCACTTTCTAAATGCTGTCCTTTCAGAGAAAATCACTTTCCTTTGAAAGTGCCTTAAGCTACTTACAAGCATTTAACAGAAATTCTCATGCGTTTCTCTGAAAGTGATGCAGTCTGTTCCAACACTTCAATTCACTGTGCGAAGTGAATGGAGTGTTGCTTCACTTTCTAAATGCTGTCCTTTCAGAGAAAATCACTTTCTTTGAAAGTGCCTTAAGCTACATACAAGCACTCACCAAAAATTCACATCCGTTTCTCTGAAAGAGAAGTAGTCTGTTCCAACACTTCAATTCACTGTGCCTAGTGAATGGAGTGTTGCTTCACTTTCTAAATGCTGTCCTTTCAGAGAAAATCACTTTCCTTTGAAAGTGCCTTAAGCTGCTTACAAGAATTCAGCAGAAATTCACATGCGTTTCTCTGAAAGAGAAGCAGTCTGTTCCAACACTTCAATTCACTGTGCGAAGTGAATGGATTGTTGCTTCACTTCCTAAATGCTGTCCTTTTAGAGATAATCACTTTCCTTTGAAAGTGCCTTAAGCTACTTACAAGCATTCACAAAAAACTCACATCCGTTCCTCTGAAAGAGAAGTAGTCTGTTCCAACACTTCAATTCACTGTGCGTAGTGAATGGAGTGTTGCTTCACTTTCTAAATGCTCTCCTTTTAGAGAAAATCACTCTCTTTTGAAACTGCCTTAAGCTACTTACAAGCAATCGCAAGACACTCACATGCATTATTCTGAAAGAGAAGCAGTCTGTTCCAACACTTCAATTCACTGTGCGAAGTGAATGGAGTGTGGCTTCACTTTCTAAATGCAGTCTTTTCAGAGAAAATCACTTTCCCTTGAAAGTGCCTTAAGCTACTTACAAGCATTCACAAAAAACTCACATCCGTTTCTCTAAAAGAGAAGTAGTCTGTTCCAACACTTCAATTCACTGTGCGTAATGAATGGAGTGTTGTTTCATTTTCTATATGCGGTCCTTTCAGAGAAAATCACTTTACTTTTAAAGTGCCTTAAGCTACTTACAAGCATTCACAAGAAACTCACATGCATTTCTCTGAAAGAGAAGCAGTCTGTTCCAACACTTCAATTCACTGTGCGTAGTGAATGGAGTGTTGCTTCACTTTCTAAACGCTGTCCTTTCAGAGAAAATCACTTTCCTTTGAAAGTGCCTTAAGCCACTTACAAGCATTCACAAGAAACTCACATGCATTTTTCTGAAAGAGAAGCAGTCTGTTCCAACACTTCAATTCACTGTGCGAAGTGAATGGAGTGTTGTTTAACTTTCTAAATGCTGTCCTTTCAGAGAAAATCACTTTCCTTTGAAAGTGCCTTAAGCTACTTAAAAGCATTCACAAGAAACTCACATGCATTTTTCTGAAAGAGAAGCAGTCTGTTCCAACACTTCAATACACTGTGCAAAGTGAATGGAGTGTTGCTTCACTATCTAAATCCTCTCCATTTAGAGAAAATCACTCTCTTTTGAAACTGCCTTAAGCTACTTACAAGCATTCACAAGAAACTCTCATCTGTTTCTATGAAAGAGAAGCAGTCTTTTCCAACACTTCAATTCACTGAGCGAAGTGAATGGAGTGTTGCTTCACTTTCTAACTGCTCTCCTTTTAGAGAAAATCACTCCCTTTTGAAACTGCCTTAAGCTACTTACAAGCATTCACAAGAAACTCACATGCATTTTTCTGAAAGAGAAGCAGTCTGTTCCAACACTTCAAGTCACTGTGTGTAGTGAATGGAGTGTTGCTTCACTTTCTAAATGCTGTCCTTTCAGAGAAAATCACTTTCCTTTGAAAGTGCCTTAAGTTGCTTACAAGAATTCAGCAGAAATTCACATGCGTTACTCTGAAAGAGAAGCAGTCTGTTCCAACACTTCAATTCATTGTGCGAAGTGAATGGAGTGTTGCTTCACTTTCTAAATGCTGTCCTTTCAGAGAAAATCACTTTCCTTTGAAAGTGCCTTAAGTTGCTTAAAAGAATTCAGCAGAAATTCACATGCGTTACTCTGAAAGAGAGGCAGTCTGTTCCAACACTTCAATTCATTGTGCGAAGTGAATGGAGTGTTGCTTCACTTTCTAACTGCTCTCCTTTTAGAGAAAATCACTCCCTTTTGAAACTGCATTAAGCTACTTACAAGCATTCAAAAGAAACTCTCATGCATTTTTCTCAAAGAGAAGCAGTCTGTTCCAACACTTCAATTCACTGTGCGAAGTGAATGGAGTGTTGCTTCACTTTCTAAATGCTGTACTTTCAGAGAAAATCACTTTCCTTTGAAAGTGCCTTAAGCTACTTACAAGCATTCACAAAAAACTCACATCCGTTTCTCTGAAAGAGAAGTAGTCTGTTCCAACACTTCAATTCACTGTGCGTAGTGAATGGAGTGTTGCTTCACTTTCTAAACGCTGTCCTTTCAGAGAAAATCACTTTCCTTTGAAAGTGCCTTAAGCCACTTACAAGCATTCACAAGAAACTCACATGCATTTTTCTGAAAGAGAAGCAGTCTGTTCCAACACTTCAACTCACTGTGCGAAGTGAATGGAGTGTTGTTTAACTTTCTAAATGCTGTCCTTTCAGAGAAAATCACTTTCCTTTGAAAGTGCCTTAAGCTACTTAAAAGCATTCACAAGAAACTCTCATGCATTTTTCTGAAAGAGATGCAGTCTGTTCCAACACTTCAATACACTGTGCAAAGTGAATGGAGTGTTGCTTCACTATCTAAATGCTCTCCATTTAGAGAAAATCACTCTCTTTTGAAACTGCCTTAAGCTACTTACAAGCATTCACAAGAAACTCTCATCTGTTTCTCTGAAAGAGAAGCAGTCTTTTCCAACACTTCAATTCACTGAGCGAAGTGAATGGAGTGTTGCTTCACTTTCTAACTGCTCTCCTTTTAGAGAAAATCACTCCCTTTTGAAACTGCCTTAAGCTACTTACAAGCATTCACAAGAAACTCACATGCATTTTTCTGAAAGAGAAGCAGTCTGTTCCAACACTTCAATTCACTGTGTGTAGTGAATGGAGTGTTGCTTCACTTTCTAAATGCTGTCCTTTCAGAGAAAATCACTTTCCTTTGAAAGTGCCTTAAGTTGCTTACAAGAATTCAGCAGAAATTCACATGCGTTACTCTGAAAGAGAAGCAGTCTGTTCCAACACTTCAATTCATTGTGCGAAGTGAATGGAGTGTTGCTTCACTTTCTAAATGCTGTCCTTTCAGAGAAAATCACTTTCCTTTGAAAGTGCCTTAAGTTGCTTACAAGAATTCAGCAGAAATTCACATGCGTTACTCTGAAAGAGAAGCAGTCTGTTCCAACACTTCAATTCATTGTGCGATGTGAATGGAGTGTTGCTTCACTTTCTAAATGCTGTCCTTTCAGAGAAAATCACTTTCCTTTGAAAGTGCCTTAAGTTGCTTAAAAGAATTCAGCAGAAATTCACATGCGTTACTCTGAAAGAGAGGCAGTCTGTTCCAACACTTCAATTCATTGTGCGAAGTGAATGGAGTGTTGCTTCACTTTCTAACTGCTCTCCTTTTAGAGAAAATCACTCCCTTTTGAAACTGCATTAAGCTACTTACAAGCATTCAAAAGAAACTCTCATGCATTTTTCTCAAAGAGAAGCAGTCTGTTCCAACACTTCAATTCACTGTGCGAAGTGAATGGAGTGTTGCTTCACTTTCTAAATGCTGTACTTTCAGAGAAAATCACTTTCCTTTGAAAGTGCCTTAAGCTACTTACAAGCATTCACAAAAAACTCACATCCGTTTCTCTGAAAGAGAAGTAGTCTGTTCCAACACTTCAATTCACTGTGCGTAGTGAATGGAGTGTTGCTTCACTTTCTAAACGCTGTCCTTTCAGAGAAAATCACTTTCCTTTGAAAGTGCCTTAAGCCACTTACAAGCATTCACAAGAAACTCACATGCATTTTTCTGAAAGAGAAGCAGTCTGTTCCAACACTTCAATTCACTGTGCGAAGTGAATGGAGTGTTGTTTAACTTTCTAAATGCTGTCCTTTCAGAGAAAATCACTTTCCTTTGAAAGTGCCTTAAGCTACTTAAAAGCATTCACAAGAAACTCACATGCATTTTTCTGAAAGAGAAGCAGTCTGTTCCAACACTTCAATACACTGTGCAAAGTGAATGGAGTGTTGCTTCACTATCTAAATCCTCTCCATTTAGAGAAAATCACTCTCTTTTGAAACTGCCTTAAGCTACTTACAAGCATTCACAAGAAACTCTCATCTGTTTCTATGAAAGAGAAGCAGTCTTTTCCAACACTTCAATTCACTGAGCGAAGTGAATGGAGTGTTGCTTCACTTTCTAACTGCTCTCCTTTTAGAGAAAATCACTCCCTTTTGAAACTGCCTTAAGCTACTTACAAGCATTCACAAGAAACTCACATGCATTTTTCTGAAAGAGAAGCAGTCTGTTCCAACACTTCAAGTCACTGTGTGTAGTGAATGGAGTGTTGCTTCACTTTCTAAATGCTGTCCTTTCAGAGAAAATCACTTTCCTTTGAAAGTGCCTTAAGTTGCTTACAAGAATTCAGCAGAAATTCACATGCGTTACTCTGAAAGAGAAGCAGTCTGTTCCAACACTTCAATTCATTGTGCGAAGTGAATGGAGTGTTGCTTCACTTTCTAAATGCTGTCCTTTCAGAGAAAATCACTTTCCTTTGAAAGTGCCTTAAGTTGCTTAAAAGAATTCAGCAGAAATTCACATGCGTTACTCTGAAAGAGAGGCAGTCTGTTCCAACACTTCAATTCATTGTGCGAAGTGAATGGAGTGTTGCTTCACTTTCTAACTGCTCTCCTTTTAGAGAAAATCACTCCCTTTTGAAACTGCATTAAGCTACTTACAAGCATTCAAAAGAAACTCTCATGCATTTTTCTCAAAGAGAAGCAGTCTGTTCCAACACTTCAATTCACTGTGCGAAGTGAATGGAGTGTTGCTTCACTTTCTAAATGCTGTACTTTCAGAGAAAATCACTTTCCTTTGAAAGTGCCTTAAGCTACTTACAAGCATTCACAAAAAACTCACATCCGTTTCTCTGAAAGAGAAGTAGTCTGTTCCAACACTTCAATTCACTGTGCGTAGTGAATGGAGTGTTGCTTCACTTTCTAAACGCTGTCCTTTCAGAGAAAATCACTTTCCTTTGAAAGTGCCTTAAGCCACTTACAAGCATTCACAAGAAACTCACATGCATTTTTCTGAAAGAGAAGCAGTCTGTTCCAACACTTCAACTCACTGTGCGAAGTGAATGGAGTGTTGTTTAACTTTCTAAATGCTGTCCTTTCAGAGAAAATCACTTTCCTTTGAAAGTGCCTTAAGCTACTTAAAAGCATTCACAAGAAACTCTCATGCATTTTTCTGAAAGAGATGCAGTCTGTTCCAACACTTCAATACACTGTGCAAAGTGAATGGAGTGTTGCTTCACTATCTAAATGCTCTCCATTTAGAGAAAATCACTCTCTTTTGAAACTGCCTTAAGCTACTTACAAGCATTCACAAGAAACTCTCATCTGTTTCTCTGAAAGAGAAGCAGTCTTTTCCAACACTTCAATTCACTGAGCGAAGTGAATGGAGTGTTGCTTCACTTTCTAACTGCTCTCCTTTTAGAGAAAATCACTCCCTTTTGAAACTGCCTTAAGCTACTTACAAGCATTCACAAGAAACTCACATGCATTTTTCTGAAAGAGAAGCAGTCTGTTCCAACACTTCAATTCACTGTGTGTAGTGAATGGAGTGTTGCTTCACTTTCTAAATGCTGTCCTTTCAGAGAAAATCACTTTCCTTTGAAAGTGCCTTAAGTTGCTTACAAGAATTCAGCAGAAATTCACATGCGTTACTCTGAAAGAGAAGCAGTCTGTTCCAACACTTCAATTCATTGTGCGAAGTGAATGGAGTGTTGCTTCACTTTCTAAATGCTGTCCTTTCAGAGAAAATCACTTTCCTTTGAAAGTGCCTTAAGTTGCTTACAAGAATTCAGCAGAAATTCACATGCGTTACTCTGAAAGAGAAGCAGTCTGTTCCAACACTTCAATTCATTGTGCGATGTGAATGGAGTGTTGCTTCACTTTCTAAATGCTGTCCTTTCAGAGAAAATCACTTTCCTTTGAAAGTGCCTTAAGTTGCTTAAAAGAATTCAGCAGAAATTCACATGCGTTACTCTGAAAGAGAGGCAGTCTGTTCCAACACTTCAATTCATTGTGCGAAGTGAATGGAGTGTTGCTTCACTTTCTAACTGCTCTCCTTTTAGAGAAAATCACTCCCTTTTGAAACTGCATTAAGCTACTTACAAGCATTCAAAAGAAACTCTCATGCATTTTTCTCAAAGAGAAGCAGTCTGTTCCAACACTTCAATTCACTGTGCGAAGTGAATGGAGTGTTGCTTCACTTTCTAAATGCTGTACTTTCAGAGAAAATCACTTTCCTTTGAAAGTGCCTTAAGCTACTTACAAGCATTCACAAAAAACTCACATCCGTTTCTCTGAAAGAGAAGTAGTCTGTTCCAACACTTCAATTCACTGTGCGTAGTGAATGGAGTGTTGCTTCACTTTCTAAACGCTGTCCTTTCAGAGAAAATCACTTTCCTTTGAAAGTGCCTTAAGCCACTTACAAGCATTCACAAGAAACTCACATGCATTTTTCTGAAAGAGAAGCAGTCTGTTCCAACACTTCAACTCACTGTGCGAAGTGAATGGAGTGTTGTTTAACTTTCTAAATGCTGTCCTTTCAGAGAAAATCACTTTCCTTTGAAAGTGCCTTAAGCTACTTAAAAGCATTCACAAGAAACTCACATGCATTTTTCTGAAAGAGATGCAGTCTGTTCCAACACTTCAATACACTGTGCAAAGTGAATGGAGTGTTGCTTCACTATCTAAATGCTCTCCATTTAGAGAAAATCACTCTCTTTTGAAACTGCCTTAAGCTACTTACAAGCATTCACAAGAAACTCTCATCTGTTTCTCTGAAAGAGAAGCAGTCTTTTCCAACACTTCAATTCACTGAGCGAAGTGAATGGAGTGTTGCTTCACTTTCTAACTGCTCTCCTTTTAGAGAAAATCACTCCCTTTTGAAACTGCCTTAAGCTACTTACAAGCATTCACAAGAAACTCACATGCATTTTTCTGAAAGAGAAGCAGTCTGTTCCAACACTTCAATTCACTGTGTGTAGTGAATGGAGTGTTGCTTCACTTTCTAAATGCTGTCCTTTCAGAGAAAATCACTTTCCTTTGAAAGTGCCTTAAGTTGCTTACAAGAATTCAGCAGAAATTCACATGCGTTACTCTGAAAGAGAAGCAGTCTGTTCCAACACTTCAATTCATTGTGCGAAGTGAATGGAGTGTTGCTTCACTTTCTAAATGCTGTCCTTTCAGAGAAAATCACTTTCCTTTGAAAGTGCCTTAAGTTGCTTACAAGAATTCAGCAGAAATTCACATGCGTTACTCTGAAAGAGAAGCAGTCTGTTCCAACACTTCAATTCATTGTGCGAAGTGAATGGAGTGTTGCTTCACTTTCTAAATGCTGTCCTTTCAGAGAAAACCACTTTCCTTTGAAAGTGCCTTAAGCTACTTCCAAGCATTCACAAAAAACTCACATCCGTTTCTCTAAAAGAGAAGTAGTCTGTTCCAACACTTCAATTCACTGTGCGTAGTGAATGGAGTGTTGCTTCATTTTCTAAATGCTGTCCTTTCAGAGAAAATCACTTTCCTTTGAAAGTGCCTTAAGCTACTTACAAGTATTCACAAGAAACTCACATGCATTTTTCTGAAAGAGAAGCAGTCTGTTCCAACACTTCCATTCACTGTGGGAAGTGAATGGTGTGTTGCTTCACTTTCTAACTGCTCTCCTTTTAGAGAAAATCACTCTCTTTTAAAACTGCCTTAAGATACTTACAAGCATTCACAAGACACTCACATGCATTTTTCTGAAAGAGAAGCAGTCTGTTCCAACACTTCAATTCACTGTGCGAAGTGAATGGAGTGTGGCTTCACTTTCTAAATGCAGTCATTTCAGAGAAAATCACTTTCCTTTGAAAGTGCCTTAAGCTACTTACAAGCATTCACTAGAAACTCACATGCATTTTTCTGAAAGAGAAGCAGTCTGTTCCAACACTTCAATTCACTGTGTGTAGTGAATGGAGTGTTGCTTCACTTTCTAAATGCTGTCCTTTCAGAGAAAATCACTTTCCTTTGAAAGAGCCTTAAGCTACTTACAAGCATTCAAAAGAAACTCTCATGCATTTTTCTGAAAGAGAAGCAGTCTGTTCCAACGCTTCAATTCACTGTGCGAAGTGAATGGAGTGTTGCTTCACTTTCTAAATGCTGTCCTTTCAGAGATAATCACTTTCCTTTGAAAGTGCCTTAAGCTAATTACAAGCATTCACAAAAAACTCACATCCGTTCCTCTGAAAGAGAAGTAGTCTGTTCCAACACTTCAATTCACTGTGCGTAGTGAATGGAGTGTTGCTTCACTTTCTAAATGCTGTACTTTCAGAGAAAATCACTTTCCTTTGAAAGTGCCTTAAGCTACTTATAAGCATTCACCAGCAACTCACATGACTTTCTCTGAAAGAGAAGCAGTGTGTTCCAACACTTCAATTCACAGTGCAAAGTGAATGGAGTGTTGCTTCACTTTCTAAATGCTGTACTTTCAGAGAAAATCACTTTCCTTTGAAACTGCCTTAAACTATTTACAAGCATTTACCAGCAACTCACATGAGTTTCTCTGAAAGGGAAGCAGTCTGTTCCAACACTTCAATTCACTGTGCGAAGTGAATGGAGGGTTGCTTCACTTTCTAAAGGCTGTACTTTCAGAGAAAATCACTTTCCTTTGAAACTGCCTTAAGCTACCTACAAGCATTCAACAGCAACTCACATGCATTTTTCTGAAATATAAGCAGTCTGTTCCAACACTTCAATTCACTTTGCGAAGTGAATGGAGTGTTGCTTCACTTTCTAAATGCTGTAATTTCAGAGAAAATCACTTTCTTTGAAAGTGCCTTAAAATAATTATAAGCATTCACAAGAAACTCACATGCATTTCTTTGAAAGAGAAGCAGTCTGTTCCAACACTTCATTTCACTGTGCGAAGTGAATGGAGTGTTGCTTCACTTTCTAAATGCTGTAATTTCAGAGAAAGTCACTTTCTTTGAAAGTACCTTAAAATAATAATAAGCATTCACCATCAACTCACATACATTTCTCTGAAAGAGAAGCAGTCTCTTCCAACACTTCAATTCACTGTGCGAAGAGAATGGAGTGTTGCTTCACTTTCTACATGCTGTACTTTCAGAGAAAATAACATTCATTGATAGCGCCTTAAGCTACTTACAAGCATTCACCAGCAACTCACATGAGTTTCTCTGAAAGAGAGGCAGTCTTTTACAACACTTCAATTCACTGTGCGAAGTGACTGGAGTGTTACTTCACTTTCTAAATGCTGTACTTTCAGAGAAAATCACTTTCCTTTGATACTGCCTTAAGCTACTTACAAGCATTGACAAGAAACTCACATGCGTTTCTCTGAAAGAGAAGCAGTCTGTTCCAACACTTCAATTCACTGTGCGAAGTGAATGGAGGGTTGCTTCACTTTCTAAATGTTGTACTTTCAGAAAAAATCACTTTCCTTTCACACTGCCTTAAGCTACCTACAAGTATTCACTAGCATCTCACATGAATTTCTCTGAAAGAGAAGCAGTCTGTTCCAACATTTCAATTCACTGTGAAAAGTCAATGGAGTGTTACTTCACTTACTAAATGATGTAGTTACAGAGAAAATCACTTTCCTTTGAAACTGCCTTAAGCTACTTACAAGCATTCACAAGAAACTAACATGCGTTTCTCTGAAAGAGAAGCAGTCTATTCCAACACATCAATGCACTGTGTGAAGTGAATGGAATGTTGATTCACTTTCTAAATGCTGTACTTTCAGAGAAAACCACTGTCCTTTGAAACTGCCTTAAGCTACTTACAAGCATTCACAAGAAACTCACATGAGTTTCTCTGAAATAGAAGCAGTCTGTTCCAACATTTCAATTCACTGTGCGAAGTGAATGGAGTGTTGCTTCACTTTCTACATGCTGTACTTTCAGAGAAAATAACATTCATTGATAGCGCCTTAAGCTACTTACAAGCATTCACCAGCAACTCACATGAGTTTCTCTGAAAGAGAGGCAGTCTGTTCCAACACTTCAATTCACTGTGCGAAGTGACTGGAGTGTTACTTCACTTTCTAAATGCTGTTCTTTCAGAGAAAATCACTTTCCTTTGATACTGCCTTAAGCTACTTACAAGCATTCACAGGAAACTAACATGCGTTTCTCTGAAAGAGAAGCAGTCTGTTCCAACACTTCAATTCACTGTGCGAAGTGAATGGAGTGTTGATTCACTTTTTAAATGCTGTACTTTCAGAGAAAATAACTTTCCTTTAAAAGTGCCTTAAGCTACTTACAAGCATTCACCAGCAACTCACATGACTTTCTCTGAAAGAGAAGCAGTGTGTTCCAACACTTCAATTCACAGTGCAAAGTGAATGGAGTGTTGCTTCACTTTCTAAATGCTGTACTTTCAGAGAAAATCACTTTCCTTTGAAACTGCCTTAAACTATTTACAAGCGTTCACCAGCAACTCACATGAGGTTCTCTGAAAGGGAAGCAGTCTGTTCCAACACTTCAATTCACTGTGCGAAGTGAATGGAGGGTTGCTTCACTTTCTAAATGCTGTACTTTCATAGAAAATCACGTTCTTTGAAACTGCCTTAAGCTACCTACAAGAATTCAACAGCAACTCACATGCATTTTTCTGAAATAGAAGCAGTCTGTTCCCACACTTCAATTCACTGTGCAAAGTGAATGGAGTGTTGCATTACTTTCTAAATGCTGTACTTTCAGAAAATATCACTTTCCTTTGACACTGCATTAAGCTACCTACAAGCATTCACCAGCATCTCACATGCATTTCTCTGAAAGAAAAGCAGTCTGTTCCAACACTTCAATTCACTGTGTGATGTGAATGGAGTGTTACTTCACTTTCTAAATGCTGTGCTTTCAGAGAAAATCACTTTCCTTTGAAACTGCCTTAAGCTACTTAAAAGCATTCACCAGCAACTCACATACATTTCTCTGAAAGAGAAGCAGTCTGTTCCAACACTTCAATTCACTGTGCGAAGAGAATGGAGTGTTGCTTCACTTTCTACAGGCTGTACTTTCAGAGAAAATAACATTCATTGATAGCGCCTTAAGCTACTTACAAGCATTCACCAGCAACTCACATGAGTTTCTCTGAAAGAGAGGCAGTCTGTTCCACCACTTCAATTCACTGTGCGAAGTGATTGGAGTGTTACTTCACTTTCTAAATTTTGTACTTTCAGAGAAAATCACTTTCCTTTGATACTGCCTTAAGCTACTTACAAGCATTCACAAGAAACTCACATGCGTTTCTCTGAAAGAGAAGCAGTCTGTTCCAACACATCAGGTCACTGTACGAAGTGAATGGAGTGTTGCTTCACTTTCTAAATGCTGTACTTTCAGAGAAAATCACTTTCCTTTGAAAGTGCCTTAAGCTACTTACAAGCATTCACCAGCAACTCACATGACTTTCTCTGAAAGAGAAGCAGTGTGTTCCAACACTTCAATTCACAGTGCAAAGTGAATGGAGTGTTACTTCACTTTCTAAATGCTGTACTTTCAGAGAAAATCACTTTCCTTTGAAACTGCCTTAAACTATTTACAAGCATTCACCAGCAACTCACATGAGTTTCTCTGAAAGGGAAGCAGTCTGTTCCAACACTTCAATTCACTGTGCGAAGTAAATGGAGGGTTGCTTCACTTTCTAAAGGCTGTACTTTCAGAGAAAATCACTTTCCTTTGAAACTGCCTTAAGCTACCTACAAGCATTCAACAGCACTCACATGCATTTTTCTGAAATAGAAGCAGTCTGTTCCAACACTTCGATTCACTGTGCGAAGTGAATGGAGTGTTGCTTCACTTTCTAAATGCTGTAATTTCCGAGAGAATCACTTTCTTTGAAAGTGCCTTAAAATAATTATAAGCATTCACAAGAAACTCACATGCATTTCTTTGAAAGAGAAGCAGTCTGTTCCAATACTTCAATTCACTGTGCGAAGTGAATGGAGGGTTGCTTCGCTTTCTAAATGCTGTGATTTCAGAGAAAATCACTTTCCTTTGGAACTGCCTTAAGCTACTTACAAGCATTCACCAGCAACTCACATACATTTCTCTGAAAGAGAAGCAGTCTGTTCCAACACTTCAATTCACTGTGCAAAGAGAATGGAGTGTTGCTTCACTTTCTACAGGCTGTACTTTCAGAGAAAATAACATTCATTGATAGCGCCTTAAGCTACTTACAAGCATTCACCAGCAACTCACATGAGTTTCTCTGAAAGAGAGGCAGTCTGTTCCAACACTTCAATTCACTGTGCGAAGTGATTGGAGTGTTACTTCACTTTCTAAATGCTGTACTTTCAGAGAAAATCACTTTCCTTTGATACTGCCTTAAGCTACTCACAAGCATTCACGAGAAACTCACATGCGTTTCTCTGAAAGAAAAGCAGTCTGTTCCAACAATTCAGGTCACTGTACGAAGTGAATGGAGTGTTGCTTCACTTTCTAAATGCTGTACTTTCAGAGAAAATCACTTTCCTTTGAAAGTGCCTTAAGCTACTTACAAGCATTCACCAGCAACTCACATGACCTTTTCTGAAAGAGAAGCAGTGTGTTCCAACACTTCAATTCACAGTGCAAAGTGAATGGAGTGTTGCTTCACTTTCTAAAGGCTGTACTTTCAGAGAAAATCACTTTCCTTTGAAACTGCCTTAAGCTACCTACAAGCATTCAACAGCAATTCACATGCATTTTTCTGAAATAGAAGCAGTCTGTTCCAACACTTCAATTCACTGTGCGAAGTGAATGGAGTGTTGCTTCACTTTCTAATTGCTGTATTTCAGAGAAAATCACTTTCTTTGAAAGTTCCTTAAAATAATTATAAGCATTCACAAGAAACTCACATACATTTCTCTGAAAGAGAAGCAGTTTTTTCCAACACTTCAATTCACTGTGCAAAGTGAATGGAGTGTTGCTTCACTTTCTAAATGTTGTACTTTCAGAAAAAATCACTTTCCTTTGACACTGCCTTAAGCTACCTACAAGCAATCACCAGCATCTCACATGAATTTCTCTGAAACAGTAGCAGTCTGTTCCAACACTTCAATTCACTGTGCAAAGTCAATGGAGTGTTACTTCACTTTCTAAATGCTGTTGTTACAGAGAAAATCGCTTTCCTTTGAATGTGCCTTATGTTACTTACAAGCATTCACAAGAAACTCACATGCGTTTCTCTGAAAGAGAAGCAGTGTGTTCCAACACTTCAATTCACTGTGTGAAGTGAATGGAATGTTGATTCACTTTCTAAATGCTGTACTTTCAGATAAAATCACTGTCCTTTGAAACTGCCTTAAGCTACTTACAAGCATTCACCAGCAACTCCCATGACTTTCTCTGAAAGAGAAGCAGTCTGTTCCAACACTCAATTCACAGTGCGAAGTGAATGGAGTGATGCTTCACTTTCTAAATGCTGTACTTTCAGAGAAAATCACTTTCCTTTGAAAGTGCCTTAAGCTACTTACAAGCATTCACAAGCAACTCCAATGACTTTCTCTGAAAGAGAAGCAGTCTGTTCCAACACATCAATTCACTGTGTGAAGTGAATGGAATGTTGATTCACTTTCTAAATGCTGTACTTTCAGAGAAAATCACTGTCCTTTGAAACTGCCTTAAGCTACTTACAATCATTCACCAGCAACTCACATGAGTTTCTCTGAAAGAGAAGCAGTTTGTTCCAACACTTCAATTCACTGTGCGAAGTGAATGGAGTGTTGCTTCACTTTCTACATGCTGTACTTTCAGAGAAAATAAGATTCATTGATAGCGCCTTAAGCTACTTACAAGCATTCACCAGCAACTCACATGAGTTTCTCTGAAGGAGAGGCAGTCTGTTCCAACACTTCAATTCACTGTGCGAAGTGACTGGAGTGCTACTTCACTTTCTAAATGCTGTAATTTCAGAGAAAATCACTTTCCTTTGATACTGCCTTAAGCTACTTACAAGCATTCACAAGAAACTCACATGCGTTTCTCTGAAAGAGAAGCAGTCTGTTCCAACACTTCAATTCATTGTGCGAAGTAAATGTGTTGTTGTTTCTCTTTCTAAATGCTGTACTTTCAGAAAAAATCTCTTTCCTTTGAAACTGGCTTAAGCTACTTACAAGCATTCACCAGCAACTCTCATGACTTTCTCTGAAAGAGAAGCAGTCTGTTCCAACACCTCAATTCACAGTGCAAAGTGAATGGAGTGTTGCTTCACTTTCTAAATGCTGTACTTTCAGAGAAAATCACCTTCCTTTGAAACTGCCTTAAACTACTTACATACATTCACCAGCAACTCACATGAGTTTCTCTGAAAGGGAAGCAGTCTGTTCCAACTCTTCAATTCACTGTGCGAAGTGAATGGAGTGTTGCGTCACTTTCTAAATGCTGTACCTTCAGAGAAAATCACTTTCCTTTCAAAGTACCTTGAGCTACTTACAAGCATTCACCAGCAACTCACATGAGTTTCTGTGAAAGAGAAGCAGTCTGTTCCAACACTTCAATTCATTGTGCGAAGTAAATGTGTTGTTGTTTCTCTTTCTAAATGCTGTACTTTCAGAGAAAATCACTTTCCTTTGAAACTGCCTTAAGCTACTTACAAGCATTCACCAGCAACTCACATACATTTCTCTGAAAGAGAAGCAGTTTGTTCCAACACTTCAATTCACTGTGCGAAATGAATGGAGTGTTGCTTCACTTTCTAAATGCTGTGCTTTCATAGAAAATCACTTTCCTTTGAAACTGCCTTAAGCTACTTACAAGCATTCACAAGAAACTAACATGCGTTCCTCTGAAAGAGAAGCAGTCTGTTCCAACACATCAATTCACTGTGTGAAGTGAATGGAATGTTGATTCACTTTCTAAATGCTGTACTTTCAGAGAAAATCACTGTCCTTTGAAACTGCCTTAAGCTACTTACAAGCATTCACCAGCAACTCACATGAGTTTCTCGGAAAGAGAAGCAGTCTGTTCCAACATTTCAATTCACTGTGCGAAGTGAGTGTAGTGTTGCTTCACTTTCTACATGCTGTACTTTCAGAGAAAATAACATTCATTGATAGCGCCTTAAGCTACTTACAAGCATTCACCAGCAACTCACATGAGTTTCTCTGAAAGAGAGGCAGTCTGTTCCAACACTTCAATTCACTCTGTGAAGTGACTGGAGTGTTACTTCACTTTCTAAATGCCGTACTTTCAGAGAAAATCACTTTCCTTTGATACTGCCTTAAGCTACTTACAAGCATTCACAAGAAACTCACATGAGTTTCTCTGACAGAGAAGCAGTCTGTTCCAACAATTCAATTCACTGTGCGAAGTGAATGGAGTGATGCTTCACTTTCTAAATGCTGTAATTTCAGAGAAAATCACTTTCTTTGAAAGTGCCTTAAAATAATTATAAGCATTCACCAGCAACTCACATACATTTCTCTGAAAGAGAAGCAGTCTGTTCCAACACTTCAATTCACTGTGCGAAGAGAATGGAGTGTTGCTTCACTTTCTACATGCTGTACTTTCAGAGAAAATAACATTCATTGATAGTGCCTTAAGCTACTTACAAGCATTCACCAGCAACTCACATGAGTTTCTCTGAAAGAGAGGCAGTCTGTTTCAACACTTCAATTCACTGTGCGAAGTAACTGGAGTGTTACTTCACTTTCTAAATGCTGTACTTTCAGAGAAAATCACTTTCCTTTGATACTGCCTTAAGTTACTTACAAGCATTCACAATAAACTCACATGTGTTTCTCTGAAAGAGAAGCAGTCTGTTCCAAAACTTCAATTCACTGTGCGAAGTGAATGGAGTGTTGCTTCACTTTCTAAATGCTGTACTTTCAGAGAAAATCACTTTCCTTTGAAAGTGCCTTAAGCTACTTACAAGCATTCACCAGCAACTCACATGACTTTCTCTGAAAGAGAAGCAATCTGTTCCAACACTTCAATTCACAGTGCAAAGTGAATGGAGTGTTGCTTCACTTTCTAAATGCTGTACTTTCAGAGAAAATAACTTTCCTTTGAAACTGCCTTAAACTATTTACAAGCATTCACCAGCAACTCACATGAGTTTGTCTGAAAGGGAAGCAGTCTGTTCCAACACTTCAATTCACTGCGCGAAGTGAATGGAGGGTTGCTTCACTTTCTAAAGGCTGTACTTTCAGAGAAAATCACTTTCCTTTGAAACTGCCTTAAGCTACCTACAAGCATTCAACAGCAACTCACATGCATTTTTCTGAAATAGAAGCAGTCTGTTCCAACACTTCAATTCACTGTGCGAAGTGAATGGAGTGTTGCTTCACTTTCTAAATGCTGTACTTTCAGAGAAAATCACTTTCTTTGAAAGTGCCTTAAAATAATTATAAGCATTCACAAGAAACTCACATGCATTTCTTTGAAAGAGAAGCAGTCCTTTCCCACACTTCAATTCACTGTGCAAAGTGAATGGAGTGTTGCTTCACTTTCTAAATGCTGTACTTTCAGAAAAAATCACTTTCCTTTGACACTGCGTTAAGCTACCTACAAGCATTCACCAGCATCTCACATGCATTTCTCTGAAAGAGAAGCAGTCTGTTCCAACACTTCAATTCACTGTGCGAAGTCAATGGAGTGTTACTTCACTTTCTAAGTGCTGTAGTTACAGAGAAAATAACTTTCCTTTGAATGTGCCTTAAGTTACTTACAAGCATTCACAAGAAACTCACATGCGTTTCTCTGAAAGAGAAGCAGTCTGTTCCAACACTTCAATTCACTGTGCGAAGTGAATGGTGTGTTACTTCACTTTCTAAATGCTGTGCTTTCAGAGAAAATCACTTTCCTTTGGAACTGCCTTAAGCTACTTACAAGCATTCACGAGCAACTCACATACATTTCTCTGAAAGAGAAGCAGTCTGTTCCAACATGTCAATTCACTGTGCGAAGTGAGTGGAGTGTTGCTTCACTTTCTACATGCTGTGCTTTCAGATAAAATAACATTCATTGATAGCGCCTTAAGCTACTTACAAGCATTCACCAGCAACTCACATGAGTTTCTCTGAAAGAGAGGCAGTCTGTTCCAACACTTCAATTCACTCTGTGAAGTGACTGGAGTGTTACTTCACTTTCTAAATGCTGTACTTTCAGAGAAAATCACTTTCCTTTGATATTGCCTTAAGCTACTTACAAGCATTCACAAGAAACTCACATGAGTTTCTCTGAAAGAGAAGCAGTCTGTTCCAACACTTCAATTCACTGTGCGAAGTGAATGGAGTGATGCTTCACTTTCTACATGCTGTACTTTCAGAGAAAATCACTGTCCTTTGAAACTGCCTTAAGCTACTTACAATCATTCACCAGCAACTCACATGAGTTTCTCTGAAAGAGAAGCAGTTTGTTCCAACACTTCAATTCACTGTGCGAAGTGAATGGAGTGTTGCTTCACTTTCTACATGCTGTACTTTCAGAGAAAATAAGATTCATTGATAGCACCTTAAGCTACTTACAAGCATTCACCAGCAACTCACATGAGTTTCTCTGAGGAGAGGCAGTCTGTTCCAACACTTCAATTCACTGTGCGAAGTGACTGGAGTGCTACTTCACTTTCTAAATGCTGTACTTTCAGAGAAAATAACTTTCCTTTGATACTGCCTTAAGCTACTTGCAAGCATTCACAAGAAACTCACATGCGTTTCTCTGAAAGAGAAGCAGTCTGTTCCAACACTTCAATTCATTGTGCGAAGTAAATGTGTTGTTGTTTCTCTGTCTAAATGCTGTACTTTCAGAGAAAATCACTTTCCTTTGAAACTGCCTTAAGCTACTTACAAGCATTCAACAGCAACTCACATACATTTCTCTGAAAGAGAAGCAGTTTTTTCCAACACTTCAATTCACTGTGCAAAGTGAATGGAGTGTTGCTTCACTTTCTAAATGTTGTACTTTCAGAAAAAATCACTTTCCTTTGACACTGCCTTAAGCTACCTACAAGCATTCACCAGCATCTCACATGAATTTCTCTGAAAGAGAAGCAGTCTGTTCCAACACTTCAATTCACTGTGCAAAGTCAATGGAGTGTTACTTCACTTTCTAAATGCTGTAGTTACAGAGAAAATCACTTTCCTTTGAATGTGCCTTATGTTACTTACAAGCATTCACAAGAAACTCACATGCGTTTCTCTGAAAGAGAAGCAGTGTGTTCCAACACTTCAATTCACTGTGTGAAGTGAATGGAATGTTGATTCACTTTCTAAATGCTGTACTTTCAGATAAAATCACTGTCCTTTGAAACTGGCTTAAGCTACTTACAAGCATTCACCAGCAACTCACATGACTTTCTCTGAAAGAGAAGCAGTCTGTTCCAACACTTCAATTCACAGTGCGAAGTGAATGGAGTGATGCTTCACTTTCTAAATGCTGTACTTTCAGAGAAAATCACTTTCCTTTGAAAGTGCCTTAAGCTACTTACAAGCATTCACAAGCAACTCCCATGACTTTCTCTGAAAGAGAAGCAGTCTGTTCCAACACTTCAATTCACAGTGCAAAGTGAATGGATTGTTGCTTCACTTTCTAAATGCTGTACTTTCAGAGAAAATCACTTTCCTTTGAAACTGCCTTAAGCTACTTACAAGCATTCACAAGAAACTAACATGCGTTCCTCTGAAAGAGAAGCAGTCTGTTCCAACACATCAATTCACTGTGTGAAGTGAATGGAATGTTGATTCACTTTCTAAATGCTGTACTTTCAGAGAAAATCACTGTCCTTTGAAACTGCCTTAAGCTACTTATAATCATTCACCAGCAACTCACATGAGTTTCTCTGAAAGAGAAGCAGTTTGTTCCAACACTTCAATTCACTGTGCGAAGTGAATGGAGTGTTGCTTCACTTTCTACATGCTGTACTTTCAGAGAAAATAAGATTCATTGATAGCGCCTTAAGCTACTTACAAGCATTCACCAGCAACTCACATGAGTTTCTATGAAGGAGAGGCAGTCTGTTCCAACACTTCAATTCACTGTGCGAAGTGACTGGAGAGCTACTTCACTTTCTAAATGCTGTAATTTCAGAGAAAATCACTTTTTTTGATACTGCCTTAAGCTACTTACAAGCATTCACAAGAAACTCACATGCGTTTCTCTGAAAGAGAAGCAGTCTTTTCCAACACTTCAATTCATTGTGCGAAGTAAATGTGTTGTTGTTTCTCTTTCTAAATGCTGTACTTTCAGAAAAAATCACTTTCCTTTGAAACTGGCTTAAGCTACTTACAAGCATTCACCAGCAACTCACATGACTTTCTCTGAAAGAGAAGCAGTCTGTTCCAACACTTCAATTTACAGTGCAAAGTGAATGGAGTGATGCTTCACTTTCTAAATGCTGTACTTTCAGAGAAAATCACTTTCCTTTGAAACTGCCTTAAACTACTTACAAACATTCACCAGCAACTCACATGAGTTTCTCTGAAAGGGAAGCAGTCTGTTCCAACTCTTCAATTCACTGTGCGAAGTGAATGGAGTGTTGCGTCACTTTCTAAATGCTGTACCTTCAGAGAAAATCACTTTCCTTTCAAAGTACCTTGAGCTACTTACAAGCATTCACCAGCAACTCACATGAGTTTCTGTGAAAGAGAAGCAGTCTGTTCTAACACTTCAATTCATTGTGCGAAGTAAATGTGTTGTTGTTTCTCTTTCTAAATGCTGTACTTTCAGAGAAAATCACTTTCCTTTGAAACTGCCTTAAGCTACTTACAAGCATTCACCAGCAACTCACATACATTTCTCTGAAAGAGAAGCAGTTTGTTTCAACACTTCAATTCACTGTGCGAAATGAATGGAGTGTTGCTTCACTTTCTAAATGCTGTGCTTTCATAGAAAATCACTTTCCTTTGAAACTGCCTTAAGCTACTTACAAGCATTCACAAGATACTAACATGCGTTTCTCTGAAAGAGAAGCAGTGTGATCCAACACATCAATTCACTGTGTGAAGTGAATGGAGTGTTGCGTCACTTTCTAAATGCTGTACTTTCAGAGAAATTCACTGTCCTTTGAAACTGCATTAAGTTACTTACAAGCATTCACCAGCAACTCACATGAGTTTCTCTGAAAGAGAAGCAGTCTCTTCCAACACTTCAATTCACTGTGCGAAGTGAATGGAGTGTTGCTTCACTTTCTACATGCCGTACTTTCAGAGAAAATAAGATTCATTGATAGCGCCTTAAGCTACTTACAAGCATTCACCAGCAACTCACATGAATTTCTCTGAAAGACACGCAGTCTGTTCCAATTCCTCAATTCACTGTGCGAAGTGACTGGAGTGTTACTTCACTTTCTAAATGCTGTACTTTCAGAGAAAATCACTTTCCTTTGAAACTGCCTTAAGCTACTTACAAGTATTCACCAGCAACTCACATGAGTTTCTCTGAAAGAGAAGCAGTCTGTTCCAACACTTCAATTCACAGTGCAAAGTGAATGGAGTGTTGCTTCACTTTCTAAATGCTGTACTTTCAGAGAAAATCACTTTCATTTGAAACTGCCTTAAACTACTTACAAACATTCACCAGCAAATCACATGAGTTTCTCTGAAAGGGAAGCAGTCTGTTCCAACTCTTCAATTCACTGTGCGAAGTGAATGGAGTGTTGCGTCACTTTCTAAATGCAGTACTGTCAGAGAAAATCACTTTCCTTTCAAAGTACCTTGAGCTACTTACAAGCATTCACCAGTAACTCACATGAGTTTCTCTGAAAGAGAAGCAGTCTGTTCCAACACTTCAATTCATTGTGCGAAGTAAATGTGTTGTTGTTTCTCTTTCTAAATGCTGTACTTTCAGAGAAAATCACTTTCCTTTGAAACTGCCTTAAGCTACTTACAAGCATTCACCAGCAACTCACATGAGTTCCTCTGAAAGAGAAGCAGTCTGTTCCAACACTTCAATTCACAGTGCAAAGTGAATGGAGTGTTGCTTCACTTTCTAAATGTTGTACTTTCAGAAAAAATCACTTTCCTTTGACACTGCCTTAAGCTACCTACAAGCATTCACCAGCATCTCACATGAATTTCTCTGAAAGAGAAGCAGTCTGTCCCAACACTTCAATTCACTGTGCAAAGTCAATGGAGTGTTACTTCACTTTCTAAATACTGTAGTTACAGAGAAAATCACTTTCCTTTGAATGTGCCTTAAGTTACTTACACTCATTCACAAGAAACTCACATGCGTTTCTCTGAAAGAGAAGCAGTCTGTTTCAACACTTCAATTCACTGTGCGAAGTGAATGGAGTGTTACTTCACTTTCTAAATGCTGTGCTTTCAGAGAAAATCACTTTCCTTTGAAACTGCCTTAAGCTACTTACAAGCATTCACAAGAAACTAACATGCGTTTCTCTGAAAGAGAAGCAGTCTGTTCCAACACTTCAATTCACTGTGCGAAGTTAATGTGTTGTTGTTTCACTTTCTAAATGCTGTACTTTGAGAGAAAATCACTCTTCTTTGAAAGTGCATTAAGTTACTTACAAGCATTCACCAACAACTCTCATGCATTACTCTGAAAGTGAAGCAGTCTGTTCCAACACTTCAATTCAATGTGCGAAGTGAATGGAGTGTTGCTTCACTTTCTAAATGCTGTACTTTCAGAGAAAATCACTTTCCTTTGAAACTGCCTTAACCTACTTACAAGCATTCACCAGCAACTCACATGAGTTTCTCTGAAAGAGAAGCAGTCTGTTCCAACACTTCAATTCAATGTGCGAAGTGAATGTGTTGTTTTTTCTCTTTCTAAATGCTGTACTTTCACAGAAAATCACTCTTCTTTGAAAGTGCCTTAAGCTTCTTACAAGCATTCACCAACAACTCTCATGCATTACTCTGAAAGAGAAGCAGTCTGTTCCAACACTTCAATTCACTGTTCGAAGTGAATGGAGTGTTGCTTCACTTTCTAAATGCTGTACTTTCCGTGAAAATCACTTTCTTTGAAAGTGCCTTAAGATGATTATAAGGATTCACAGGAAACTCACATGCATTTCTCTGAAAGAGAAGCAGTCTGTTTCAACACTTCAATTCACTGTGCGATGTGAATGGAGTGTTGCTTCACTTTCTAAATGCTGTACTTTCAGAGAAAATCACTCTCCTTTGAAACTGCCTTAAGCTACTTACAAGCATTCACCAGAGACTCACATACATTTCTCTGAAAGAGAAGCCGTCTGTTCCAACACTTCAATTCACTGAGCGAAATGAATGGAGTGTTGCTTCACTTTCTAAATGCTGTACTTTCAGAGAAAATCACTTTCCTTTGAAACTGCCTTTAGCTACCTACAAGCATTCAACAGCAACTCACATGCATTTCTCTGAAAGAGAAGCAGTCTGTTCCAACACTTCAATTCACTGTGCGAAGTGAATGGAGTGTTGCTTCACTTTCTAAATGCTGTACTTTCAGAGAAAATCACTTTCTTGGAAAGTGCCTTAAGATAATTATAAGCATTCACAAGAAACTCACATGCATTTCTCTGAAAGAGAAGCACTCTGTTCCAACACTTCAATTCACTGTGCGAAGTGAATGGAGGGTTGCTTCACTTTCTAAATGCTGTACTTTCAGAGAAAATCACTTTCCTTTGAAACTGCCTTAAGCTACTTACAAGCATTCACCAGCAACTCACATGAGTTTCTCTGAAAGATTAGCAGTCTGTTCCAACACTTCAATTCACTGTGCGAAGTTAATGGAGTGTTGCTTCTCTTTCTAAATGCTGTACTTTCAGAGAAAATCACTTTCCTTTGATACTGCCTTAAGCAACTTACAAGCATTCACAAGAAACTCACATGCGTTTTTCTGAAAGAGAAGCAGTCTCTTCCAACACTTCAATTCACTGTGCAAAGTGAATGGAGTGTTGCTTCACTTTCTAAATGCTGTAATTTCAGAGAAAATCACTTTCCTTTGAAAGTGCCTTAAGATACTTACAAGCATTCACTAGCAACTCACATGAGTTTTTCTGAATGAGAAGCAGTCTGTTCCAACACTTCAATTCACTGTGCGAAGTGAATGTGTTGTTGTTTCACTTTCTCAATGCTGTATTTTCAAAGAAAATCACTTTCCTTTGATACTGCCTTAAGCTACTTATAAGCATTCACAAGGAACTCACATGCGTTTCTCTGAAAGAGAAGTAGTCTGTTCCAACACTTCAATTCACTGTGCGAAGTGAATGGAGTGTTGCTTCACTTTCTAAATGCTGTAAATTCAGACAAAATCAATTTCCTTTGAAAGTGCCTTAAGCTACTTACAAGGATTCACCAGCAACTCACATGAGTTTCTCTGAAAGAGAAGCAGTCTGTTCCAACACTTCAATTCACTGTGGCAAAGTGAATGGAGTGTTGCTTCACATTCTAAATGTTCTACTTTCAGAAAAAATCACTTTCCTTTGACACTGCCTTAAGCTACCTACTAGCATTCACCAGCATCTCACATGAATTTCTCTGAAAGAGAAGCAGTCTGTTCCAACACTTCAATTCACTGTGCAAAGTCAGTGGAGTGTTACTTCACTTTGTAAATGCTGTAGTTACAGAGAAAATCACTTTCCTTTGAATGTGCCTTAAGTTACTTATAAGCATTCACAAGAAACTCACATGCGTTTCTCTGAAAGAGAAGCAGTCTGTTCCAACACTTCAATTCACTTTGCGAAGTGAATGGAGTATTACTTCACTTTCTAAATGCTGTTCTTTCAGAGAAAATCACTTTCCTTTGAAACTGCCTTAAGCTACTTACAATCATTCACAAGAAACTAACATGCGTTTCTCTGAAAGAGAAGCAGTCTGTTCCAACACATCAATTCACTGTGTGAAGTGAATGGAGTGTTGCTTCACTTTCTAAATGCTGTACTTTCAGAGAAAATCACTGTCCTTTGAAACTGCCTTAAGCTACTTACAAGCATTCACCAGTAACTCACATGAGTTTCTCTGAAAGAGAAGCAGTCTGTTCCAACACTTCAATTCACGGTGCGAAGTGAATGGAGTGTTGCTTCACTTTCTACATGCTGTACTTTCAGAGAAAATAAGATTCATTGATAGCACCTTAAGCTACTTACAAGCATTCACCAGCAACTCACATGAGTTTCTCTGAAAGAGAGGCATTATGTTCCAACACTTCAATTCACTGTGCGAAGTGACTGGAGTGTTACTTCACTTCCTAATGCTGTACTTTCAGAGAAAATCACTTTCCTTTGATACTGCCTTAAGCAACTTACAAGCATTCACAAGAAACTCACATGCGTTTCTCTGAAAGAGAAGCAGTCTCTTCCAACACTTCAATTCACTGTGCGAAGAGAATGGAGTGTTGCGTCACTTTCTAAATGCTGTACTGTCAGAGAAAATCACGTTCCTTTCAAAGTACCTTAAGCTACTTACCAGCATTCACCAGCAACTCACATGAATTTCTCTGAAAGAGAAGCAGTCTGTTCCAACAATTCAATTCACTGTGCGAAGTGAATGTGTTGTTGTTTCTCTTTCAAAATGCTGTACTTTCAGAGAAAATCACTTTCCTTTGAAACTGCCTTAAGCTACCTACAAGCATTCAACAGCAACTCACATGCATTTCTTTGAAAGAGTAGCAGTGTGTTCCAACACTTCAATTCACTGTGCGAAGTGAATGGAGTGTTGCTTCACTTTCTAAATGCTGTGCTTTCAGAGAAAATCACTTTCTTGGAAAGTGCCTTAAGATAATTATAAGCATTCACAGGAAACTCACATGCATTTCTCTGAAAGAGAAGCACTCTGTTCCAACACTTCAATTCACTGTGCGAAGTGAATGGAGGGTTGCTTCACTTTCTAAATGCTGTACTTTCAGAGAAAATCACTTTCTTGGAAAGTGTCTTAAGATAATTATAAGCATTCACAAGAAACTCACATGCATTTCTCTGAAAGAGAAGCACTCTGTTCCAACACTTCAATTCACTGTGCGAAGTGAATGGAGGGTTGCTTCACTTTCTATATGCTGTACTTTCAGAGAAAATCACTTTCCTTTGAAACTGCCTTAAGCTACTTACAAGCATTCACCAGCAACTCACATGAGTTTCTCTGAAAGAAAAGCAGTCTGTTCCAACACTTCAATTCACTGTGCGAAGTTAATGGAGTGTTGTTTCGCTTTATAAATGCTGTACTTTCAGAGCAAAACACTTTCCTTTGATACTGCCTTAAGCATCTTACAAGCATTCACAAGAAACTCACATGCGTTTCTCTGAAAGAGAAGCAGTCTGTTCCAACACTTCAATTCACTGTGCGAAGTGAATGGAGTGTAGCTTCACTTTCTAAATGCTGTAATTTCAGAGAAAATCACTTTCCTTTGAAACTGCCTTAAGCTACTTACAGGCATTCACTAGCAACTCACATGAGTTTTTCTGAAAGAGAAGCAGTCTGTTCCAACAGTTCAATTCACTGTGCGAAGTGAATGTGTTGTTGTTTCACTTTCTCAATGCTGTACTTTCAGAGAAAATCACTTTCCTTTGAAACTGCCTTAAGCTACCTACAAGCATTCAACACCAACTCACATGCATTTCTTTGAAAGAGTAGCAGTGTGTTCCAACACTTCAATTCACTGTGCGAAGTGAATGGAGTATTGCTTCACTTTCTAAATGCTGTGCTTTCAGAGAAAATCACTTTCTTGGAAAGTGCCTTAAGATAATTATAAGCATTCACAGGAAACTCACATGCATTTCTCTGAAAGAGAAGCACTCTGTTCCAACACTTCAATTCACTGTGCGAAGTGAATGGAGGGTTGCTTCACTTTCTAAATGCTGTACTTTCAGAGAAAATCACTTTCTTTGAAAGTGCCTTAAGATAATTATAAGCATTCACAAGAAACTCACATGCATTTCTCTGAAAGAGAAGCACTCAGTTCCAACACTTCAATTCACTGTGCGAAGTGAATGGAGGGTTGCTTCACTTTCTATATGCTGTACTTTCAGAGAAAATCACTTTCCTTTGAAACTGCCTTAAGCTACTTACAAGCATTCACCAGCAACTCACATGAGTTTCTCTGAAAGAAAAGCAGTCTGTTCCAACACTTCAATTCACTGTGCGAAGTTAATGGAGTGTTGCTTCGCTTTATAAATCCTGTACTTTCAGAGCAAATCACTTTCCTTTGATACTGCCTTAAGCAACTTACAAGCATTCACAAGAAACTCACATGCGTTTCTCTGAAAAAGAAGCAGTCTGTTCCAACACTTCAATTCACTGTGCGAATGAATGGAGTGTAGCTTCACTTTCTAAATGCTGTAATTTCAGAGAAAATCACTTTCATTTGAAACTGCCTTAAGCTACTTACAGGCATTCACTAGCAACTCACATGAGTTTTTCTGAAAGAGAAGCAGTCTGTTCCAACAGTTCAATTCACTGTGCAAAGTCAGTGGAGTGTTACTTCACTTTGTAAATGCTGTAGTTACAGAGAAAATCACTTTCCTTTGAATGTGCCTTAAGTTACTTATAAGCATTCACAAGAAACTCACATGCGTTTCTCTGAAAGAGAAGCAGTCTGTTCCAACACTTCAATTCACTTTGCGAAGTGAATGGAGTATTACTTCACTTTCTAAATGCTGTTCTTTCAGAGAAAATCACTTTCCTTTGAAACTGCCTTAAGCTACTTACAATCATTCACAAGAAACTAACATGCGTTTCTCTGAAAGAGAAGCAGTCTGTTCCAACACATCAATTCACTGTGTGAAGTGAATGGAGTGTTGCTTCACTTTCTAAATGCTGTACTTTCAGAGAAAATCACTGTCCTTTGAAACTGCCTTAAGCTACTTACAAGCATTCACCAGTAACTCACATGAGTTTCTCTGAAAGAGAAGCAGTCTGTTCCAACACTTCAATTCACGGTGCGAAGTGAATGGAGTGTTGCTTCACTTTCTACATGCTGTACTTTCAGAGAAAATAAGATTCATTGATAGCACCTTAAGCTACTTACAAGCATTCACCAGCAACTCACATGAGTTTCTCTGAAAGAGAGGCATTATGTTCCAACACTTCAATTCACTGTGCGAAGTGACTGGAGTGTTACTTCACTTCCTAATGCTGTACTTTCAGAGAAAATCACTTTCCTTTGATACTGCCTTAAGCAACTTACAAGCATTCACAAGAAACTCACATGCGTTTCTCTGAAAGAGAAGCAGTCTCTTCCAACACTTCAATTCACTGTGCGAAGAGAATGGAGTGTTGCGTCACTTTCTAAATGCTGTACTGTCAGAGAAAATCACGTTCCTTTCAAAGTACCTTAAGCTACTTACCAGCATTCACCAGCAACTCACATGAATTTCTCTGAAAGAGAAGCAGTCTGTTCCAACAATTCAATTCACTGTGCGAAGTGAATGTGTTGTTGTTTCTCTTTCAAAATGCTGTACTTTCAGAGAAAATCACTTTCCTTTGAAACTGCCTTAAGCTACCTACAAGCATTCAACAGCAACTCACATGCATTTCTTTGAAAGAGTAGCAGTGTGTTCCAACACTTCAATTCACTGTGCGAAGTGAATGGAGTGTTGCTTCACTTTCTAAATGCTGTGCTTTCAGAGAAAATCACTTTCTTGGAAAGTGCCTTAAGATAATTATAAGCATTCACAGGAAACTCACATGCATTTCTCTGAAAGAGAAGCACTCTGTTCCAACACTTCAATTCACTGTGCGAAGTGAATGGAGGGTTGCTTCACTTTCTAAATGCTGTACTTTCAGAGAAAATCACTTTCTTGGAAAGTGCCTTAAGATAATTATAAGCATTCACAAGAAACTCACATGCATTTCTCTGAAAGAGAAGCACTCTGTTCCAACACTTCAATTCACTGTGCGAAGTGAATGGAGGGTTGCTTCACTTTCTATATGCTGTACTTTCAGAGAAAATCACTTTCCTTTGAAACTGCCTTAAGCTACTTACAAGCATTCACCAGCAACTCACATGAGTTTCTCTGAAAGAAAAGCAGTCTGTTCCAACACTTCAATTCACTGTGCGAAGTTAATGGAGTGTTGTTTCGCTTTATAAATGCTGTACTTTCAGAGCAAAACACTTTCCTTTGATACTGCCTTAAGCATCTTACAAGCATTCACAAGAAACTCACATGCGTTTCTCTGAAAGAGAAGCAGTCTGTTCCAACACTTCAATTCACTGTGCGAAGTGAATGGAGTGTAGCTTCACTTTCTAAATGCTGTAATTTCAGAGAAAATCACTTTCCTTTGAAACTGCCTTAAGCTACTTACAGGCATTCACTAGCAACTCACATGAGTTTTTCTGAAAGAGAAGCAGTCTGTTCCAACAGTTCAATTCACTGTGCGAAGTGAATGTGTTGTTGTTTCACTTTCTCAATGCTGTACTTTCAGAGAAAATCACTTTCCTTTGAAACTGCCTTAAGCTACCTACAAGCATTCAACACCAACTCACATGCATTTCTTTGAAAGAGTAGCAGTGTGTTCCAACACTTCAATTCACTGTGCGAAGTGAATGGAGTATTGCTTCACTTTCTAAATGCTGTGCTTTCAGAGAAAATCACTTTCTTGGAAAGTGCCTTAAGATAATTATAAGCATTCACAGGAAACTCACATGCATTTCTCTGAAAGAGAAGCACTCTGTTCCAACACTTCAATTCACTGTGCGAAGTGAATGGAGGGTTGCTTCACTTTCTAAATGCTGTACTTTCAGAGAAAATCACTTTCTTTGAAAGTGCCTTAAGATAATTATAAGCATTCACAAGAAACTCACATGCATTTCTCTGAAAGAGAAGCACTCTGTTCCAACACTTCAATTCACTGTGCGAAGTGAATGGAGGGTTGCTTCACTTTCTATATGCTGTACTTTCAGAGAAAATCACTTTCCTTTGAAACTGCCTTAAGCTACTTACAAGCATTCACCAGCAACTCACATGAGTTTCTCTGAAAGAAAAGCAGTCTGTTCCAACACTTCAATTCACTGTGCGAAGTTAATGGAGTGTTGCTTCGCTTTATAAATCCTGTACTTTCAGAGCAAATCACTTTCCTTTGATACTGCCTTAAGCAACTTACAAGCATTCACAAGAAACTCACATGCGTTTCTCTGAAAAAGAAGCAGTCTGTTCCAACACTTCAATTCACTGTGCGAAGTGAATGGAGTGTAGCTTCACTTTCTAAATGCTGTAATTTCAGAGAAAATCACTTTCCTTTGAAACTGCCTTAAGCTACTTACAGGCATTCACTAGCAACTCACATGAGTTTTTCTGAAAGAGAAGCAGTCTGTTCCAACAGTTCAATTCACTGTGCGAAGTGAATGTGTTGTTGTTTCACTTTCTCAATGCTGTACTTTCAGAGAAAATCACTTTCCTTTGAAACTGAATTAAGATACTTAACAAGCATTCACCAGCAACTCACATACATTTCTCTGAAAGAGAAGCAGTCTGTTCCAACACTTCAATTGGCTGTGCGAAGAGAATGGAGTGTTGCTTCACATTCTAAATGATGTACTTTCAGAGAAAATCATTTTCCTTTGAAAGTGCCTTAAGCTACTTACAAGCATTCACCAGCAACTCACATGAGTTTCTCTGAAAGAGACGCAGTCTGTTCCAACACTTCAATTCACAGTGCAAAGTGAATGGAGTGTTGCTTCACTTTCTAAATGCTGTACATTCAGAGAAAATCACTTTCCTTTGAAACTGCCTTAAACTACTTACAAACATTCACCAGCAACTCACATGAGTTTCTCCGAAAGGGAAGCAGTCTGTTCCAACTCTTCAATTCACTGGGCAAAGTGAATGGAGTGTTGCGTCACTTTCTAAATGCTGAACTGTCAGAGAAAATCACGTTCTTTTCAAAGTACCTTAAGCTACTTACAAGCATTCACCAGCAACTCACATGAGTTTCTCTGAAAGAGAAGCAGTCTGTTCCAACACTTCAATTCACTGTGTGAAGTGAATGGAGTGTTGCGTCACTTTCCAAATCCTGTACTTTCAGAGAAAATCACTTTCCTTTGAAACTGCCTTAAGCTACTTACAAGCATTCAGCAGCAACTCACATGAGTTTCTCTGAAAGAGAAGCAGTCTGTTCCAACACTTCAATTCACTGTGCGAAGTTAATGTGTTGTTGTTTCACTTTCTAAATGCTGTACTTTGAGAGAAAATCACTCTTCTTTGAAAGTGCATTAAGTTACTTACAAGCATTCACCAACAACTCTCATGCATTACTCTGAAAGAGAAGCAGTCTGTTCCAACACTTCAATTCAATGTGCGAAGTGAATGGAGTGTTGCTTCACTTTCTAAATGCTGTACTTTCAGAGAAAATCACTTTCCTTTGAAATTGCCTTAACCTACTTACAAGCATTCACCAGCAACTCACATGAGTTTCTCTGAAAGAGAAGCAGTCTGTTCCAACACTTCAATTCAATGTGCGAAGTGAATGTGTTGTTTTTTCTCTTTCTAAATGCTGTACTTTCACAGAAAATCACTCTTCTTTGAAAGTGCCTTAAGCTTCTTACAAGCATTCACCAACAACTCTCATGCATTACTCTGAAAGAGAAGCAGTCTGTTCCAACACTTCAATTCACTGTTCGAAGTGAATGGAGTGTTGCTTCACTTTCTAAATGCTGTACTTTCCGTGAAAATCACTTTCTTTGAAAGTGCCTTAAGATGATTATAAGCATTCACAGGAAACTCACATGCATTTCTCTGAAAGAGAAGCAGTCTGTTCCAATACTTCAATTCACTGTGCGATGTGAATGGAGTGTTGCTTCACTTTCTAAATGCTGTACTTTCAGAGAAAATCACTCTCCTTTGAAACTGCCTTAAGCTACTTACAAGCATTCACCAGAGACTCACATACATTTCTCTGAAAGATAAGCCGTCTGTTCCAACACTTCAATTCACTGAGCGAAATGAATGGAGTGTTGCTTCACTTTCTAAATGCTGTACTTTCAGAGAAAATCACTTTCCTTTGAAACTGCCTTTAGCTACCTACAAGCATTCAACAGCAATTCACATGCATTTCTCTGAAAGAGAAGCAGTCTGTTCCAACACTTCAATTCACTGTGCGAAGTGAATGGAGTGTTGCTTCACTTTCTAAATGCTGTACTTTCAGAGAAAATCACTTTCTTGGAAAGTGCCTTAAGATAATTATAAGCATTCACCAGCAACTCACATGAGTTTCTCTGAAAGAAAAGCAGTCTGTTCCAACACTTCAATTCACTGTGCGAAGTTAATGGAGTGTTGCTTCGCTTTATAAATGCTGTACTTTCAGAGCAAAACACTTTCCTTTGATACTGCCTTAAGCAACTTACAAGCATTCACAAGAAACTCACATGCGTTTCTCTGAAAGAGAAGCAGTCTGTTCCAACACTTCAATTCACTGTGCGAAGTGAATGGAGTGTAGCTTCACTTTCTAAATGCTGTAATTTCAGAGAAAATCACTTTCCTTTGAAACTGCCTTAAGCTACTTACAGGCATTCACTAGCAACTCACATGAGTTTTTCTGAAAGAGAAGCAGTCTGTTCCAACAGTTCAATTCACTGTGCGAAGTGAATGTGTTGTTGTTTCACTTTCTCAATGCTGTACTTTCAGAGAAAATCACTTTCCTTTGAAACTGCCTTAAGCTACCTACAAGCATTCAACACCAACTCACATGCATTTCTTTGAAAGAGTAGCAGTGTGTTCCAACACTTCAATTCACTGTGCGAAGTGAATGGAGTATTGTTTCACTTTCTAAATGCTGTGCTTTCAGAGAAAATCACTTTCTTGGAAAGTGCCTTAAGATAATTATAAGCATTCACAGGAAACTCACATGCATTTCTCTGAAAGAGAAGCACTCTGTTCCAACACTTCAATTCACTGTGCGAAGTGAAAGGAGGGTTGCTTCACTTTCTAAATGCTGTACTTTCAGAGAAAATCACTTTCTTTGAAAGTGCCTTAAGATAATTATAAGCATTCACAAGAAACTCACATGCATTTCTCTGAAAGAGAAGCACTCTGTTCCAACACTTCAATTCACTGTGCGAAGTGAATGGAGGGTTGCTTCACTTTCTATATGCTGTACTTTCAGAGAAAATCACTTTCCTTTGAAACTGCCTTAAGCTACTTACAAGCATTCACCAGCAACTCACATGAGTTTCTCTGAAAGAAAAGCAGTCTGTTCCAGCACTTCAATTCACTGTGCGAAGTTAATGGAGTGTTGCTTCGCTTTATAAATGCTGTACTTTCAGAGCAAATCACTTTCCTTTGATACTGCCTTAAGCAACTTACAAGCATTCACAAGAAACTCACATGCGTTTCTCTGAAAGAGAAGCAGTCTGTTCCAACACTTCAATTCACTGTGCGAAGTGAATGGAGTGTAGCTTCACTTTCTAAATGCTGTAATTTCAGAGAAAATCACTTTCCTTTGAAACTGCCTTAAGCTACTTACAGGCATTCACTAGCAACTCACATGAGTTTTTCTGAAAGAGAAGCAGTCTGTTCCAACAGTTCAATTCACTGTGCGAAGTGAATGTGTTGTTGTTTCACTTTCTCAATGCTGTACTTTCAGAGAAAATCACTTTCCTTTGAAACTGAATTAAGATACTTAACAAGCATTCACCAGCAACTCACATACATTTCTCTGAAAGAGAAGCAGTCTGTTCCAACACTTCAATTGGCTGTGCGAAGAGAATGGAGTGTTGCTTCACATTCTAAATGATGTACTTTCAGAGAAAATCACTTTCCTTTGAAAGTGCCTTAAGCTACTAACAAGCATTCACCAGCAACTCACATGAGTTTCTCTGAAAGAGACGCAGTCTGTTCCAACACTTCAATTCACAGTGCAAAGTGAATGGAGTGTTGCTTCACTTTCTAAATGCTGTACATTCAGAGAAAATCACTTTCCTTTGAAACTGCCTTAAACTATTTACAAACATTCACCAGCAACTCACATGAGTTTCTCCGAAAGGGAAGCAGTCTGTTCCAACTCTTCAATTCACTGGGCGAAGTGAATGGAGTGTTGCGTCACTTTCTAAATGCTGTACTGTCAGAGAAAATCACGTTCTTTTCAAAGTACCTTAAGCTACTTACAAGCATTCACCAGCAACTCACATGAGTTTCTCTGAAAGAGAAGCAGTCTGTTCCAACACTTCAATTCACTGTGTGAAGTGAATGGAGTGTTGCGTCACTTTCCAAATCCTGTACTTTCAGAGAAAATCACTTTCCTTTGAAACTGCCTTAAGCTACTTACAAGCATTCAGCAGCAACTCACATGAGTTTCTCTGAAAGAGAAGCAGTCTGTTCCAACACTTCAATTCACTGTGCGAAGTTAATGTGTTGTTGTTTCACTTTCTAAATGCTGTACTTTGAGAGAAAATCACTCTTCTTTGAAAGTGCATTAAGTTACTTACAAGCATTCACCAACAACTCTCATGCATTACTCTGAAAGAGAAGCAGTCTGTTCCAACACTTCAATTCAATGTGCGAAGTGAATGGAGTGTTGCTTCACTTTCTAAATGCTGTACTTTCAGAGAAAATCACTTTCCTTTGAAATCGCCTTAACCTACTTACAAGCATTCACCAGCAACTCACATGAGTTTCTCTGAAAGAGAAGCAGTCTGTTCCAACACTTCAATTCAATGTGCGAAGTGAATGTGTTGTTTTTTCTCTTTCTAAATGCTGTACTTTCACAGAAAATCACTCTTCTTTGAAAGTGCCTTAAGCTTCTTACAAGCATTCACCAACAACTCTCATGCATTACTCTGAAAGAGAAGCAGTCTGTTCCAACACTTCAATTCACTGTTCGAAGTGAATGGAGTGTTGCTTCACTTTCTAAATGCTGTACTTTCCGTGAAAATCACTTTCTTTGAAAGTGCCTTAAGATGATTATAAGCATTCACAGAAACTCACATGCATTTCTCTGAAAGAGAAGCAGTCTGTTCCAACACTTCAATTCACTGTGCGATGTGAATGGAGTGTTGCTTCGCTTTCTAAATGCTGTACTTTCAGAGAAAATCGCTCTCCTTTGAAACTGCCTTAAGCTACTTACAAGCATTCACCAGAGACTCACATACATTTCTCTGAAAGATAAGCCGTCTGTTCCAACACTTCAATTCACTGAGCGAAATGAATGGAGTGTTGCTTCACTTTCTAAATGCTGTACTTTCAGAGAAAATCACTTTCCTTTGAAACTGCCTTTAGCTACCTACAAGCATTCAACAGCAACTCACATGCATTTCTCTGAAAGAGAAGCAGTCTGTTCCAACACTTCAATTCACTGTGCGAAGTGAATGGAGTGTTGCTTCACTTTCTAAATGCTGTACTTTCAGAGAAAATCACTTTCTTGGAAAGTGCCTTAAGATAATTATAAGCATTCACAAGAAACTCACATGCATTTCTCTGAAAGAGAAGCACTCTGTTCCAACACTTCAATTCACTGTGCGAAGTGAATGGAGGGTTGCTTCACTTTCTAAATGCTGTACTTTCAGAGAAAATCACTTTCCTTTGAAACTGCCTTAAGCTACTTACAAGCATTCACCAGCAACTCACATGAGTTTCTCTGAAAGATTAGCAGTCTGTTCCAACACTTCAATTCACTGTGCGAAGTTAATGGAGTGTTGCTTCTCTTTCTAAATGCTGTACTTTCAGAGAAAATCACTTTCCTTTGATACTGCCTTAAGCAACTTACAAGCATTCACAAGAAACTCATATGCGTTTTTCTGAAAGAGAAGCAGTCTCTTCCAACACTTCAATTCACTGTCCAAAGTGAATGGAGTGTTGCTTCACTTTCTAAATGCTGTAATTTCAGAGAAAATCACTTTCCTTTGAAAGTGCCTTAAGATACTTACAAGCATTCACTAGCAACTCACATGAGTTTTTCTGAATGAGAAGCAGTCTGTTCCAACACTTCAATTCACTGTGCGAAGTGAATGTGTTGTTGTTTCACTTTCTCAATGCTGTATTTTCAGAGAAAATCACTTTCCTTTGATACTGCCTTAAGCTACTTATAAGCATTCACAAGGAACTCACATGCGTTTCTCTGAAAGAGAAGTAGTCTGTTCCAACACTTCAATTCACTGTGCGAAGTGAATGGAGTGTTGCTTCACTTTCTAAATGCTGTAAATTCAGACAAAATCAATTTCCTTTGAAAGTGCCTTAAGCTACTTACAAGGATTCACCAGCAACTCACATGAGTTTCTCTGAAAGAGAAGCAGTCTGTTCCAACACTTCAATTCACTGTGGCAAAGTGAATGGAGTGTTGCTTCACATTCTAAATGTTCTACTTTCAGAAAAAATCACTTTCCTTTGACACTGCCTTAAGCAACCTACTAGCATTCACCAGCATCTCACATGAATTTCTCTGAAAGAGAAGCAGTCTGTTCCAACACTTCAATTCACTGTGCAAAGTCAGTGGAGTGTTACTTCACTTTGTAAATGCTGTAGTTACAGAGAAAATCACTTTCCTTTGAATGTGCCTTAAGTTACCTATAAGCATTCACAAGAAACTCACATGCGTTTCTCTGAAAGAGAAGCAGTCTGTTCCAACACTTCAATTCACTTTGCGAAGTGAATGGAGTATTACTTCACTTTCTAAATGCTGTTCTTTCAGAGAAAATCACTTTCCTTTGAAACTGCCTTAAGCTACTTACAATCATTCACAAGAAACTAACATGCGTTTCTCTGAAAGAGAAGCAGTCTGTTCCAACACATCAATTCACTGTGTGAAGTGAATGGAATGTTGATTCATTTTCTAAATGCTGTACTTTCAGAGAAAATCACTGTCCTTTGAAACTGCCTTAAGCTACTTACAAGCATTCACCAGTAACTCACATGAGTTTCTCTGAAAGAGAAGCAGTCTGTTCCAACACTTCAATTCACGGTGCGAAGTGAATGGAGTGTTGCTTCACTTTCTACATGCTGTACTTTCAGAGAAAATAAGATTCATTGATAGCACCTTAAGCTACTTACAAGCATTCACCAGCAACTGACATGAGTTTCTCTGAAAGAGAGGCATTATGTTCCAACACTTCAATTCACTGTGCGAAGTGACTGGAGTGTTACTTCACTTCCTAATGCTGTACTTTCAGAGAAAATCACTTTCCTTTGATACTGCCTTAAGCAACTTACAAGCATTCACAAGAAACTCACATGCGTTTCTCTGAAAGAGAAGCAGTCTCTTCCAACACTTCAATTCACTGTGCGAAGAGAATGGAGTGTTGCGTCACTTTCTAAATGCTGTCCTTTCAGAGAAAATCACGTTCCTTTCAAAGTACCTTAAGCTACTTACCAGCATTCACCAGCAACTCACATGAATTTCTCTGAAAGAGAAGCAGTCTGTTCCAACAATTCAATTCACTGTGCGAAGTGAATGTGTTGTTGTTTCTCTTTCAAAATGCTGTACTTTCAGAGAAAATCACTTTCCTTTGAAACTGCCTTAAGCTACCTACAAGCATTCAACAGCAACTCACATGCATTTCTTTGAAAGAGTAGCAGTGTGTTCCAACACTTCAATTCACTGTACGAAGTGAATGGAGTGTTGCTTCACTTTCTAAATGCTGTGCTTTCAGAGAAAATCACTTTCTTGGAAAGTGCCTTAAGATAATTATAAGCATTCACAGGAAACTCACATGCATTTCTCTGAAAGAGAAGCACTCTGTTCCAACACTTCAATTCACTGTGCGAAGTGAATGGAGGGTTGCTTCACTTTCTAAATGCTGTACTTTCAGAGAAAATCACTTTCTTGGAAAGTGCCTTAAGATAATTATAAGCATTCACAAGAAACTCACATGCATTTCTCTGAAAGAGAAGCACTCTGTTCCAACACTTCAATTCACTGTGCGAAGTGAATGGAGGGTTGCTTCACTTTCTATATGCTGTACTTTCAGAGAAAATCACTTTCCTTTGAAACTGCCTTAAGCTACTTACAAGCATTCACCAGCAACTCACATGAGTTTCTCTGAAAGAAAAGCAGTCTGTTCCAACACTTCAATTCACTGTGCGAAGTTAATGGAGTGTTGCTTCGCTTTATAAATGCTGTACTTTCAGAGCAAATCACTTTCCTTTGATACTGCCTTAAGCAACTTACAAGCATTCACAAGAAACTCACATGCGTTTCTCTGAAAGAGAAGCAGTCTGTTCCAACACTTCAATTCACTGTGCGAAGTGAATGGAGTGTAGCTTCACTTTCTAAATGCTGTAATTTCAGAGAAAATCACTTTCCTTTGAAACTGCCTTAAGCTACTTACAGGCATTCACTAGCAACTCACATGAGTTTTTCTGAAAGAGAAGCAGTCTGTTCCAACAGTTCAATTCACTGTGTGAAGTGAATGTGTTATTGTTTCACTTTCTCAATGCTGTACTTTCAGAGAAAATCACTTTCCTTTGAAACTGCCTTAAGATACTTAACAAGCATTCACCAGCAACTCACATACATTTCTCTGAAAGAGAAGCAGTCTGTTCCAACAATTCAATTCACTGTGTGAAGTGAATGGAGTGTTGCTTCACTTTCTAAATGCTGTACTTTCAGAGAAAATCACATTCCTTTGAAAGTGCCTTAAGCTACTTAAAAGCATTCACCAACAACTCACATGAGTTTCTCTGAAAGAGAAGCAGTCTGTTTCAACACTTCAATTCACTGTGCAAAGTGAATGTAGTGTTGCTTCACATTCAAAATGCTGCACTTTCAGAGAAAATCACTTTCTTTGAAAGTGCCTTAACATAATTATAAGCATTAACAAGAAACTCACATGCATTTCTCTGAAAGAGAAGCAGTCTGTTCCAACACTTCAATTCACTGTGCGAAGTGAATGGAGGGTTGCTTCACTTTCTAAATGCTGTACTTTCAGAGAAAATCACTTTCCTTTAAAACTGCCTTAAGCTACTTACAAGCATTCACCAGCAACTCACATGAGTTTCTCTGAAAGATTAGCAGTCTGTTCCAACACTTCAATTCACTGTGCGAAGTGAATGTGTTGTTGGTTCACATTCTAAATGCTGTATTTTCAGAGAAAATCACTTTCCTTTGATACTGCCTTAAGCTACTTATAAGCATTCACAAGAAACTCACTTGCGTTTCTCTGAAAGAGAAGCAGTCTGTTCCAACACTTCAATTCACTGTGCGAAGTGAATGGAGTGTTGCTTCACTTTCTAAATGCTGTTATTTCAGAGAAAATCACTTTCCTTTGAATGTGCCTTAAGCTACTTACAAGGATTCACCAGCAACTCACATGAGTTTCTCTGAAAGAGAAGCAGTCTGTTCCAACACTTCAATTCACTGTGCAAAGTCAATGGAGTGTTACTTCACTTTGTAAATGCTGTAGTTACAGAGAAAATCACTTTCCTTTGAATGTGCCTTAAGTTACTTACAAGCATTCACAAGAAACTCACATGCGTTTCTCTGAAAGAGAAGCAGTCTGTTACAACACTTCAATTCACTGTGCGAAGTGAATGGAGTGTTACTTCACTTTCTAAATGCTGTTCTTTCAGAGAAAATCACTTTCCTTTGAAACTGCCTTAAGCTACTTACAAGCATTCACCAGTAACTCACATGCGTTAATCTGAAAGAGAAGCAGTCTGTTCCAACACTTCAATTCACGGTGCGAAGTGAATGGAGTGTTGCCTCACTTTCTACATGCTGTACTTTCAGAGAAAATAAGATTCATTGATAGCACCTTAAGCACTTACAAGCATTCACCAGCAACTCACATGAATTTCTCTGAAAGAGAGGCAGTCTGTTCCAACACTTCAATTCAGAAGTGCGAAGTGACTGGAGTGTTACTTAACTTTCTAAATGGTGTACTTTCAGAGAAAATCACATTCCTTTGATACTGCCTTAATATACTTACAAGCATTCACAAGAAACTCACATGCGTTTCTCTGAAAGACAAGCAGTCTGCTCCAACACTTCAATTCACTTAGCGAAATGAATGGAGTGTTGCTTCACTTTCAAAATGCTGTACTTTCAGAGAAAATAACTTTCCTTTGAAACTGCCTTAAGCTACCTACAAGCATTCAACAGCAACTCACATGCATTTCTTTGAAAGAGTAGCAGTGTGTTCCAACACTTCAATTCACTGTGCGAAGTGAATGGAGTGTTGCTTCACTTTCTAAATGCTGTGCTTTCAGAGAAAATCACTTTCTTGGAAAGTGCCTTAAGATAATTATAAGCATTCACAAGAAACTCACATGCATTTCTCTGAAAGAGAAGCACTCTGTTCCAACACTTCAATTCACTGTGCGAAGTGAATGGAGGGTTTCTTCACTTTCTAAATGCTGTACTTTCAAAGAAAATGACTTTCCTTTGAAAGTGCCTTAAGCTACGTAAAAGCATTCACCAGTAACTCACAGGAGTTTCTCTGAAAGATTAGCAGTCTGTTCCAACACTTCAATTCACTGTGCGAAGTTAGTGGAGTGTTGCTTCGCTTTATACATGCTGTACTTTCAGAGAAAATCACTTTCCTTTGATACTGCCTTAAGCTACCTACCAGCATTCAACAGCAACTCACATGCATTTCTTTGAAAGAGTAGCAGTGTGTTCCAACACTTCAATTCACTGTGCGAAGTGAATGGAGTGTTGCTTCACTTTCTAAATGCTGTAATTTCAGAGATAATCACTTTCCTTTGAAAGTGCCTTAAGCTACTTACAAGCATTCACTAGCAACTCACATGAGTTTTTCTGAAAGAGAAGCAGTCTGTTCCTACAGTTCAATTTACTGTGCGAAGTGAATGTGTTGTTGTTTCACTTTCTAAATGCTGTACTTTCAGAGAAAATCACTTTCCTTTGTATATGCCTTAAGCTACTTACAAGCATTCACCAGCAACTCACAAACATTTCTCTGAAAGAGAAGCAGTCTGTTCCAACACTTCAATTCACTGTGCGAAGTGAATGGAGTGTTGCTTCACTTTCTAAATGCTGTACTTTCAGAGAAAATCACTTTCCTTTGAAAGTGCCTTAAGCTACTTACAAGCATTCACCAGCAACTCACATGACTTTCTCTGAAAGAGAAGCAATCTGTTCCAACACTTCAATTCACAGTGCAAAGTGAATGGAATGTTGATTCACTTTCTAAATGCTGTACTTTCAGAGAAAATCACTGTCCTTTGAAACTGCCTTATGCTACTTACAAGCATTCACCAGCAACTCACATGAGTTTCTCTGAAAGATAAGCAGTCTGTTCCAACACTTCAATTCACTGTGCGAAGTGAATGGAGTGTTGCTTCGCTTTATAAATGCTGTACTTTCAGAGAAAATCACTTTCCTTTGATACTGCCTTAAGCTACCTACCAGCATTCAACAGCAACTCACATGCATTTCTTTGAAATAGTAGCAGTGTGTTCCAACACTTCAATTCACTGTGCCTAGTGAATGGAGTGTTGCTTCACTTTCTAAATGCTGTAATTTCAGAGAAAATCACTCTCCTTTGAAAGTGCCTTAAGCTACTTACAAGCATTCACTAGCAACTCACATGAGTTTTTCTGAAAGAGAAGCAGTCTGTTCCTACAGTTCAATTTACTGTGCGAAGTGAATGTGTTGTTGTTTCACTTTCTAAATGCTGTACTTTCAGAGAAAATCACTTTCCTTTGAAACTGCCTTAAGCTACTTACAAGCATTCACCAGCAACTCACATACATTTCTCTGAAAGAGAAGCAGTCAGTTCCAACACTTCAATTCACTGTGCGAAGTGAATGGAGTTTTGCTTCACTTTCTAAATGCTGTACTTTCAGAGAAAATCACATTCCTTTGAAAGTGCCTTAAGCTTCTTACAAGCATTCACCAACAACTCACATGAGTTTCTCTGAAAGAGAAGCAGGCTGTTTCAACAATTCAATTCACTGTGCAAAGTTAATGGAGTGTTGCTTCACATTCAAAATGCTGTACTTTCAGAGAAAATCACTTTCTTTGAAAGTGCCTTAAAATAATTATAAGAATTAACAAGAAACTCACATGCATTTCTCTGAAAGAGAAGCAGTCTGTTCCCACACTTCAATTCACTGTGCGAAGTGAATGGAGGGTTGCTTCACTATCTAAATGCTGAACTTTCAGAGAAAATCACTTTCCTTTAAAACTGCCTTAAGCTACTTACAAGCATTCACCAGCAACTCACATGAGTTTCTCTGAAAGATTAGCAGTCTGTTCCAACACGTCAATTCACTGTGCGAAGTGAATGTGTTGTTGTTTCACTTTCTAAATGCTGTATTTTCAGAGAAAATCACTTTCCTTTGATACTGCCTTAAGCTACTTATAAGCATTCACAAGAAACTCACATGCGTTTCTCTGAAAGAGAAGCAGTCTGTTCCAACACTTCAATTCACTGTGCGAAGTGAATGGAGTGTTGCTTCACTTTCTATATGCTGTAATTTCCGAGAAAATCACTTTCCTTTGAAAGTTCCTTAAGCTACTTACAAGGATTCACCAGCAACTCACATGAGTTTCTCTGAAAGAGAAGCAGTCTGCTTCAACTCTTCAATTCACTGTGCGAAGTGAATGGAGTGTTGCGTCACTTTCTTAATGCTGTACTTTCAGAGAAAATCACTTTCCTTTCAAAGTACCTTAAGCTACTTACAAACATTCACCAGCAACTCACATGAGTGTCTCTGAAAGAGAAGCAGTCTATTCCAACTCTTCAATTCACTGTGCGAAGTGAATGGAGTGTTGCTTCACTTTCTAAATGCTGTACTTTCAGAGAAAATCACTGTCCTTTGAAACTGCCTTAAGCTACTTACAAGCATTCACCAGCAACTCACATGAGTTTCTCTGAAAGAGAAGCAGTCTGTTCCAATATTTCAATTCACTGGGCGAAGTGAATGGAGTGTTGCTTCACTTTCTACATGCTGTACTTTCAGAGAAAATAACATTCATTGATAGCGCCTTAAGCTACTTACAAGCATTCACCAGCAACTCACATGAGTTTCTCTGAAAGAGAGGCAGTCTGTTCCAACACTTCAATTCACTGTGAGAAGTGACTGGAGTGTTACTTCACTTTCTAAATGCTGTACTTTCAGAGAATATCACTTTCCTTTGAAACTGCCTTAAGCTACTTACAAGCATTCACAAGAAACTAACATGCGTTTCTCTGAAAGAGAAGCAGTCTGTTCCAAGACATCAATTCACTGTGTGAAGTGAATGGAATGTTGATTCACTTTCTAAATGCTGTACTTTCAGAGAAAATCACTGTCCTTTGAAACTGCCTTAAGCTACTTACAAGCATTCACCAGCAACTCACATGAGTTTCTCTGAAAGAGAAGCAGTCTGTTCCAACACTTCAATTCACTGTGCAAAGTGAATGGAGTGTTGCTTCACTTTCTACATGCTGTACTTTAGAGAAAATAACATTCATTGATAGCGCCTTAAGCTACTTACAAGCATTCACCAGCAACTCACATGAGTTTCTCTGAAAGAGAGGCAGTCTGTTCCAACACTTCAATTCACTGTGAGAAGTAACTGGAGTGTTACTTCACTTTCTAAATGCTGTACTTTCAGAGAAAATCACTTTCCTTTGATACTGCCTTAAGCTACTTACAAGCATTCACAAGAAACTCACATGTGTTTCTCTGAAAGAGAAGCAGTCTGTTCCAACAGTTCAATTCACTGTGCGAAGTGAATGGAGTGTTGCTTCACTTTCTAAATGCTGTACTTTCAGAGAAAATCACTTTCCTTTGAAAGTGCCTTAAGCTACTTACAAGCATTCACCAGCAACTCACATGACTTTCTCTGAAAGAGAAGCAATCTGTTCCAACACTTCAATTCACAGTGCAAAGTGAATGGAATGTTGATTCACTTTCTAAATGCTGTACTTTCAGAGAAAATCACTTTCCTTTGAAACTGCCTTATGCTACTTACAAGCATTCACCAGCAACTCACATGAGTTTCTCTGAAAGATAAGCAGTCTGTTCCAACACTTCAATTCACTGTGCGAAGTGAATGGAGTGTTGCTTCGCTTTATAAATGCTGTACTTTCAGAGAAAATCACTTTCCTTTGATACCGCCTTAAGCTACCTACCAGCATTCAACAGCAACTCACATGCATTTCTTTGAAATAGTAGCAGTGTGTTCCAACACTTCAATTCACTGTGCCTAGTGAATGGAGTGTTGCTTCACTTTCTAAATGCTGTAATTTCAGAGAAAATCACTTTCCTTTGAAAGTGCCTTAAGCTACTTACAAGCATTCACTAGCAACTCACATGAGTTTTTCTGAAAGAGAAGCAGTCTGTTCCTACAGTTCAATTTACTGTGCGAAGTGAATGTGTTGTTGTTTCACTTTCTAAATGCTGTACTTTCAGAGAAAATCACTTTCCTTTGAAACTGCCTTAAGCTACTTACAAGCATTCACCAGCAACTCACATACATTTCTCTGAAAGAGAAGCAGTCAGTTCCAACACTTCAATTCACTGTGCGAAGTGAATGGAGTTTTGCTTCACTTTCTAAATGCTGTACTTTCAGAGAAAATCACATTCCTTTGAAAGTGCCTTAAGCTTCTTACAAGCATTCACCAACAACTCACATGAGTTTCTCTGAAAGAGAAGCAGGCTGTTTCAACAATTCAATTCACTGTGCAAAGTTAATGGAGTGTTGCTTCACATTCAAAATGCTGTACTTTCAGAGAAAATCACTTTCTTTGAAAGTGCCTTAAAATAATTATAAGAATTAACAAGAAACTCACATGCATTTCTCTGAAAGAGAAGCAGTCTGTTCCCACACTTCAATTCACTGTGCGAAGTGAATGGAGGGTTGCTTCACTATCTAAATGCTGAACTTTCAGAGAAAATCACTTTCCTTTAAAACTGCCTTAAGCTACTTACAAGCATTCACCAGCAACTCACATGAGTTTCTCTGAAAGATTAGCAGTCTGTTCCAACACGTCAATTCACTGTGCGAAGTGAATGTGTTGTTGTTTCACTTTCTAAATGCTGTATTTTCAGAGAAAATCACTTTCCTTTGATACTGCCTTAAGCTACTTATAAGCATTCACAAGAAACTCACATGCGTTTCTCTGAAAGAGAAGCAGTCTGTTCCAACACTTCAATTCACTGTGCGAAGTGAAGGGAGTGTTGCTTCACTTTCTATATGCTGTAATTTCCGAGAAAATCACTTTCCTTTGAAAGTACCTTAAGCTACTTACAAACATTCACCAGCAACTCACATGAGTGTCTCTGAAAGAGAAGCAGTCTATTCCAACTCTTCAATTCACTGTGCGAAGTGAATGGAGTGTTGCTTCACTTTCTAAATGCTGTACTTTCAGAGAAAATCACTGTCCTTTGAAACTGCCTTAAGCTACTTACAAGCATTCACCAGCAACTCACATGAGTTTCTCTGAAAGAGAAGCAGTCTGTTCCAATATTTCAATTCACTGGGCGAAGTGAATGGAGTGTTGCTTCACTTTCTACATGCTGTACTTTCAGAGAAAATAACATTCATTGATAGCGCCTTAAGCTACTTACAAGCATTCACCAGCAACTCACATGAGTTTCTCTGAAAGAGAGGCAGTCTGTTCCAACACTTCAATTCACTGTGAGAAGTGACTGGAGTGTTACTTCACTTTCTAAATGCTGTACTTTCAGAGAATATCACTTTCCTTTGAAACTGCCTTAAGCTACTTACAAGCATTCACAAGAAACTAACATGCGTTTCTCTGAAAGAGAAGCAGTCTGTTCCAAGACATCAATTCACTGTGTGAAGTGAATGGAATGTTGATTCACTTTCTAAATGCTGTACTTTCAGAGAAAATCACTGTCCTTTGAAACTGCCTTAAGCTACTTACAAGCATTCACCAGCAACTCACATGAGTTTCTCTGAAAGAGAAGCAGTCTGTTCCAACACTTCAATTCACTGTGCAAAGTGAATGGAGTGTTGCTTCACTTTCTACATGCTGTACTTTAGAGAAAATAACATTCATTGATAGCGCCTTAAGCTACTTACAAGCATTCACCAGCAACTCACATGAGTTTCTCTGAAAGAGAGGCAGTCTGTTCCAACACTTCAATTCACTGTGAGAAGTAACTGGAGTGTTACTTCACTTTCTAAATGCTGTACTTTCAGAGAAAATCACTTTCCTTTGATACTGCCTTAAGCTACTTACAAGCATTCACAAGAAACTCACATGTGTTTCTCTGAAAGAGAAGCAGTCTGTTCCAACAGTTCAATTCACTGTGCGAAGTGAATGGAGTGTTGCTCCACTTTCTAAGTGCTGTACTTTCAGAGAAAATCACTTTCTTTGAAAGTGCCTTAAGATAATTATAAGCATTCACAAGAAACTCACATGCATTTCTCTGAAAGAGAAGCGGTCTGTTCCAACACTTCAATTCACTGTGCGAAGTGAATGGAGGGTTGCTTCACTTTCGAAATGCTGTACTTTCAGAGAAAATCACTTTCCTTTGAAACTGCCTTAAACTACTTACAAGCATTCACCAGCAACTCACATGAGTTTCTCTGAAAGAGAAGCATCTTTTCCAACTCTTCAATTCACTGTGCGAAGTGAATGTGTTGTTCTTTCACTTTCTAAATGCTGTACTTTCAGAGAAAATCAATTTCCTTTGAAACTGCCTTAAGCTGCATACAAGCATTCACCAGCAACTCACATGAGTTTCTCTGAAAGAGAAGCAATCTGTTCCAACACTTCAATTCACTGTGCGAAGTGAATGGAGTGTTGCTTCACTTTCTAAATGCTGTACTTTCAGAGAAAATCACTTTCCTTTGATACTGCCTTAAGATACTTATAAGCATTCACAAGAAACTCACATGCGTCTCTCTGAAAGAGAAGCAGTCTGTTCCAACACTTCAATTCACTGTGCGAAGTGAATGGAGTGTTGCTTCACTTTCTAAATGCTGTAATTTCCGAGAAAATCACTTTCCTTTGAAAGTGCCTTAAGCTACTTACAAGGATTCACCAGCAACTCACATAAGTTTCACAGAAAGAGAAGCAGGCTGTTCCAACTCTTCAATTCACTGTGCGAAGTGAATGGAGTGTTGCGTCACTTTGTTAATGCTGTACTTTCAGAGAAAATCACTTTCCTTTCAAAGTACCTTAAGCTACTTACAAACATTCACCAGCAACTCACATGAGTGTCTCTGAAAGAGAAGCAGTCTATTCCAACTCTTCAATTCACTGTGCGAAGTGAATGGAGTGTTGCTTCACTTTCTAAATGCTGTACTTTCAGAGAAAATCACTGTCCTTTGAAACTGCCTTAAGCTACTTACAAGCATTCACCAGCAACTCACATGTGTTTCTCTGAAAGAGAAGCAGTCTGTTCCAAAATTTCAATTCACTGTGCGAAGTGAATGGAGTGTTACTTCACTTTCTAAATGCTGTACTTTCAGAGAAAGTCACTTTCCTTTGACAATGCCTTAAGCTACTTACAAGCATTCATAAGAAACTCACATGCGTTTCTCTGAAAGAGAAGCAGTCTGTTCCAACACTTCAATTCACTGTGTGAAGTGAATGGAGTGTTGCTTCACTTTCTAAATGCTGTACTTTCAGAGAAAATCACTTTCCTTTTAAAGTGCCTTAAGCTACTTACAAGCATTCACCAGCAACTCACATGACTTTCTCTGAAAGAGAAGCAGTCTGTTCCAACAATTCAATTCACAGTGCAAAGTGAATGGAGTGTTGCTTCACTTTCTACATGCTGTACATTAGAGAAAATAACATTCATTGATAGCGCCTTACGCTACTTACAAGCATTCACCAGCAACTCACATGAGTTTCTCTGAAAGAGAGGCAGTCTGTTCCAACACTTCAATTCACTGTGCAAAGTGACTGGAGTGTTACTTAACTTTCTAAATGCTGTACTTTCAGAGAAAATCACTTTCCTTTGATACTGCCTTAAGCTACTTACATGCATTCACAAGAAACTCACATGCGTTTCTCTGAAAGAGAAGCAGTCTGTTCCAACACTTCAATTCACTGTGCGAAGTGAATGGAGTGTTGCTTCACTTTCTAAATGCTGTACTTTCAGAGAAAATCACTTTCTTTGAAAGTGCCTTAAGATAATTATAAGCATTCACAAGAAACTCACATGCATTTCTCTGAAAGAGAAGCGGTCTGTTCCAATACTTCAATTCACTGTGCGAAGTGAATGGAGGGTTGCTTCACTTTCTAAATGCTGTCCTTTCAGAGAAAATCACTTTCCTTTGAAACTGCCTTAAACTACTTACAATCATTCACCAGCAACTCACATGAGTTTCTTTGAAAGAGAAGCATCTTCTCCAACTCTTCAATTCACTGTACGAAGTGAATGGAGTGTTGCATCACATTCTAACTGCTGTACTTTCAGAGAAAATCACTTTCCTTTGTAAGTGCCTTAAGCTACTCACAAGCATTCACCAGCAACTCACATGAGTTTCTCTGAAAGAGAAGCAGTCTGTTCCAACACTTCAATTCACTGTGCGAAGTGAATGTGTTGTTGTTTCACTTTCTAAATGCTGTACTTTCAGAGAAAATCACTTTCCTTTTAAACTGCCTTAAGCTACTTAGAAGCATTCACCAGCAACTCACATACATTTCTCTGAAAGAGAAGCAGTCTGTTCCAACACTTCAAGTCACTGTGCGAAGTGAATGGAGTGTTGCTTCACTTTCTAAATGCTGTACTTTCAAAGAAAATCACTTTTCTTTGAAACTGCCTTAAGCTACTTACAAGCATTCACCAGCAACTCACATGAGTTTCTCTGAAAGAGAAGCAGTCTGTTCCAACACTTCAATTCACTGTGCAAAGTGAATGGAGTGTTGCTTCAATTTCTAAATGCTGTACTTTCAGTGAAAATCACTTTCCTTTGAAACTGCCTTAAGCTACTTACAAGCATTCACCAACAACTCTCATGCATTACTCTGAAAGAGAAGCTGTCTGTTCCAACACTTGAATTGACTGTGCAAAGGGAATAGAGTGTTGCTTCACTTTCTAAATGCTGTACTTTCAGAGAAAATCACTTTCCTTTGAAACTGCCTTAAGCTACTTATAAGCATTCACCAGCAACTCACATGCATTTCTCTGAAAGAGAAGCAGTCTGTTCCAACACTACAATTCACTGTGCGAAGTGAATGTGTTGTTGTTTCACTTTCTAAATGCTGTTCTTTCAGAGAAAATCACTTTCTTTGAAAGTGCCTTAAGATAATTATAAGCATTCACAAGAAACTCACATTCATTTCTCTGAAAGAGAAGCAGTTTGTTCCAACACTTCAATTCACTGTGCGAAATGAATGGAGTGTTGCTTCACTTTCTAAAAGCTGTATTTTCAGAGAAAATCACTTTACTTTGAAACTGCCTTAAGCTACTTACAAGCATTCACTGGGAACTCACATGAGTTTCTCTGAAAGAGAAGCAGTCTGTTCCAACACTTCAATTCACTGTGCGAAGTGAATGGAGTGTTCCTCCAATTTCTAAATGCTGTACTTTCAGAGAAAATCACTTTCCTTTGAAACTGCCTTAAGCTACTTACAAGCATTCACCAGCATCTCACATGAGTTTCTCTGAAAGAGAAGCAGTCTGTTCCAACACTTCAATTCACTGTGCGAAGTGAATGTGTTATTGTTTCACTTTCTAAATGCTGTACTTTAAGAGAAAATCACTCTTCTTTGAAAGTGCCTTAAGTTACTTACAAGCATTCACCAACAACTCTCATGCATTACTCTGAAAGAGAAGCAGTCTGTTCCAACACTTCAATTCACTGTGCAAAGTGAATGGAGTGTTGCTTCACTTTCTAAATGCTGTAGTTTCAGAGAAAATCACTGTCCTTTGAAACTGCCTTAAGCTACTTACAAGCATTCACCAGCAACTCACATACATTTCTCTGAAAGAGACGCCGTCGGTTCCAACACTTCAATTCACTGAGCGAAATGAATGGAGTGTTGCTTCACTTTCAAAATGCTCTACTTTCAGAGAAAATCACTTTCCTTTGAAACTGCCTTAATCTACCTACAAGCATTCAACAGCAACTCACATGCATTTCTTTGAAAGAGTAGCAGTGTGTTCCAACACTTCAATTCACTGTGCGAAGTGAATGGAGTGTTGTTTCACTTTCTAAATGCTGTGCTTTCAGAGAAAATCACTTTCTTGGAAAGTGCCTTTAGATAATTATAAGCATTCACAAGAAACTCACATGCATTTCTCTGAAAGAGAAGCACTCTGTTCCAACACTACAATTCACTGTGCGAAGTGAATGGAGTGTTGCTTCACTTTCTAAATGCTGTAATTTCAGAGAAAATCACTTTCCTTTGAAAGTGCCTTAAGCTACTTACAAGCATTCACTAGCAACTCACATGAGTTTTTCTGAAAGAGAAGCAGTCTGTTCCAACAGTTCAATTCACTGTGCGAAGTGAATGTGTTGTTGTTTCACTTTCTAAATGCTGTACTTTCAGAGAAAATCACTTTCCTTTGAAACTGCCTTAAGCTACTTACAAGCATTCACCAGCAACTCACATGCATTTCTCTGAAAGAGAAGCAGTCTGTTCCAACACTTCAATTCACTGTGCGAAGTGAATGGAGTGTTGCTTCACTTTCGACATGCTGTACTTTAGAGAAAATAACATTCATTGATAGCGCCTTAAGCTACTTACAAGCATTCACAAGAAACTCACATTCATTTCTCTGAAAGAGAAGCAATCTGTTCCAACACTTCAATTCACTGTGCGAAGTGAATAGAGTGTTGATTCACTTTCTAAATGATGTACTTTCAGAGAAAATCACTTTCCTTTGATAGCGCCTTAAGCTACTTACAAGCATTCACCAGCAACTCACATGAGTTTCTCTAAAAGAGAGGCAGTCTGTTCCAACACTTCAATTCACTGTGCGAAGTGACTGGAGTGTTACTTCACTTTCTAAATGCTGTAATTTCAGAGAAAATCACTTTCCTTTGATACTGCCTTAAGCTACTTACAAGCATTCTCAAGAAATTCACATGCGTTTCTCTGAAAGAGAAGCAGTCTGTTCCAACACTCAATTCACTGTGCAAAGTGAATGGAGTGTTGCTTCACTTTCTAAATGCTGTACTTTCAGAGAAAATCACTGTCCTTTGAAACTGCCTTAAGCTACTTACAAGCATTCACCAGCAACTCACATGAGAGTCTCTGAAAGAGAAGCAGACTGTTCCAACACTTCAATTCACAGTGCAAAGTGAATGGAGTGTTACTCCACTTTCTAAATGCTGTACTTTCAGAGAAAATCACTTTCCTTTGAAACTGCCTTAAACTACTTACAAGCATTCACCAGCAACTCACATGAGTTTCTCTGAAAGAGAAGCAGTCTGTTCCAACTCTTCAATTCACTGTGCAAAGTGAATGGAGTGTTGTGTCACTTTCTAAATGCTGTACTTTCAGAGAAAATCACTTTCCTTTCAAAGTACCTTAAACTACTTACAAGCATTCACCAGCAACTCACATGAGTTTCTCTGGAAGAGAAGCAGTCTGTTCCAACACTTCAATTCACTGTGCGAAGTGAATGTGTTTTTGTTTCTCTTTCTAAATGCTGTACTTTCAGAGAAAATCACACTCTTTTGAAACTGCCTTAAGCTACATACAAACATTCACCAGCAACTCACATACATTTCTCTGAAAGAGAAGCAGTCTGTTCCAACACTTCAATTCACTGTGCGAAGTGAATGGAGTATTGCTTCACTTTCTAAATGCTGTAATTTCAGAGAAAAGCACTTTCCTTTGAAAGTGCCGTAAGCTGCTTACAAGCATTCACCAATAACTCTCATGCATTGCTCTGAAAGAGAAGCAGTCTGTTCTAACACTTCAATTCAATGTGCGAAGTGAAAGGAGTGTGGCTTCACTTTCTAAATGCTGTACTTTCAGAGAACATCACTGTCCTTTGAAACTGCCTTAAGCTACTTACAAGCATTCACAAGCAACTCACATGCATTTCTCTGAAAGAGAAGCAGTCTGTTCCAACACTTCAATTCACGGTGCGACGTGAATGGAGTGTTGCTTCACTTTCTAAATGCTGTACTTTCAGAGAAAAACACTTTCTTTGAAAGTGCCATAAGATAATTATAAGCATTCACAAGAAACTCACATGCATTTCTCTGAAAGAGAAGCAGTCTGTTCCAACACTTCAATTCACTGTGCGAAGTGAATGTGTTGTTGTTTCACTTTCAAAATGCTGTACTTTCAGAGAAAATCACTTTCCTTTGAAACTGCCTTAAGCTACTTACAAGCATTCACCAGCAACTCACATGAGTTTCTCTGAAAGAGAAGCAGTCTGTTCCAACACTTCAATTCACTGTGCAAAGTGAATGGAGTGTTGCTTCAATTTCTAAATGCTGTACTTTCAGTGAAAATCACTTTCCTTTGAAACTGCCTTAAGCTACTTACAAGCATTCACCAACAACTCTCATGCATTACTCTGAAAGAGAAGCTGTCTGTTCCAACACTTGAATTGACTGTGCAAAGGGAATAGAGTGTTGCTTCACTTTCTAAATGCTGTACTTTCAGAGAAAATCACTTTCCTTTGAAACTGCCTTAAGCTACTTATAAGCATTCACCAGCAACTCACATGCATTTCTCTGAAAGAGAAGCAGTCTGTTCCAACACTACAATTCACTGTGCGAAGTGAATGTGTTGTTGTTTCACTTTCTAAATGCTGTTCTTTCAGAGAAAATCACTTTCTTTGAAAGTGCCTTAAGATAATTATAAGCATTCACAAGAAACTCACATTCATTTCTCTGAAAGAGAAGCAGTTTGTTCCAACACTTCAATTCACTGTGCGAAATGAATGGAGTGTTGCTTCACTTTCTAAAAGCTGTATTTTCAGAGAAAATCACTTTACTTTGAAACTGCCTTAAGCTACTTACAAGCATTCACTGGGAACTCACATGAGTTTCTCTGAAAGAGAAGCAGTCTGTTCCAACACTTCAATTCACTGTGCGAAGTGAATGGAGTGTTCCTCCAATTTCTAAATGCTGTACTTTCAGAGAAAATCACTTTCCTTTGAAACTGCCTTAAGCTACTTACAAGCATTCACCAGCATCTCACATGAGTTTCTCTGAAAGAGAAGCAGTCTGTTCCAACACTTCAATTCACTGTGCGAAGTGAATGTGTTATTGTTTCACTTTCTAAATGCTGTACTTTAAGAGAAAATCACTCTTCTTTGAAAGTGCCTTAAGTTACTTACAAGCATTCACCAACAACTCTCATGCATTACTCTGAAAGAGAAGCAGTCTGTTCCAACACTTCAATTCACTGTGCAAAGTGAATGGAGTGTTGCTTCACTTTCTAAATGCTGTAGTTTCAGAGAAAATCACTGTCCTTTGAAACTGCCTTAAGCTACTTACAAGCATTCACCAGCAACTCACATACATTTCTCTGAAAGAGACGCCGTCGGTTCCAACACTTCAATTCACTGAGCGAAATGAATGGAGTGTTGCTTCACTTTCAAAATGCTCTACTTTCAGAGAAAATCACTTTCCTTTGAAACTGCCTTAATCTACCTACAAGCATTCAACAGCAACTCACATGCATTTCTTTGAAAGAGTAGCAGTGTGTTCCAACACTTCAATTCACTGTGCGAAGTGAATGGAGTGTTGTTTCACTTTCTAAATGCTGTGCTTTCAGAGAAAATCACTTTCTTGGAAAGTGCCTTAAGATAATTATAAGCATTCACAAGAAACTCACATGCATTTCTCTGAAAGAGAAGCACTCTGTTCCAACACTACAATTCACTGTGCGAAGTGAATGGAGTGTTGCTTCACTTTCTAAATGCTGTAATTTCAGAGAAAATCACTTTCCTTTGAAAGTGCCTTAAGCTACTTACAAGCATTCACTAGCAACTCACATGAGTTTTTCTGAAAGAGAAGCAGTCTGTTCCAACAGTTCAATTCACTGTGCGAAGTGAATGTGTTGTTGTTTCACTTTCTAAATGCTGTACTTTCAGAGAAAATCACTTTCCTTTGAAACTGCCTTAAGCTACTTACAAGCATTCACCAGCAACTCACATGCATTTCTCTGAAAGAGAAGCAGTCTGTTCCAACACTTCAATTCACTGTGCGAAGTGAATGGAGTGTTGCTTCACTTTCGACATGCTGTACTTTAGAGAAAATAACATTCATTGATAGCGCCTTAAGCTACTTACAAGCATTCACAAGAAACTCACATTCATTTCTCTGAAAGAGAAGCAATCTGTTCCAACACTTCAATTCACTGTGCGAAGTGAATAGAGTGTTGATTCACTTTCTAAATGATGTACTTTCAGAGAAAATCACTTTCCTTTGATAGCGCCTTAAGCTACTTACAAGCATTCACCAGCAACTCACATGAGTTTCTCTGAAAGAGAGGCAGTCTGTTCCAACACTTCAATTCACTGTGCGAAGTGACTGGAGTGTTACTTCACTTTCTAAATGCTGTAATTTCAGAGAAAATCACTTTCCTTTGATACTGCCTTAAGCTACTTACAAGCATTCTCAAGAAATTCACATGCGTTTCTCTGAAAGAGAAGCAGTCTGTTCCAACACTCAATTCACTGTGCAAAGTGAATGGAGTGTTGCTTCACTTTCTAAATGCTGTACTTTCAGAGAAAATCACTGTCCTTTGAAACTGCCTTAAGCTACTTACAAGCATTCACCAGCAACTCACATGAGAGTCTCTGAAAGAGAAGCAGACTGTTCCAACACTTCAATTCACAGTGCAAAGTGAATGGAGTGTTACTCCACTTTCTAAATGCTGTACTTTCAGAGAAAATCACTTTCCTTTGAAACTGCCTTAAACTACTTACAAGCATTCACCAGCAACTCACATGAGTTTCTCTGAAAGAGAAGCAGTCTGTTCCAACTCTTCAATTCACTGTGCAAAGTGAATGGAGTGTTGTGTCACTTTCTAAATGCTGTACTTTCAGAGAAAATCACTTTCCTTTCAAAGTACCTTAAACTACTTACAAGCATTCACCAGCAACTCACATGAGTTTCTCTGGAAGAGAAGCAGTCTGTTCCAACACTTCAATTCACTGTGCGAAGTGAATGTGTTTTTGTTTCTCTTTCTAAATGCTGTACTTTCAGAGAAAATCACACTCTTTTGAAACTGCCTTAAGCTACATACAAACATTCACCAGCAACTCACATACATTTCTCTGAAAGAGAAGCAGTCTGTTCCAACACTTCAATTCACTGTGCGAAGTGAATGGAGTATTGCTTCACTTTCTAAATGCTGTAATTTCAGAGAAAAGCACTTTCCTTTGAAAGTGCCGTAAGCTGCTTACAAGCATTCACCAATAACTCTCATGCATTGCTCTGAAAGAGAAGCAGTCTGTTCTAACACTTCAATTCAATGTGCGAAGTGAAAGGAGTGTGGCTTCACTTTCTAAATGCTGTACTTTCAGAGAACATCACTGTCCTTTGAAACTGCCTTAAGCTACTTACAAGCATTCACCAGCAACTCACATAAGTTTCTCTGAAAGAGAAGCAGTCTCTTCCAACACTTCAATTCACTGTATTTATTGAAGGGAGTGTTACGTCACTTTCTAAATCCTGTATTTTCAGAGAAAATCACTTTCCTTTGAAACAGCCTTAAGCTACCTACAAGCATTCAAGGGCAACTCATATGCATTTCTCTGAAAGAGAAGCAGTCTGTTCCAACACTTCAATTCACTGTGCGAAGTGAATGGAGGGTTGCTTCACATTCTAAATGCTGTACTTTCAGAGAAAATCACTTTCCTTTGAAACTGCCTTAAGCTACTTACAAGCATTCACCAGCAACTCTCATGAGTTTCTCTGAGAGAATAGCAGTCTATTCCAACACTTCAATTCACTGTGCGAAGTGAATGTGTTGTTGTTTCACTTTCTAAATGCTGTATTTTCAGAGAAAATCACTTTCCTTTGATACTGCCTTAAGCTACTTACAAGCATTCACAAGAAACTCACATGCGTTTCTCTGAAAGAGAAGCAGTCTGTTCCAACACTTTAATTCACTTGGCGAAGTGAATGGAGTGTTGCTTCACTTTCTAAATGCTGTAATTTCAGAGAAAATCACATTCCTTTGAAAGTGCCTTAAGCTACTTACAAGCATTCACCAGCAACTCACATGAGTTTCTCTGAAAGAGAAGCAGTCTGTTCCAACACTTCAATTCATTGTGCAAAGTGAATGGAGTGTTGCTTCAATTTCTAAATGCTGCACTTTCAGTGAAATTCACTTTCCTTTGAAACTGCCTTAAGCTTCTTACAAGCATTCACCAACAACTCTCATGCATTACTCTGAAAGAGAAGCAGTCTGTTCCAACACTTGAATTGACTGTGCGAAGTGAATGAAGTGTTGCTTCACTTTCTAAATGCTGTACTTTCAGAGAAAATCACTTTCTTTGCAAGTGCCTTAAGATAATTATAAGCATTCACAAGAAACTCACATTCATTTCTCTGAAAGAGAAGCAATCTGTTCCAACACTTCAATTCACTGTGCGAAGTGAATGGAGTGTTGCTTCACTTTCTAAATGCTGTACTTTCAGAGAAAATCACTTTCCTTTGAACCTGCCTTAAGCTACTTACAAGCATTCACCAGCAACTCACATGAGTTTCTCTGAAAGAGAAGCAGACTGTTCCAACACTTCAATTCACAGTGCAAAGTGACTGGAGTGCTGCTTCACTTTCTAAATGCTGTACTTTCAGAGAAAATCACTTTCCTTTGATACTGCCTTAAGCTACTTACAAGCATTCACAAGAAACTCACATGTGTTTCTCTGAAAGAGAAGCAGTCTGTTCCAACAGTTCAATTCACTGTGCGAAGTGAATGGAGTGTTGCTCCACTTTCTAAGTGCTGTACTTTCAGAGAAAATCACTTTCTTTGAAAGTGCCTTAAGATAATTATAAGCATTCACAAGAAACTCACATGCATTTCTCTGAAAGAGAAGCGGTCTGTTCCAACACTTCAATTCACTGTGCGAAGTGAATGGAGGGTTGCTTCACTTTCGAAATGCTGTACTTTCAGAGAAAATCACTTTCCTTTGAAACTGCCTTAAACTACTTACAAGCATTCACCAGCAACTCACATGAGTTTCTCTGGAAGAGAAGCAGTCTGTTCCAACACTTCAATTCACTTTGCGAAGTGAATGTGTTTTTGTTTCACTTTCTAAATGCTGTACTTTCAGAGAAAATCACATTCCTTTGAAACTGCCTTAAACTACTTACAAGCATTCACCAGCAACTCACATGAGTTTCTCTGAAAGAGAAGCAGTCTGTTCCAACTCTTCAATTCACTGTGCGAAGTGAATGGAGTGTTGCGTCACTTTCTAAATGCTGTACTTTCAGAGAAAATCACTTTCCTTTCAAAGTACCTTAAACTACTTACAAGCATTCACCAGCAACTCACATGAGTTTCTCTGGAAGAGAAGCAGTCTGTTCCAACACTTCAATTCACTTTGCGAAGTGAATGTGTTTTTGTTTCACTTTCTAAATGCTGTACTTTCAGAGAAAATCACATTCCTTTGAAACTGCCTTAAGCTACTTACAAGCAATCACCAGCAAATCACATGCATTTCTCTGAAATAGAAGCAGTCTGTTCCAAGACTTCAATTCACTGTGCGAAGTGAATGGAGGGTTGCTTCACTTTCTAAATGCTGTACTTTCAGAGAAAATCACTTTCCTTTGAAAGTGCCTTAAGCTACTTACAAGCATTCATGAGCATCTCAGAGTAATTATTCTGAAAGAGAAGCAGTCTGTTCCAACACTTCAGTTCACTGTGCGAAGTGAATGGAGTGTTACTCCACTTTCTAAATGCTGTACTATCAGAGAAAATCACTTTCCTTTGAAAGTGCCTTAAGCTAATTATATGCATTCACAAGAAACTCACATGCATTTCTCTGAAAGAGAAGCAGTCTGTTTCAACACTTCAATTCACTGTACGAAGTGAATGGAGTGTTGCTTCACTTTTTAAATGCTGTAGTTTCAGAAAATATCACTTTCCTTTGAAACTGCCTTTCGCTGCTTACAAGCATTCACCAGCAACTCACATGAGTTTCTCTGAAAGAGAAGCAGTCTGTTCCAACACTTCAATTCACTGTGCAAAGTGAATGGAGTGTTGCTTCACTTTCTAAATGCTGTACTTTAGAGAAAATCACTTTCCTTTGAAACTGCCTTAAGCTACTTACAAGCGTTGACCAGCAAATCACATGAGTTTCTCTGAAAGAGAAGCAGTCTGTTCCAACACTTCAATTCACTGTGCAAAGTAAATGGAGTGTTGCTTCACTTTCTAAATGCTGTACTTTCAGAAAATAACTTCCCTTTCAAAGTACCTTAAGCTATAAACAAGCATTCACCAGCAACTCAAATGAGTTTCTCTGAATGAGAAGCCGTCTGTTCCAATACTTCAGTTCACTGTGCGAAGTGAATGTGTTGTTGTTTCAATTTCTAAATGCTGTACTTTCAGAGAAAATCACTATCCTTTGAAACTGCCTTAAGTTACTTACAAGCATTCACCAGCAACTCACATACATTAATCTGAAAGACAAGCAGTCTGTTCCAACACTTCCATTCACTGTGCGAAGTGAATGGAGTGTTGCTTCACTTTCTAAATGCTGTACTTTCAGAGAAAATCACTTTCCTTTGAAAGTGCCTTAAGCGACTTACAAGCATCACCAGCAACTCACATGACTTTCTCTGAAAGAGAAGCAGTCTGTTCCAACACTTCAATTCACTGTGGGAAGTGAATGTGTTGTTGTTTCACTTTCTAAATGCTGTACTTTCAGAGAAAATCACTCTTCTTTGAAAGTGCCTTAAGCTACTTATAAGCATTCACCAAAAACTCTCATGCATTACTCTGAAAGAGAAGCAGTCTGTTCCAACACTTCAATTCAATGTGTGAAGTGAATGGAGTGTTGCTTCACTTTCAAAATGCTCTTCTTTCAGAGAAAATCACTTTCCTTTGAAACTGCCTTAAGCTACCTACAAGCATTCACCAGCAACTCACATGCATTTCTCTGAAAGAGAAGCAGTCTGTTCCAACACTTCAATTCACTGTGCGAAGTGAATGGAGTGTTGCTTCACTTTCTAAATGCTGTACTTTCAAAGAAAATCACTTTCTTTGAAAGTGCCTTAAGATAATTATAACCATTCACAGTAAACTCACATGCGTTTCTCTGAAAGAGAAGCAGTCTGTTCCAACACTTCAATTCACTGTGCGAAGTGAATGGACGGTTGCTTCACTTTCTAAATGCTGGACTTTCAGAGAAAATCACTCTTCTTTGAAAGTGCCTTAAGCTACTTACAAGCATTCACCAACAACTCTCCTGCATTACTCTCAAAGAGAAGCAGTCTGTTCCAACACTTCAATTCACTGTGCGCAGTGAATGTGTTGTTGTTTCACTTTCTAAATGCTGTATTTTCAGAGAAAATCACTTTCCTTTGAAAGTGCCTTAAGCTACTTACAAGCATTCACAAGAAACTCACATGCGTTTCGCTGAAAGAGAAGCAGTCTGTTCCAACACATCAATTCACTGTGCGAAGTGAATGGAGTGTTGCTTCACTTTCTAAATGCTGTAATTTCAGAGAAATCACTTTCCTTTGAAAGTGCTTTATGCGACTTACAAGCATTCACCAGCAACTCACATGAGTTTCTCTGAAAGAGAAGCAGTCTGTTCCAACACTTCAATTCACTGTGCAAAGTAAATGGAGTGTTGCTTCTCTTTCTAAATGCTGTACTTTCAGAGAAAATCACTTTCCTTTGAAACTGCCTTAAGCTACTTACAAGCATTCACCAGCAACTCACATGAGTTTCTCTGAAAGAGAAGCAGTCTGTTCCAACACTTCAATTCACTGTGTGAAGTGAATGGAGTGTTGCATCACTTTCTAAATCCTGTTCTTTCAGAGAAAATCACTTTACTTTGAAACTGCCTTAAGCTACTTACAAGCATTCACCGGCAACTCACATGAGCTTCTCTGAAAGAGAAGCAGTCTGTTCCAACACTTCAAGTCACTGTGCGAAGTGAATGTGTTGTTGCTTCACTTTCTAAATGCTGTACTTTCAGAGAAAATCACTTTCCTTTGAAACAGCCTTAAGCTACCTACAAGCATTCACCAGCAAATCACATGCATTTCTCTGAAAAAGAAGCAGTCTGTTCCAACACTTCAATTCTCTGTGCGAAGTGAATGGAGTGTTACTTCACTTTCTAAATGCTGTACTTTCAGAGAAAATCACTTTCTTTGAAAGTGCCTTAAGATAATTATAAGCATTCACAAGTAACTCACATGCATTTCTCTGAAAGAGAAGCAGGCTGTTCCAACACTTCAATTCACTGTGCGAAGTGAATAGAGTGTTGCTTCACTTTCTAAATCCTGTACTTTCAGAGAAAAATCACTTTCCTTTGAAACTGCCTTAAGCTACTTACAAGCATTCACCAGCAACTCACATGAGTTTCTCTGAAAGAGAAGCAGTCTGTTCCAACACTTCAATTCACTGTGCGAAGTGAAAGTGTTGTTGTTTCACTTTCTAAATGCTGTACTTTCAGAGAAAATCACTCTTCTTTGAAAGTGCCTTAAGCTACTTACAAGCATTCACCAAAAACTCTCATGCATTACTCTGAATGAGAAGCATTCTGTTCCAACAATTCAATTCAAAGCGTGAAGTGAAAGGAGTGTTGCTTCACTTTATAAATGCTGTACTTTCAGAGAACATCACTGTCCTTTGAAACTGCCTTAAGCTTCTTACAAGCATTCACAAGCAACTCACATTCATTTCTCTGAAAGAGAAGCAGTCTGTTCCAACACTTCAATTCACTGTGTGAAGTGAATGGAGTGTTGCTTCACTTTCAAAATGCTGTACTTTCAGAGAAAATCACTTTCCTTTGAAACTGCCTTAAGGTACCTACAAGCATTCACCAGCAACTCACATGAGTTTCTCTGAAAGAGAAGCAGTCTGTTCCAACACTTCAATTCACTGTGTGAAGTGAATGGAGTGTTGCATCACTTTCTAAATCCTGTACTTTCAGAGAAAATCACTTTCCTTTGAAACTGCCTTAAGCTACTTACAAGCATTCACCGGCAACTCACATGAGTTTCTCTGAAAGAGAAGTAGTCTGTTCCAACACTTCAATTCACTGTGCGAAGTGAATGTGTTGTTGTTTCACTTTCTAAATGCTGTACATTCAGAGAAAATCACTCTTCTTTGAAAGTGCCTTAAGCTACTTACAAGGATTCACCAGCAACTCAAATGAGTTTCTCTGAAACAGAAGCAGTCTGTTCCAACACTTCAATTCACTGTGCAAACTGAATGGAGTGTTGCTTCACTTTTTAAAAGCTGTAATTTCAGAGAAAATCACTTTCCTTTGAAACTGCCTTAAACTACTTACAAGCATTCACCAGCAACTCACATGAGTTTCTCTGAAAGAGAACCAATCTGTTCCAACTCTTCAATTCACTGGGCGAAGTGAATGGAGTGTTTCGTCACTTTCTAAATGCTGTACTTTCACAGAAAATCACTTTCCTTTCAAAGTACCTTAAGCTACTTACAAGCATTCACCAGCAACTCACATGAGTTTCTCTGAAAGAGAAGCAGTCTGTTCCAACACTTCAATTCACTGTGTGAAGTGAATGGAGAGTTGCGTCACTTTCTAAATCCTGTACTTTCAGAGAAAATCACTTTCCTTTGAAACTGCCTTAAGCTACTTACAAGCATTCACCAGCAACTCACATGAGTTTCTCAGAAAGAGAAGCAGTCTGCTCCAACACTGCAATTCACTGTGTGAAGTGAATGGAGTGTTGCTTCACTTTCTAAATGCTGTTGTTACAGAGATAATCACTTTTTTTGATACTGCCTTAAGCTACTTACAAGCATTTAGTAGAACCTCACATTCGTTTCTCTGAAAGAGAAGCATTCTGTCCCAACGTTTCAATTCACTGTGCGAAGAGAATGGAGTGTTGCTTCACTTTCTAAATGCTGTACTTTCAGAGAAAATCACTTTCCATTGAAAGTGCCTTAAGCTACTTACAAGCATTCACCAGCAACTCACATGCATTTCTCTGAACGAGAAGCAGTCTGTTCCAACACTTCAATTCACTTTCGAAGTGAGTGGAGTGTTGCTTCACTTTCTAAATGCTGTACTTTCAGAGAAAATCACTTTCCTTTCAAAGTGCCTTAAGCTTCTTTCAAGCATTCACCAGCAACTCACAATCATTTTTCTGAAAGACAAGCAGTCTGTTCCAACACTTCAATTCACTGTGTGAAGTGAATGGAGTGTTGCTTCACTTTCTAAATGCTGTTGTTACAGAGATAATCACTTTTTTTTGAAACTGCCTTAAGCTACTTACAAGCATTTAGAAGATCCTCACATTCGTTTCTCTGAAAGAGAAGCATTCTGTCCCCATATTTCAATTCACTTTGCGAAGAGAATGGAGTGTTGCTTCACTCTCTTTTTTTTTCCTTTAAGACAAATGTAGTTTTTTTTGTAATTTTATTAAATTATAAAAGTTTCCATTTACGCCCCTCTTCCCAACACCCTCCCACTCCCCCCCTCCCTCTCCTCCTCCCTCTTAGTCCCTAAAGGCAGTTAGGGTTTCCTGCCCTGTGGGAAGTTCAAGTTCCTCCCCCCTCCCTCCAGGACCAGGAAGGTGAGTATCCAAGCAGACTGGATCCCCAAAATCCAGTATATGCAGAGGAAACATGTCTCAGTGTCATTGCCAATGGCTTTTCAGAAAGACTCCAGGCCAGCCACAATCAGAGAATCCGGCCACATTCAGAGAAACTTGTTGGATCACGTCCTCATTCAGTCGCAGTCCAGCTGGCCTTGGTAAACTCTCATTAGATCCGTCCCCTTGTATCAGTGGGTGATAGCATCCCTCGCAGACATTATTTCCTTTTTTCATTTTCTTTCTCCTTCTGCTCCTCATTTGGACGTTGGGGGTTGAGTCTGATGCTCCAATGTGGGTCTCCGTCTGTATCGCCATCCATCACCAGGTGAAGGATCTATGGTGATAAGCAAAATATTCATCATTATGGTTATGGGCCAAGGCCGGTTCAGGCACCCTCTCCTCTGTCCAGAGAACAATCTGGGGATCTCTCCTTGGACCTGGGATCCCATATATAATCAAGTCTCCTGTAAACCCTAAAATGACTCCCTTAGTTGAAATATATTCTTCCCTGATCCCATATTCAACCTTCCTTCCTCCCCCCCATCCCGGTCAACCGAGCTTTCTCCATTCCTCCCCTCCTCCCTCCTCCCTAACCCTCTCCCCTTCCAACACCCCTCCCACCCACCCCCATGCACCCGAGGTTACCTGGGACTCTTGACTATTTCCTACCTCCCAGCAGATAGCTAAATAATCTTCATCAGGTTCGTCTTCTTATTTAGCTTCTCTAGGATCACGAATAATAGGCTCAAAACCTTTAATTATGGTTAGAATCCACTTATGAGTGAATACATACCGTGTTCCTCTTTTTGGGTCTGGCTTACCTCACTCAGTAAAGCGTTTTCTATTTCCATCCATTTGCATGCAAAATTCAAGATGTCATTGTTTTTTACCGCTGAGTAAAACTCTAATGTGTATAAATTCCACACCTTTTTTAACCATTCTTCTACTGAGGGGCACCAAGGCTGTTTCCAGGTTCTGGCTATTACAAATAGCGCTGCTATGAACATAGTTGAACAAACGCTTTTGTAGTATGTTAGGGAATCTCTAGGGTATATTCCCAAGAGTGGAATTGCTGGGTCCTGAGGGAGGTTGACTCCCAGTTTCGTGAGAAACCGCCACACTGATTTCCACAGTGGCTGCACAAGTTTGCATTCCCACCAACAATGGATGAGTGTTCCCCTCACCCCACATCCTCTCCAGCATAGGCTATCGTTGGTGTTTTTGACTTTAGCTATTCTGACAGGTGTAAGATGGTATCTCAAAGTGGTTTTGATTTGCATTTCCCTGATCGCTAAGGAGGTTGAGCATGACCTTAAGTGTCTTCTGGCCATTCGAAGTTCATCTGCTGTGAATTCTCTGTTCAGTTCAATACCCCATTTTTTAATTGGGTTAATTAGAGTTTTAGTGTCTAGTTTCTTGAGTTCTTTGTATATTTTGGAGATCAGACCTTTGTCTGATGAGGGGTTGGTGAAGATTTTCTCCCAGTCAGAAGGCAGCCTTTTTGTCTTACTGACAGTGTCCTTTGCTTTACAGAAGCTTCTCAGTTTCAGTAGATCCCATTAATTCATTGTTTCTCTTATTGTCTGTGCTAATGGGGTCCTACTTAGGAAGAGGCCTCCTGTGCCTATATCTTGTAGACTCCTTCCCACTTTCTCTTCTATCAGGTTCAAAGTGGACGGATTTATGTTGATGTCTTTAATCCATTTGGACCTGATTTTTGTGCATGGTGATAGGTATGGATCTACTTTCATCCTTCTACAGGTTGACATCCAGTTATGCCAGCACCATTTGTTAAAGATGCTTTCCTTCTTCCATTGTATACCTTTAGCTCCCTTGTCAAAAATTAGGTGCTCATAGGTTTGTGGGTTAAAATCCGGGTCTTCTATTCGATTCCAGAGGTCGACTTCTCTGTTCTTATACCAATACCAAGCCGTTTTCAATACTGTAGCTCTGTAATAGAGTTTGAAGTCAGGGATGGTAATGTCTCCAGAAGTTCCTTTATTGTATAAGATTGTTTTGGCTATCCTGGGTTTTTTGTTTTTCCATATAAACTTGATTATTGTTCTCTCAAGTTCTGTGAAGAAGTTTGATGGGATTTTGATGGGGATTGCATTGAATCTATAGATTGCTTTTGGTAGAATTGCCATTTTTACTATGTTGATTCTCCCAATCCAAGAGCAGGGGAGGTCTTTCCATTTTCTGGTATCCTCCTCAATTTCTTTCTTCAAAGACTTAAAGTTCTTGTCAAATAGGTCTTTCACTTCCTTGGTTAAAGTTACCCCAAGATATTTTATGCTATTTGTGGCTATCATGAAAGGTGATGTTTCTCTGATTTCCCTCTCTTCTTATTTATCATTTGTGTATAGGAGGGCCACTGATTTTTTGGAGTTGATCTTGTATCCTGCCACACTACTAAAGGTGTTTATCAGCTGTAAGAGTTCTTTGGTAGAGTTTTTGGGGTCACTTATGTACACTATCATATCGTCAGCAAATAACAAAAGTTTAACTTCATCCTTTCCAATTCGAATCCCCTTGATCTCCTTATGTTGTCTTATTGCTATTGCTAGAACTTCAAGCACTATATTGAAGAGGTATGGAGAGAGTGGACAGCCTTGTCGTGTTCCTGATTTTAGTGGAAAGGCTCTGAGTTTCTCTCCATTCAATTTGATGTTAGCTGTCGGCTTGCTGTATATTGCTTTTATTATATTTAGGTATGATCCTTGTATCCCCAGTCTCTCCAACACCTTTATCATAAATGGGTGTTGAATTTTGTCAAATGCTTTTTCAGCATCCAATGAAATGATCATATGTTTTTTTCTTTCAGTTTATTTATATAATGGATTACATTGATAGATTTGCGTATGTTGAACCATCCCTGCATCTCTGGGATGAAGCCTACTTGATCATAATGGATAATTTTTCTAATGTGTTCTTGGATTCGGTTTGCCAGTATTTTATTGAGAATTTTCGCGTCGATGTTCATGAGTGAGATTGGCCTGTAATTCTCTTTCTTGGTTGTGTCTTTGTGTGGTTTTGGTATTAGGGTAACTGTAGCTTCATAAAAGGAGTTTGGCAATGACTCTTCTGTTTCTATATTATGGAATACATTAAGGAGTATAGGTATTAGCTCTTCCTGGAAGTTCTGGTAGAATTCTGCATTGAAACCATCTGGTCCTGGGCTTTTTTTGGTAGGGAGATTTTTGATAACAGCTTCTAATTCTTCGCGACTAACAGGTCTATTTAGATTGTTCACCTGTTCTTGGTTCAACTTTGGTATATGGTACTTATCTAAAAAAATGTCCATTTCTTTTACATTTTCCAACTTTGTGGCATATAAACTTTCGTAGTAAGATCTAATGATTTTCTGAATTTCCTCTGTGTCTGTGGTTATGTCCCCCTTTTCATTTCTGATCCTATTAATTTGCATGTTCTCTCTCTGCCGTTTGATTAGTTTGGATAGGGGTTTGTCAATCTTGTTGATTTTCTCCAAGAACCAGCTTTTTGATTCATTGATTCTTTGGATTGTTTTCTCTGTTTCTATTTTGTTGATTTCAGCCCTCAGTTTGATTATTTCCAGTCTTCTACTCCTCCTGGGTGAATCAGCTTCTTTTTTTTCTAGGGCTTTCAAGTGCGCTGTTAAGTCTCCAATGTGTGCTTTCTCCGTTTTCTTTATTTGGGCACCTATTGCTATGAACTTTCCTCTTAGCACTGCTTTCATAGTGTCCCATAGGTTTGAGTATGTTGTGTCTTTGTTTTCATTAAATTCAAGGAAGTCTTTAATTTCTTTCTTAATTTCGTCCTTGACCCAGGGGAGATTTAGTAGTTGACTGTTCAACTTCCATAAGTTTGTTGACTTCCTGGGGGTAGCATTGTTGTTTAATTCTAATTTTAATCCATGGTGATCTGACAAGACACAGGTGGTTACTAATATTTTTTTGTATCTGTGGAAGTTTGCTTTGTTACCGAGTATGTGGTCAATCTTCGAGAAGGTTCCATGAACTGCAGAGAAGAAGGTATATTCTTTCCTATTTGGGTGGAGTGTTCTATAGATGTCTGTTAAATCCATTTGATTCAATACCTCCAATAAATCTCTTAATTCTCTGTTTGGTTTCTGTCTGATTGACCTGTCCATTGGTGAGAGAGGAGTGTTGAAGTCTCCTACTATTAGTGTGTGTGGTTTGATGACTGCCTTGAGTTCTAGAAGAGTTTCTTTTACATATGTGTGTGCCTTTATATTAGGGGCATAGATATTCAGGATTGAGACTTCTTCCTGATGAGTTGTTCCTGTTATGAGTATGAAATGTCCATCTCCATCTCTTCTGATTGATTTTAGTTTGAAGTCGATTTTGTTAGATATTAGAATGGCCACACCCACTTGTTTCTTAGGTCCATTTGCTTGGAAAACCTTTTCCCAACCCTTTACTCTGAGTAGGTGTCTGTCTTTGTGGTTGAGGTGTGTTTCTTGTAAACAGCAGAATGTTGGATCCTGCTTTCGTATCCAATCTCTAAGTCTGTGACTCTTTATAGGTGAATTGAGTCCATTGATATTAAGAGATATTAATGACCAGTGTTTGTTGACTCCAGTCATTTTTTTTTGGGTAGTAGAGTGTATGTGTTTTCCTTCTTTGAGTTGTGCTAGTGAAGGGTCGCTAGATGTCTGAGTTATTGTAGTCAGTGTTGGCAATGTTGGATTCCTTGGGATGTAATTTTCCTTCTAATATTCTCTGAAAGGCTGGATTAGTAGTTACGTACTGTTTAAATTTGTTTTTATCCTGGAATATTTTGTTTTCTCCGTTGATAGTGAATGAAAGCTTGGCTGGGTATATTAGTCTGGGCTTGCATCCATGGTCCCTTAGTTTCTGCAGTACATCTATCCAGGACCTTCTGGCTTTCATGGTTTCTATAGAGAAGTCTGGTGTAAGTCTGATAGGTTTAACTATATAGGTTACGTGGCCTAAAAGTAAACTTGACATATAAAGAAACATTCGTTTCTCTGAAAGAGAAGTTTTCTGTCCCAACATTTCAATTCACTGTGCGAAGAGAATGGAGTGTTGCTTCACTTTCTAAATGCTGTAATTTCAGAGAAAATCACTCTTCTTTGAAAATGCCTTAGGCTACTTACAAGCATTCACCAGCAACACATATGAGTTTCTCTGAAAAAGAAGCAGTCTGTTCCAACACTTCAATTCACTGTGCGAAGTGAATGGAGTGTTGCTTTACTTTCTAAATGCTGTAATTTCAGAGAAAATCACTTTCCTTTGAAAGTGCCTTAAGCTACTTACAAGCATTCACCAGCAACTCACAATCATTTTTCTGAAAGAGAAGCAGTGTGTTCCAACACTTCAATTCACTGTGTGAAGTGAATGGAGTGTTGCTTCACTTTCTAAATGCTGTTGTTACAGAGATAATCACTTTCCTTTGAAAGTGCCTTAAGCTACTTACAAACATTCACCAGCAACTCACATGAGTTTCTCTGAAAGAGAAGCAGTCTATTCCAATACTTCAATTCACTGTGCGAAGTGATTGGAGTGTTACTTCACTTTCCAAATGCTGTAGTTACAGAGAAAAGCACTTTCCTTTGAAAGTGCCTTAAGCTACTTACAAGCATTCACCAGCAACTCACATGCATTTCTCTGAAAGAGAAGCAGTCTGTTCCAACACTTCAATTCACTGTGCGAAGTGAATGGAGTGTTGCTTCACTTTCTAAATGCTGTACTTTCAGAGAAAATCACTTTCCTTTGAAAGAGCCTTAAGCTACTTACAAGCATTCACCAGCAACTCACAATCATTTTTCTGAAAGAGAAGCAGTCTGTTCCAACAATTCAATTCACTGTGCGAAGTGAATGGAGTGTTGCTTCACTTTCTAAATGCTGTACTATCAGAGAAAATCACTTTCCTTTGAAAGTGCCTTAAGCTTCTTGCAAGCAATCACCAGCAACTCACATGAGTTTCTCAGAAAGAGAAGCAGTCTGTTCCAACACTTCAATTCACTGTGTGAAGTGAATGGAGTGTTGCTTCACTTTCTAAATGCTGTTTTTACAGAGATAATCACTTTTTTTGTAAACTGCATAAAGCTACTTACAAGCATTTAGAAGAACCTCACATTCATTTCTCTGAAAGAGAAGCATTCTGTCCCAACATTTCAATTCACTGTGCGAAGAGAATGGAGTGTTGCTTCACTTTCAAAATGCTGTACTTTCAGAGAAAATCACTTTCCTTTGAAAGTGCCTTAAGCTACTTACAAGCATACATAAGAAACTCACATGCGTTTCTCAGAAAGAGAAGCAGTCTGTTCCAACACTTCAATTCACTGTGTGAAGTGAATGGAGTGTTGCTTCACTTTGTAAATGCTGTACTTTCAGAGAAAATCACTTTCCTTTGAAACTGTCTTAAGCTACTTACAAGCATTCACCAGCAACTCACATGAGTTTCTCTTAAAGAGAAGCAGTCTGTTCAAACACTTCAATTCACTGTGTGAAGTGAATGGCGTGTTGCTTCACTTTCTAAATGCTGTAGTTACAGAGATAATCACTTTCCTTTGAAAGTGCCTTAAGCTACTTACAAACATTCACCAGCAACTCACATGAGTTTCTCTGAAAGAGAAGCAGTCTATTCCAATACTTCAATTCAGTGTGCGAAGTGATTGGAGTGTTATTTCACATTTCAAATGCTGTAGTTACAGAGAAAATCACTTTCCCTTGAAACTGCCTTAAGCTACTTACAAGCATTCACCACCAACTCACATGCATTTCTCTGAAAGAGAAGCAGTCTGTTCCAACAATTCAATTCACTGTGCGAAGTGAATGGAGTGTTGCTTCACTTTCTAAATGCTGTAATTTCAGAGAAAATCACTTTCCTTTGAAAGTGCCTTAAGCTACTTACAAGCATTCACCAGAAACTCAAAATCATTTTTCTGAAAGACAAGCAGTCTCTTCCAACTCTTCAATTCACTGTGCAGGGTGAATGGACTGTTGCTTCCCTTTCTAAATGCTGTACATTCAGAGAAAATCACTTTCCTTTCAAACTGCCTTAAGCTACTTACAAGCATTCACCAGCAACTCACATGAGTTTCTCTGAAAGAGAAGCAGTCTGTTCCAACACTTCAATTCATTGTTCGAAGTGAATGTGCTGTTGTTTCACTTTCTAAATGCTGTATTTTCAGAGAAAATCACTTTCCTTTGAAACTGCCTTAAGCTACTTACAAGCATTCACCAACAACTCACATACATTTCTCTGAAAGAGAAGCAGTCTGTTCCAACAATTCAATTCACTGTGCGAAGTGAATGGAATGTTGATTCACTTTCTAAATGCTGTACTTTCAGAGAAAATCACTTTCCTTTAAAACTGCCTTAAGCTACTTACAAGCATTCACAAGAAACTAACATGCGTTTCTCTGAAAGAGAAGCAGTATGTTCCAACACATCAATTAACTGTGTGAAGTGAATGGAATGTTGATTCACTTTCTAAATACTGTACTTTCAGAGAAAATCACTTTCTTTGAAACTGCCTTAAGCTACTTACAAGCATTCACCAGCAACTCACATGAGTTTCTCTGAAAGAGAAGCAGTCTGTTCCAACACTTCAATTCACTGTGCGAAGTGAATGGAGTGTTGCTTCACTTTCTACATGCTGTACTTTCAGAGAAAATAACTTTCCTTTGATAGCGCCTTAAGATACTTAGAAGCATTCACCAGCAACTTACATGAGTTTCCCTGAATGAGAAGCAGTCTGTTCCAACATTTCAATTCACAGTGCAAATTGAATGGAGTGTTGCTTCACTTTCTAAATGCTGTACTTTCAGAGAAAATCACTTTCCTTTGAAACTGCCTTAAACTACTTACAAGCATTCACCAGCAACTCACATGAGTTTCTCTGAAAGAGAAGCAGTCTGTTCCAACACTTCAATTCACTGTGTGAAGTGAATGGAGTGTTGCTTCACTTTCTAAATGCTGTTTTTACAGAGATAATCACTTTCCTTTGAAAGTGCCTTAAGCTACTTACAAACATTCACCAGCAACTCACATGCGTTTCTCTGAAAGAGAAGCAGTCTATTCCAATACTTCAATTCACTGTGCGAAGTGAATGGAGTGTTGCTTCACTTTCTAAATGCTGTACTTTCAGAGAAAATCACTTTCCTTTGAAAGAGCCTTAAGCTACTTACAAGCATTCACCAGCAACTCACAATCATTTTTCTGAAAGAGAAGCAGTCTGTTCCAACAATTCAATTCACTGTGCGAAGTGAATGGAGTGCTGCTTCACTTTCTAAATGCTGTGCTATCAGAGAAAATCACTTTCCTTTGAAACTGCCTTAAGCTTCTTGCAAGCAATCACCAGCAACTCACATGAGTTTCTCAGAAAGAGAAGCAGTCTGTTCCAACACTTCAATTCACTGTGTGAAGTGAATGGAGTGTTGCTTCACTTTCTAAATGCTGTTGTTACAGAGATAATCACTTTTTTTGGAAACTGCATAAAGCTACTTACAAGCATTTAGAAGAACCTCAAATTTATTTCTCTGAAAGAGAAGCATTCTGTTCCAACATTTCAATTCACTGTGCGAAGAGAATGGAGTGTTGCTTCACTTTCAAAATGCTGTACTTTCAGAGAAAATCACTTTCCTTTGAAAGTGCCTTAAGCTACTTACAAGCATTCATAAGAAACTCACATGCGTTTCTCAGAAAGAGAAGCAGTCTGTTCCAACACTTCAATTCACTGTGTGAAGTGAATGGAGTGTTGCTTCACTTTGTAAATGCTGTACTTTCAGAGAAAATCACTTTCCTTTGAAACTGTCTTAAGCTACTTACAAGCATTCACCAGCAACTCACATGAGTTTCTCTTAAAGAGAAGTAGTCTGTTCCAACACTTCAATTCACTGTGTGAAGTGAATGGCGTGTTGCTTCACTTTCTAAATGCTGTAGTTACAGAGATAATCACTTTCCTTTGAAAGTGCCTTAAGCTACTTACAAACATTCACCATCAACTCACATGAGTTTCTCTGAAAGAGAAGCAGTCTATTCCAATACTTCAATTCACTGTGCGAAGTGATTGGAGTGTTATTTCACATTTCAAATGCTGTAGTTACAGAGAAAATCACTTTCCTTTGAAACTGCCTTAAGCTACTTACAAGCATTCACCACCAACTCACATGCATTTCTCTGAAAGAGAAGCAGTCTGTTCCAACAATTCAATTCACTGTGCGAAGTGAATGGAGTGTTGCTTCACTTTCTAAATGCTGTAATTTCAGAGAAAATCACTTTCCTTTGAAAGTGCCTTAAGCTACTTACAAGCATTCACCAGAAACTCAAAATCATTTTTCTGAAAGACAAGCAGTCTGTTCCAACTCTTCAATTCACTGTGCAGGGTGAATGGAGTGTTGCTTCCCTTTTTAAATGCTGTACATTCAGAGAAAATCACTTTCCTTTCAAACTGCCTTAAGCTACTTACAAGCATTCACCAGCAACTCACATGAGTTTCTCTGAAAGAGAAGCAGTCTGTTCCAACACTTCAATTCATTGTTCGAAGTGAATGTGCTGTTGTTTCACTTTCTAAATGCTGTATTTTCAGAGAAAATCACTTTCCTTTGAAACTGCCTTAAGCTACTTACAAGCATTCACCAACAACTCACATACATTTCTCTGAAAGAGAAGCAGTCTGTTCCAACAATTCAATTCACTGTGCGAAGTGAATGGAATGTTGATTCACTTTCTAAATGCTGTACTTTCAGAGAAAATCACTTTCCTTTAAAACTGCCTTAAGCTACTTACAAGCATTCACAAGAAACTAACATGCGTTTCTCTGAAAGAGAAGCAGTCTGTTCCAACACATCAATTAACTGTGTGAAGTGAATGGAATGTTGATTCACTTTCTAAATACTGTACTTTCAGAGAAAATCACTTTCTTTGAAACTGCCTTAAGCTACTTACAAGCATTCACCAGCAACTCACATGAGTTTCTCTGAAAGAGAAGCAGTCTGTTCCAACACTTCAATTCACTGTGCGAAGTGAATGGAGTGTTGCTTCACTTTCTACATGCTGTACTTTCAGAGAAAATAACTTTCCTTTGATAGCGCCTTAAGATACTTAGAAGCATTCACCAGCAACTTACATGAGTTTCCCTGAATGAGAAGCAGTCTGTTCCAACATTTCAATTCACAGTGCAAATTGAATGGAGTGTTGCTTCACTTTCTAAATGCTGTACTTTCAGAGAAAATCACTTTCCTTTGAAACTGCCTTAAACTACTTACAAGCATTCACCAGCAACTCACATGAGTTTCTCTGAAAGAGAAGCAGTCTGTTCCAACACTTCAATTCACTGTGTGAAGTGAATGGAGTGTTGCTTCACTTTCTAAATGCTGTTTTTACAGAGATAATCACTTTCCTTTGAAAGTGCCTTAAGCTACTTACAAACATTCACCAGCAACTCACATGCGTTTCTCTGAAAGAGAAGCAGTCTATTCCAATACTTCAATTCACTGTGCGAAGTGAATGGAGTGTTGCTTCACTTTCTAAATGCTGTACTTTCAGAGAAAATCACTTTCCTTTGAAAGAGCCTTAAGCTACTTACAAGCATTCACCAGCAACTCACAATCATTTTTCTGAAAGAGAAGCAGTCTGTTCCAACACTTCAATTCACTGTGCGAAGTGAATGGAGTGCTGCTTCACTTTCTAAATGCTGTGCTATCAGAGAAAATCACTTTCCTTTGAAACTGCCTTAAGCTTCTTGCAAGCAATCACCAGCAACTCACATGAGTTTCTCAGAAAGAGAAGCAGTCTGTTCCAACACTTCAATTCACTGTGTGAAGTGAATGGAGTGTTGCTTCACTTTCTAAATGCTGTTGTTACAGAGATAATCACTTTTTTTGGAAACTGCATAAAGCTACTTACAAGCATTTAGAAGAACCTCAAATTTATTTCTCTGAAAGAGAAGCATTCTGTTCCAACATTTCAATTCACTGTGCGAAGAGAATGGAGTGTTGCTTCACTTTCAAAATGCTGTACTTTCAGAGAAAATCACTTTCCTTTGAAAGTGCCTTAAGCTACTTACAAGCATTCATAAGAAACTCACATGCGTTTCTCAGAAAGAGAAGCAGTCTGTTCCAACACTTCAATTCACTGTGTGAAGTGAATGGAGTGTTGCTTCACTTTGTAAATGCTGTACTTTCAGAGAAAATCACTTTCCTTTGAAACTGTCTTAAGCTACTTACAAGCATTCACCAGCAACTCACATGAGTTTCTCTTAAAGAGAAGTAGTCTGTTCCAACACTTCAATTCACTGTGTGAAGTGAATGGCGTGTTGCTTCACTTTCTAAATGCTGTAGTTACAGAGATAATCACTTTCCTTTGAAAGTGCCTTAAGCTACTTACAAACATTCACCATCAACTCACATGAGTTTCTCTGAAAGAGAAGCAGTCTATTCCAATACTTCAATTCACTGTGCGAAGTGATTGGAGTGTTATTTCACATTTCAAATGCTGTAGTTACAGAGAAAATCACTTTCCTTTGAAACTGCCTTAAGCTACTTACAAGCATTCACCACCAACTCACATGCATTTCTCTGAAAGAGAAGCAGTCTGTTCCAACAATTCAATTCACTGTGCGAAGTGAATGGAGTGTTGCTTCACTTTCTAAATGCTGTAATTTCAGAGAAAATCACTTTCCTTTGAAAGTGCCTTAAGCTACTTACAAGCATTCACCAGAAACTCAAAATCATTTTTCTGAAAGACAAGCAGTCTGTTCCAACTCTTCAATTCACTGTGCAGGGTGAATGGAGTGTTGCTTCCCTTTTTAAATGCTGTACATTCAGAGAAAATCACTTTCCTTTCAAACTGCCTTAAGCTACTTACAAGCATTCACCAGCAACTCACATGAGTTTCTCTGAAAGAGAAGCAGTCTGTTCCAACACTTCAATTCATTGTTCGAAGTGAATGTGCTGTTGTTTCACTTTCTAAATGCTGTATTTTCAGAGAAAATCACTTTCCTTTGAAACTGCCTTAAGCTACTTACAAGCATTCACCAACAACTCACATACATTTCTCTGAAAGAGAAGCAGTCTGTTCCAACAATTCAATTCACTGTGCGAAGTGAATGGAATGTTGATTCACTTTCTAAATGCTGTACTTTCAGAGAAAATCACTTTCCTTTAAAACTGCCTTAAGCTACTTACAAGCATTCACAAGAAACTAACATGCGTTTCTCTGAAAGAGAAGCAGTCTGTTCCAACACATCAATTAACTGTGTGAAGTGAATGGAATGTTGATTCACTTTCTAAATACTGTACTTTCAGAGAAAATCACTTTCTTTGAAACTGCCTTAAGCTACTTACAAGCATTCACCAGCAACTCACATGAGTTTCTCTGAAAGAGAAGCAGTCTGTTCCAACACTTCAATTCACTGTGCGAAGTGAATGGAGTGTTGCTTCACTTTCTACATGCTGTACTTTCAGAGAAAATAACTTTCCTTTGATAGCGCCTTAAGATACTTAGAAGCATTCACCAGCAACTTACATGAGTTTCCCTGAATGAGAAGCAGTCTGTTCCAACATTTCAATTCACAGTGCAAATTGAATGGAGTGTTGCTTCACTTTCTAAATGCTGTACTTTCAGAGAAAATCACTTTCCTTTGAAACTGCCTTAAACTACTTACAAGCATTCACCAGCAACTCACATGAGTTTCTCTGAAAGAGAAGCAGTCTGTTCCAACACTTCAATTCACTGTGTGAAGTGAATGGAGTGTTGCTTCACTTTCTAAATGCTGTTTTTACAGAGATAATCACTTTCCTTTGAAAGTGCCTTAAGCTACTTACAAACATTCACCAGCAACTCACATGCGTTTCTCTGAAAGAGAAGCAGTCTATTCCAATACTTCAATTCACTGTGCGAAGTGAATGGAGTGTTGCTTCACTTTCTAAATGCTGTACTTTCAGAGAAAATCACTTTCCTTTGAAAGAGCCTTAAGCTACTTACAAGCATTCACCAGCAACTCACAATCATTTTTCTGAAAGAGAAGCAGTCTGTTCCAACACTTCAATTCACTGTGCGAAGTGAATGGAGTGCTGCTTCACTTTCTAAATGCTGTGCTATCAGAGAAAATCACTTTCCTTTGAAACTGCCTTAAGCTTCTTGCAAGCAATCACCAGCAACTCACATGAGTTTCTCAGAAAGAGAAGCAGTCTGTTCCAACACTTCAATTCACTGTGTGAAGTGAATGGAGTGTTGCTTCACTTTCTAAATGCTGTTGTTACAGAGATAATCACTTTTTTTGGAAACTGCATAAAGCTACTTACAAGCATTTAGAAGAACCTCAAATTTATTTCTCTGAAAGAGAAGCATTCTGTTCCAACATTTCAATTCACTGTGCGAAGAGAATGGAGTGTTGCTTCACTTTCAAAATGCTGTACTTTCAGAGAAAATCACTTTCCTTTGAAAGTGCTTTAAGCTACTTACAAGCATTCATAAGAAACTCACATGCGTTTCTCAGAAAGAGAAGCAGTCTGTTCCAACACTTCAATTCACTGTGTGAAGTGAATGGAGTGTTGCTTCACTTTGTAAATGCTGTACTTTCAGAGAAAATCACTTTCCTTTGAAACTGTCTTAAGCTACTTACAAGCATTCACCAGCAACTCACATGAGTTTCTCTTAAAGAGAAGTAGTCTGTTCCAACACTTCAATTCACTGTGTGAAGTGAATGGCGTGTTGCTTCACTTTCTAAATGCTGTAGTTACAGAGATAATCACTTTCCTTTGAAAGTGCCTTAAGCTACTTACAAACATTCACCAGCAACTCACATGAGTTTCTCTGAAAGAGAAGCAGTCTATTCCAATACTTCAATTCACTGTGCGAAGTGATTGGAGTGTTATTTCACATTTCAAATGCTGTAGTTACAGAGAAAATCACTTTCCTTTGAAACTGCCTTAAGCTACTTACAAGCATTCACCACCAACTCACATGCATTTCTCTGAAAGAGAAGCAGTCTGTTCCAACAATTCAATTCACTGTGCGAAGTGAATGGAGTGTTGCTTCACTTTCTAAATGCTGTAATTTCAGAGAAAATCACTTTCCTTTGAAAGTGCCTTAAGCTACTTACAAGCATTCACCAGAAACTCAAAATCATTTTTCTGAAAGACAAGCAGTCTGTTCCAACTCTTCAATTCACTGTGCAGGTTGAATGGAGTGTTGCTTCCCTTTCTAAATGCTGTACATTCAGAGAAAATCACTTTCCTTTCAAACTGCCTTAAGCTACTTACAAGCATTCACCAGCAACTCACATGAGTTTCTCTGAAAGAGAAGCAGTCTGTTCCAACACTTCAATTCATTGTTCGAAGTGAATGTGCTGTTGTTTCACTTTCTAAATGCTGTATTTTCAGAGAAAATCACTTTCCTTTGAAACTGCCTTAAGCTACTTACAAGCATTCACCAACAACTCACATACATTTCTCTGAAAGAGAAGCAGTCTGTTCCAACAATTCAATTCACTGTGCGAAGTGAATGGAATGTTGATTCACTTTCTAAATGCTGTACTTTCAGAGAAAATCACTTTCCTTTAAAACTGCCTTAAGCTACTTACAAGCATTCACAAGAAACTAACATGCGTTTCTCTGAAAGAGAAGCAGTCTGTTCCAACACATCAATTAACTGTGTGAAGTGAATGGAATGTTGATTCACTTTCTAAATACTGTACTTTCAGAGAAAATCACTTTCTTTGAAACTGCCTTAAGCTACTTACAAGCATTCACCAGCAACTCACATGAGTTTCTCTGAAAGAGAAGCAGTCTGTTCCAACACTTCAATTCACTGTGCGAAGTGAATGGAGTGTTGCTTCACTTTCTACATGCTGTACTTTCAGAGAAAATAACTTTCCTTTGATAGCGCCTTAAGATACTTAGAAGCATTCACCAGCAACTTACATGAGTTTCCCTGAATGAGAAGCAGTCTGTTCCAACATTTCAATTCACAGTGCAAATTGAATGGAGTGTTGCTTCACTTTCTAAATGCTGTACTTTCAGAGAAAATCACTTTCCTTTGAAACTGCCTTAAACTACTTACAAGCATTCACCAGCAACTCACATGAGTTTCTCTGAAAGAGAAGCAGTCTGTTCCAACATTTCAATTCACTGTGTGAAGTGAATGGAGTGTTGCTTCACTTTCTAAATGCTGTTTTTACAGAGATAATCACTTTCCTTTGAAAGTGCCTTAAGCTACTTACAAACATTCACCAGCAACTCACATGCGTTTCTCTGAAAGAGAAGCAGTCTATTCCAATACTTCAATTCACTGTGCGAAGTGAATGGAGTGTTGCTTCACTTTCTAAATGCTGTACTTTCAGAGAAAATCACTTTCCTTTGAAAGAGCCTTAAGCTACTTACAAGCATTCACAAGCAACTCACAATCATTTTTCTGAAAGAGAAGCAGTCTGTTCCAACAATTCAACTCACTGTGCGAAGTGAATGGAGTGTTGCTTCACTTTCTAAATGCTGTACTTTCAGAGAAAATCACTTTCCTTTGAAATTGCCTTAAGCTTCTTGCAAGCAATCACCAGCAACTCACATGAGTTTCTCAGAAAGAGAAGCAGTCTGTTCCAACACTTCAATTCACAGTGTGAAGTGAATGGAGTGTTGCTTCACTTTCTAAATGCTGTTGTTACAGAGATAATCACTTTTTTTGGAAACTGCATAAAGCTACTTACAAGCATTTAGAAGAACCTCACATTCATTTCTCTGAAAGAGAAGCATTCTGTCCCAACATTTCAATTCACTGTGCGAAGAGAATGGAGTGTTGCTTCACTTTCAAAATGCTGTACTTTCAGAGAAAATCACTTTCCTTTGAAAGTGCCTTAAGCTACTTACAAGCATTCATAAGAAACTCACATGCGTTTCTCAGAAAGAGAAGCAGTCTGTTCCAACACTTCAATTCACTGTGTGAAGTGAATGGAGTGTTGCTTCACTTTGTAAATGCTGTACTTTCAGAGAAAGTCACTTTCTTTTGAAACTGTCTTAAGCTACTTACAAGCATTCACCAGCAACTCATATGCATTTCTTTGAAAAGAAACAGTGTGTTCCAACAATTCAATTCACTGTGTGAAGTGAATGGAGTGTTGCTTCACTTTCTAAATGCTGTAGTTACAGAGATAATCACTTTCCTTTGAAAGTGCCTTAAGCTACTTACAAACATTCACCAGCAACTCACATGAGTTTCTCTGAAAGAGAAGCAGTCTCTTCCAATACTTCAATTCACTGTGCGAAGTGATTGGAGTGTTATTTCACATTCCAAATGCTGTAGTTACAGAGAAAATCACTTTCCTTTGAAACTGCCTTAAGCTACTTACAAGCATTCACCACCAACTCACATGCATTTCTCTGAAAGAGAAGCAGTCTGTTCCAACAATTCAATTCACTGTGCGAAGTGAATGGAGTGTTGCTTCACTTTCTAAATGCTGCAATTTCAGAGAAAATCACTTTCCTTTGAAAGTGCCTTAAGCTATTTACAAGCATTCACCAGAATCTCAAAATCATTTTTCTGAAAGACAAGCAGTCTGTTCCAACTCTTCAATTCACTGTGCAAAATGAATGGAGTGTTGCTTCCCTTTCTAAATGCTGTAGTTACAGAGATAATCACTTTCCTTTGAAAGTGCCTTAAGCTACTTACAAACATTCACCAGCAACTCACATGCGTTTCTCTGAAAGAGAAGCAGTCTATTCCAATACTTCAATTCAATGTGCGAAGTGATTGGAGTGTTACTTCACTTTCCAAATGCTGTAGTTACAGAGAAAAGCACTTTCCTTTGAAAGTGTCTTAAGCTACTTACAAGCATTCACCAGCAACTCACATGCATTTCTCTGAAAGAGAAGCAGTCTGTTCCAACACTTCAATTCACTGTGTGAAGTGAAAGGAGTGCTGCTTCACTTTCTAAAAGCTGTTGTTACAGAGATAATCACTTTTTTGGAAACTGCATAAAGCTACTTACAAGCATTCATAAGAAACTCACATGCCTTTCTCAGAAAGAGAAGCAGTCTGTTCCAACACTTCAGTTCACTGTGTGAAGTGAATGGAGTGTTGCTTCACTTTGTAAATGCTGTACTTTCAGAGAAAATCACTTTCCTTTGAAACGGTCTTAAGCTACTTACAAGCATTCACCACCAGCTCACATGCATTTCTCTGAAAGAGAAGCAGTCTGTTCCAACAATTCAATTCACTGTGCGAAGTGAATGGAGTGTTGCTTCACTTTCTAAATGCTGTATTTTCAGAGAAAATCACTTTCCTTTGAAAGTGCCTTAAGTTACTTACAAGCATTCACCAGAAACCCAAAATCATTTTTCTGAAAGACAAGCAGTCTGTTCCAACTCTTCAATTCACTGTGCAAAGTGAATGGAGTGTTTCTTCCCCTTCTAAATGCTGTACATTCAGAGAAAATCACTTTCCTTTCAAACTGCCTTAAGCTTCTTACAAGCATTCACCAGCAACTCACATGAGTTTCTCTGAAAGAAAAGCAGTCTGTTCCAACACTTCAATTCATTTTTCGAAGTGAATGTGCTGTTGTTTCACTTTCTAAATGCTGTACTTTCAGAGAAAATCACTTTCCTTTGAAACTGCCTTAAGCTACTTACAAGCATTCACCAACAACTCACATACATTTCTCTGAAAGGGAAGCAGTCTGTTCCAACACTTCAATTCACTGTGCGAAGTGAATGGAGTGTTACTTCACTTTCCAAATGCTGTAGTTACAGAGAAAAGCACTTTCCTTTGAAAGTGCCTTAAGCTACTTACAAGCATTCACCAGCAACTCACATGCATTTCTCTGAAAGAGAAGCAGTCTGTTCCAACACTTCAATTCACTGTGCGAAGTGAAAGGAGTGTTGCTTCACTTTCTAAATGCTGTACTTTCAGAGAAAATCACTTTCCTTTGAAAGAGCCTTAAGCTACTTACAAGAATTCACCAGCAACTCACAATCATTTTTCTGAAAGAGAAGCAGTCTGTTCCAACAATTCAATTCACTGTGCGAAGTGAATGGAGTGTTGCTTCACTTTCTAAATGTTGTACTTTCAGAGAAAATCACTTTCCTTTGAAACTGCCTTAAGCTTCTTGCAAGCAATCACCAGCAACTCACATGAGTTTCTCAGAAAGAGAAGCAGTCTGTTCCAACACTTCAATTCACTGTGTGAAGTGTAAGGAGTGTTGCTTCACTTTCTAAATGCTGTTGTTACAGAGATAATCACTTTTTTGGAAACTGCATAAAGCTACTTACAAGCATTTAGAAGAACCTCACATTCATTTCTCTGAAAGAGAAGCATTCTGTCCCAACATTTCGATTCACTGTGCGAAGAGAATAGAGTGTTGCTTCACTTTCAAAATGCTGTACTTTCAGAGAAAATCACTTTCCTTTGAAACTGCCTTAAGCTACTTACAAGCATTCATAAGAAACTCACATGCCTTTCTCAGAAAGAGAAGCAGTCTGTTCCAACACTTCAATTCACTGTGTGAAGTGAATGGAGTGTTGCTTCACTTTGTAAATGCTGTACTTTCAGAGAAAATCACTTTCCTTTGAAACTGTCTTAAGCTACTTACAAGCATTCACCACCAGCTCACATGCATTTCTCTGAAAGTGAAGCAGTCTGTTCCAACAATTCAATTCACTGTGCGAAGTGAATGGAGTGTTGCTTCATTTTCTAAATGCTGTAATTTCAGAGAAAATCACTTTCCTTTGAAAGTGCCTTAAGCTACTTACAAGCATTCACCAGAAACCCAAAATCATTTTTCTGAAAGACAAGCAGTCTGTTCCAACTCTTCAATTCACTGTGCAAAGTGAATGGAGTGTTTCTTCCCCTTCTAAATGCTGTACATTCAGAGAAAATCACTTTCCTTTCAAACTGCCTTAAGCTTCTTACAAGCATTCACCAGCAACTCACATGAGTTTCTCTGAAAGATAAGCAGTCTGTTCCAACACTTCAATTCATTTTTCGAAGTGAATGTGCTGTTGTTTCACTTTCTAAATGCTGTACTTTCAGAGAAAATCACTTTCCTTTGAAACTGCCTTAAGCTACTTACAAGCATTCACCAACAACTCACATATATTTCTCTGAAAGAGAAGCAGTCTGTTCCAACACTTCAATTCACTGTGCGAAGTGAATGGAATGTTGATTCACTTTCTAAATGCTGTACTTTCAGAGAAAATCACTTTCCTTTGAAACTGCCTTAAGCTACTTACAAGCATTCACAAGAAACTAACATGCGTTTCTCTGAAAGAGAAACAGTCTGTTCCAACACATCAACTCACTGTGTGAAGTAAATGGAATGTTGATTCACTTTCTAAATGCTGTACTTTCAGAGAAAATCACTTTCCTTTGAAACTGCCTTAAGCTACTTACAAGCATTCACCAGCAACTCACATGAGTTTCTCTGAAAGAGAAGCAGTCTGTTCCAACACTTCAATTCACTGTGCGAAGTGAATGGAGTGTTGCTTCACTTTCTACATGCTGTACTTTCAGAGAAAATAACTTTCCTTTGATAGCGCCTTAAGCTACTTACAAGCATTCACCAGCAACTCACATGAGTTTCTCTGAAAGAGAGGCAGTCTGTTCCAACACTTCAATTCACTGTGCGAAGTGACTGGAGTGTTACTTCACTTTCTAAATGCTGTACTTTCAGAGAAAATCACTTTCCTTTGTTACTGCCTTAAGCTACTTACAAGCATTCACAAGGAACTCATATGAGTTTCTCTGAAAGAGAAGCAGTCTGTTCCAACACTTCAATTCACAGTGTGAAGTGAATGGAGTGTTGCTTCACTTTCTAAATGCTGTTGTTACAGAGATAATCACTTTTTTTGAAAGTGCCTTAAGCTACTTACAAGCATTTAGAAGAAGCTCAAATTCGTGTCTCTGAAAGAGAAGCATTCTGTCCGAACATTTCAATTCGCTTTGCGAAGAGAATGGAGTTTTGCTTCACTTTCTAAATGCTGTACTTTCAGAGAAAATCACTTTCCTATGAAAGTGCCTTAAGCTACTTACAATCATTCACCAGCAACTCACATGCATTTCTCTGAAAGAGAAGCAGTCTGTTCCAACACTTCAATTCACTGTGCGAAGTGAATGGAGTGTTGCTTCACTTTCTAAATGCTGGACTTTCAGAGAAAATCACTGTCTTTTGAAAGTGCCTTAAGCTTCTTACAAGCATTCCCCAGCAACTCAAAATCATTTTTCTGAAAGACAAGCAGTCTGTTCCAATACTTCAATTCACTGTGCGAAGAAAATGGAGGGTTGCTTCACTTTCAAAATGCTGTACATTCAGAGAAAATCACTTTACTTTGAAAGTGCCTTAAGATACTTACAAGCATTCACCAGCAACTCACATGCATTTCTCTGAAAGAGAAGCAGTTTGTTCCAACACTTCAATTTACTGTGCGAAGTGAATGGAGTGTTGCTTCACTTTCTAAATGCTGTACTTTCAGAGAAAATCACTTTCCTTTGAAACTGCCTTAAGCTACTTACAAGCATTCACCAGTAACTCATATGAGTTTCTCTGAAAGAGAAGCAGTCTGTTCCAATACTTCAATTAACTGTGCGAAGTGAATGGAGTGTTGCTTCACTTTCTACATGCTGTACTTTCAGAGAAAATAACTTTCCATTGATAGCGCCTTAAGCTACTTACAAGCATTCACCAGCAACTCACATGAATTTCTCTGAAAGAGAGGCAGTCTGTTCCAACACTTCAATTCACTGTGCGAAGTGACTGGAGTGTTACTTCACTTTCTAAATGCTGTATTATCAGAGAAAATCACTTTCCTTTGATACTGCCTTAAGCTACTTACAAGCATTCACAAGGAACTCACATGTGTTTCTCTGAAAGAGAAGCAGTCTGTTCCAACACTTCAATTCACTGTGCGAAGTGAATGGAGTGTTGCTTCACTTTCTAAATGCTGTACTTTCGGAGGAAATCACTTTACTTTGAAAGTGCCTTAAGCTACTTAGAAGCATTCACCAGCAACTCACATGAGTTTCTCTGAAAGAGAAGCAGTCTTTTTCAACATTTCAATTCACAGTGCAAAGTGAATGGAGTGTTGCTTCACTTTCTAAATGCTGTACTTTCAGAGAAAATCACTTTCCTTTGAAACTGCCTTAAACTACTTACAAGCATTCACCAGCAACTCACATGAGTTTCTCTGAAAGAGAAGCAGTCTGTTCCAACTCTTCAATTCACTGTGCGAAGTGAATGGAGTGTTGCGTTACTTTCTAAATGCTGTACTTTCAGAGAAAATCACTTTCCTTTGAAACTGCCTTAAGCTACTTACAAGCATTCACAAGAAACTCACAATCACTTTTCTGAAAGAGAAGCAGTCTGTTTAAAAAATTCAATTTACTGTGTGAAGTGAATGGACTATTGCTTCACTTTCAAAATGCTGTACTTTCAGAGAAAATCACTTTCCTTTGAAAGTGCCTTAAGCTACTTACAAGCATTCCCCAGCAACTCACATGCATTTCTCTGAATGAGAAGCAGTCTATTCCAATACTTCAATTCAGTGTGCGAAGTGATTGGAGTGTTACTTCACTTTCCAAATGCTGTAGTTACAGAGAAAAGCACTTTCCTTTGAAAGTGCCTTAAGCTACTTACAAGCATTCACCAGCAACTCACATGCATTTCTCTGAAAGAGAAGCAGTCTGTTCCAACACTTCAATTCACTGTGCGAAGTGAATGGAGTGTTGCTTCACTTTCTAAATGCTGTACTTTCAGAGAAAATCACTTTCCTTTGAAAGAGCCTTAAGCTACTTACAAGAATTCACCAGCAACTCACAATCATTTTTCTGAAAGAGAAACAGTCTGCTCCAATACTTTATTTCACTGTGCGAAGTGAATGGCGTGTTGCTTCACTTTCTAAATGCTGTAATTTCAGAGAAAATCACTTTCCTTTGAAACTGCCTTAAGCTACTTACATGCATTCACCAGCAACTCACATGCATTTCTCTGAAAGAGAAACAGTCTGCTCCAATACTTTATTTCACTGTGCGAAGTGAATGGCGTGTTGCTTCACTTTCTAACTGCTGTATTTTCAGAGAAAATCACTTTCCTTTGAAAGTGCCTTAAACTACTTACAAGCATTGACCGACAACTCACATGAGTTTCTCTGAAAGAGAGGCAGTCTGTTCCAACTCTTCAATTCACTGTGCAAAGTGAATGGAGTGTTGCTTCACTTTCTAAATGCTGTAGTTACAGAGATAATCACTTTTTTTGAAACTGCCTTAAGCTACTTTCAAGCATTTAGAAGTAACTCACATTCGTTTCTCTGAAAGAGAAGCAGTCTGTCCCAACATTTCAATTCACTGTGCGAAGAGAATGGAGTGTTGCTTCACTTTCTAAATGCTGTACTTTCAGAGAAAATCACTCTTCGTTGAAAATACCTTGAGCTACATACAAGCATTCACCAGCAACTCACATGAGTTTCTCTGAAAGAGAAGCAGTCTGTTCCAGCACTTCAATTCACTGTGCGAAGTGAATGGAGTGTTACTTCACTTTCTAAATGCTGTACTTTCAGAGAAAATCACTTTCCTTTGAAACTGCCTTAAGCTACTTACAAGCATTCACCAGCAACTCATAATCATTTTTCTGAACGAGAAGCAGTCTGTTCAAACAATTCAATTTACTGTGCGAAGTGAATGGAGGGTTCCTTCAATTTCTAAATGCTGTACTTTCAGAGAAAATCACTTTCCTTTGAAACTGCCTTAAGCTACTTACAAGCATTCACCAGCAACTCACATGAGTTTCTCTGAAAGGCAAGCAGTCTGTTCCAACACATCAATTCACTGTGCGAAGTGAATGGAGTGTTGCGTCACTTTCGAAATGCTGTACTTTCAGAGAAAATCACTTTCCTTTCAAAGTACCTTAAGCTACGAACAAGCATTCATCAGCAACACACATGCATTTCTTTGATAGGGGAACAGTCTGTTCCTTTGAAAGTGCCTTAAGCTAATTACAAGCATTCACCAGCAACTCACATGCATTTCTATGAAAGAGGAACAGTCTGTTCCATCACTTCAATTCACTGTGCTAAGTGAATGGAGTGTTGTTTCACTTTCTAATTGCTGTACTTTCAGAGAAAATCACTTTCCATTGAAACTGCCTTAAGCTACTTACAAGCATTCACCAGCAACTCACATGAGTTTCTCTGAAAGGGTAGCAGTCTGTTCCAACACTTCAATTCACTGTGTGAAGTGAATGAAGTGTTGCTTCACTTTCTAAATGCTGTACTTTCAGAGAAAATCACTTTCCTTTGAAAGTCCCTTAAGCTAATTATAAGCATTCACAAGAAACTCCCATGCATTTCTCTGAAAGAGAAGCAGTCGGTTCCAACACTTCAATTCACTGTGCGAAGTGAATGGAGTGTTGCTTCACTTTCTAAATGCTGTACTTTCAGAGAAAATCACTTTCCTTTGAATCTACCTTCAGCTACTTACAAGCATTCACCAGCAACTCACATGAGTTTCTCTGAAAGAGAAGCAGTCTGTTCCAACTCTTCAATTATCTGTGCAAAATGAATGGAGTGTTGCTTCACATTCTAAATGCTGTACTTTCAGAGAAAATCACTTTCCTTTGAAACTGCCTTAAGCTACTTACAAGCATTCACCAGCAACTCACATGAGTTTCTCTGAAAGGGAAGCAGTCTGTTCCAACACTTCAATTCACTGTGTGAAGTGAATGAAGTGTTGCTTCACTTTCTAAATGCTGTACTTTCAGAGAAAATCACTTTCCATTGAAACTGCCTTAAGCTACTTACAAGCATTCACCAGCAACTCACATGAGTTTCTCTGAAAGGGAAGCAGTCTGTTCCAACACTTCAATTCACTGTGTGAAGTGAATGAAGTGTTGCTTCACTTTCTAAATGCTGTACTTTCAGAGAAAATCACTTTCGTTTAAAACTGCCTTAAGCTACTTACAAACATTCACCAGCAACTCACATGCATTTCTCTGAATGAGAAGCAGTCTGTTCCAACACTTCAATTCTCTGTGCGAAGTGAACAGAGTGTTGCTTCACTTTCTAAATGCTGTACTTTCAGAGAAAATCACTTTCCTTTGAAAGTGCCTTAAGCTAATTATAAGCATTCACAAGAAACTCCCATGCATTTCTCTGAAAGAGAAGCAGTCTGTTCCAACACTTCAATTCACTGTGCGAAGTGAATGGAGTGTTGCTTCACTTTCTAAATGCTGTACTTTCAGAGAAAATCACTTTCCTTTGAATCTACCTTCAGCTACTTACAAGCATTCACCAGCAACTCACATGAGTTTCTCTGAAAGAGAAGCAGTCTGTTCCAACTCTTCAATTATCTGTGCAAAATGAATGGAGTGTTGCTTCACATTCTAAATGCTGTACTTTCAGAGAAAATCACTTTCCTTTGAAAGTGCCTTAAGCTACTTACAAGCATTCACCAGCAACTCACAATCAACTTTCTGAAAGAGAAGCAGTCTGTTCAAACAATTCAATTTACTGTGCGAAGTGAATGGATGGTGGCTTCACTTTCAAAATGCTGTACTTTCAGAGAAAATCACTTTCCTTTGAAAGTGCCTTAAGCTACTTACAATTATTACCCAGCAACTCACATGCATTTCTCTGAAAGAGAGGCAGTCTGTTCCAATACTTCAATTCACTGTGCGAAGTGAATGGAGTGTTTCTTCACTTTCTAAATGCTGTACTTTCAGAGAAAATCACTTTCCTTTGAAAGTGCCTTAAGCTTATTATAAGCATTCACAAGAAACTCACATGCATTTCTCTTAAAGAGAAGCAGTCTGTTCCAACACTTCAATTCACTGTGCGAAGTAAAATGAGTTTTGCTTCACTTTCTAAATGCTGTACTTTCAGAGATAATCACTTTCCTTTGAAACTACCTTCAGCTGCTTACAAGCATTCACCAGCAACTCACATGAGTTTCTCTAAAAGAGAAGCAGTCTGTTACAACACTTCAATTCACTGTGCGAAGTAAATGGAGTGTTGCTTCACTTTCTAAATGCTGTACTTTCAGAGAAAATCACTTTCCTTTGAAACTGCCTTATGCTACTTACAAGCATTCACCAGCAACTCACAATCATTTTTCTGAAAGACAAGCAGTCGGTTCAAACAATTCAATTTACTGTGCGAAGAGAATGGAGTGTTGCGTCACTTTCTAAATGCTGTACTTTCAGAGAAAATCACTTTCCTTTGAAACTACCTTCAGCTACTTACAAGCATTCACCAGCAACTCACATGAGTTTTCTGAAAGAGAAGCAGTCTGTTCCAACACTTCAATTCACTGTGCGAGGTGAATGTGTTGTTGTTTCACTTTCAAAATGCTGTACTTTCAGAGAAAATCACTTTCCTTTGAAAGTGCCTTAAGGTTCTTACAAGCATTCCCCAGCAACTCACATGCATTTCTCTGAATGAGAAGCAGTCTGTTCCAACACTTCAATTCACTGTGCGACGTGAACAGAGTGTTGCTTCACTTTCTAAATGCTGTACTTTCAGAGAAAATCACTTTCCTTTGAAAGTCCCTTAAGCTAATTATAAGCATTCACAAGAAACTCCCATGCATTTCTGTGAAAGAGAAGCAGTCGGTTCCAACACTTCAATTCACTGTGCGAAGTGAATGGAGTGTTGCTTCACTTTCTAAATGCTGTACTTTCAGAGAAAATCACTTTCCTTTGAATCTACCTTCAGCTACTTACAAGCATTCACCAGCAACTCACATGAGTTTCTCTGAAAGAGAAGCAGTCTGTTCCAACTCTTCAATTATCTGTGCAAAATGAATGGAGTGTTGCTTCACATTCTAAATGCTGTACTTTCAGAGAAAATCACTTTCCTTTGAAACTGCCTTAAGCTACTTACAAGCATTCACCAGCAACTCACATGAGTTTCTCTGAAAGGGGAGCAGTCTGTTCCAACACTTCAATTCACTGTGTGAAGTGAATGAAGTGTTGCTTCACTTTCTAAATGCTGTACTTTCAGAGAAAATCACTTTCCTTTAAACTGCCTTAAGCTACTTACAAGCATTCACCAGCGACTCACAATCATTTTTCTGAAAGAGAAGCAGTCTGTTCAAACAATTCAATTTACAGTGTGAAGTGAATGGACTGTTGCTTCACTTTCAAAATGCTGTACTTTCAGAGAAAATCACTTTCCTTTGAAAGTGCCTTAAGGTACTTACAAGCATTCCCCAGCAACTCACATGCATTTCTCTGAATGAGAAGCAGTCTGTTCCAAAACTTCAATTCACTGTGCGAAGTGAACATAGTGTTGCTTCACTTTCTAAATGCTGTACTTTCAGAGAAAATCACTTTCCTTTGAAAGTGCCTTAAGCTAATTATAAGCATTCACAAGAAACTCCCATGCATTTCTCTGAAAGAGAAGCAGTCTGTTCCAACACTTCAATTCACTGTGCGAAGTGAATGGAGTGTTGCTTCACTTTCTAAATGCTGTACTTTCAGAGAAAATCACTTTCCTTTGAATCTACCTTCAGCTACTTACAAGCATTCACCAGCAACTCACATGAGTTTCTCTGAAAGAGAAGCAGTCTGTTCCAACTCTTCAATTATCTGTGCAAAATGAATGGAGTGTTGCTTCACATTCTAAATGCTGTACTTTCAGAGAAAATCACTTTCCTTTGAAACTGCCTTAAGCTACTTACAAGCATTCACCAGCAACTCACATGAGTTTCTCTGAAAGACAAGCAGTCTGTTCCAACACTTCAATTCACTGTGCGAAGTGAATGGAGTGTTGCTTCACTTTCTAAATGCTGTAATTTCAGAGAAAATCACTTTCCTTTGACACTGCCTTAAGCTTCTTACAAGCATTCACCGGCAACTCACATGAGTTTCTCTGAAAGAGAAGCAGTCTGTTCCAACACTTCAATTCACTGAGCGAAGTGAATGGAGTGTTGCTTCACTTTCTAAATGCTGTACTTTCAGAGAAATTCACTTTCCTTTGAAAGTGCCTTAAGCTACTTACAAGCATTCACCAGCAACTCACAATCAATTTTCTGAAAGAGAAGCAGTCTGTTCAAACAATTCAATTTAGTGTGCGAAGTGAATGGATGGTGGTTTCACTTTCAAAATGCTGTACTTTCAGAGAAAATCACTTTCCTTTGAAAGTGCCTTAAGCTACTTACAAGCATTCACCAGCAACTCACAATCAATTTTCTGAAAGAGAAGCAGTCTGTTCCAACACTTCAATTCACTGAGCGAAGTGAATGGAGTGTTGCTTCACTTTCTAAATGCTGTACTTTCAGAGAAAATCACTTTCCTTTGAAACTGCCTTATGCTACTTACAAGCATTCACCAGCAACTCACAATCATTTTTCTGAAAGACAAGCAGTCGGTTCTAACAATTCAATTTACTGTGCGAAGTGAATGGAGTGTTGCTTCACTTTCTAAATGCTGTACTTTCAGAGAAAATCACTTTCCTTTGAAACTACCTTCAGCTACTTACAAGCATTCACCAGCAACTCACATGAGTTTTCTGAAAGAGAAGCAGTCTGTTCCAACACTTCAATTCACTGTGCGAGGTGAATGTGTTGTTGTTTCACTTTCAAAATGCTGTACTTTCAGAGAAAATCACTTTCCTTTGAAAGTGCCTTAAGGTTCTTACAAGCATTCCCCAGCAACTCACATGCATTTCTCTGAATGAGAAGCAGTCTGTTCCAACACTTCAATTCACTGTGCGACGTGAACAGAGTGTTGCTTCACTTTCTAAATGCTGTACTTTCAGAGAAAATCACTTTCCTTTGAAAGTCCCTTAAGCTAAATATAAGCATTCACAAGAAACTCCCATGCATTTCTCTGAAAGAGAAGCAGTCTGTTCCAACACTTCAATTCACTGAGCGAAGTGAATGGAGTGTTGCTTCACTTTCTAAATGCTGTACTTTCAGAGAAAATCACTTTCCTTTGAATCTACCTTCAGCTACTTACAAGCATTCACCAGCAACTCACATGAGTTTCTCTGAAAGAGAAGCAGTCTCTTCCAACTCTTCAACTATCTGTGCAAAATGAATGGAGTGTTGCTTCACATTCTAAATGCTGTACTTTCAGAGAAAATCACTTTCCTTTGAAAGTGCCTTAAGCTTATTATAAGCATTCACAAGAAACTCCCATGCATTTCTCTTAAAGAGAAGCAGTCTGTTCCAACATTTCAATTCACTGAACGAAGTGAATGGAGTGTTGCTTCACTTTCTAAATGCTGTACTTTCAGAGAAATTCACTTTCCTTTGAAAGTGCCTTAAGCTACTTACAAGCATTCACCAGCAACTCACAATCAATTTTCTGAAAGAGAAGCAGTCTGTTCAAACAATTCAATTTACTGTGCGAAGTGAATGGATGGTGGCTTCACTTTCTAAATGCTGTACTTTCAGAGATAATCACTTTCCTTTGAAACTACCTTCAGCTACTTACAAGCATTCACCAGCAACTCACATGAGTTTCTCTAAAAGAGAAGCAGTCTGTTACAACACTTCAATTCACTGTGCGAAGTAAATGGAGTGTTGCTTCACTTTCTAAATGCTGTACTTTCAGAGAAAATCACTTTCCTTTGAAACTACCTTCAGCTACTTACAAGCATTCACCAGCAACTCACATGAGTTTCTCTGAAAGAGAAGCAGTCTGTTCCAACACTTCAATTCACTGTGCGAGGTGAATGTGTTGTTGTTTCACCTTCTAAATGCTGTACTTTCAGAGAAAATCACTTTCCTTTGAAACTGCCTTAAGCTACTGACAAGTATTCACCAGCAACTCACATGCATTTCTCTGAAAGATTAGCAGTCTGTTCCAACACTTCAATTCACTCTGCGAAGTGAACTGAGTGTTGCTTCACTCTCTAAAGGCTGTAATTTCAGAGAAAATCACTTTTCCTTGAAACTGCCTTAAGCTACTTACATGCATTCACCAGCAACTCACATGAGTTTCTCTGAAAGAGAAGCAGTCTGTCCCAATACTTCATTTCACTGTGCGAAGTGAATGGCGTGTTGCTTCACTTTCTAAATGTTGTACTTTCAGAGAAAATCACTTTCCTTTAAAACTGCCTTAAGCTACTAACAAGCACTCACCAGCAACTCACATGAGTTTCTCTGAAAGATTAGCAGTCTGTTCCAACACTTCAATTCACTGTGTAAAGTGAATGGAGTGTTGCTTCACTTTCTAAATGCTGTAGTAACAGAGATAATGACTTTTTTTGAAACTGCCTTAAGCTACTTACAAGCATTTAGAAGAAACTCACATTCGTTTCTCTGAAAGAGAAGCAGTCTGTCCCAACATTTCAATTCACGGTTCGAAGAGAATGGAGTGTTGCTTCACTTTCTAAATGCTGTAATTTCAGAGAAAATCACTTTCCTTTTAAAGTGCCTTAAGCTACTTACAACCATTCACAAAAAACTCACATCCGTTTCTCTGAAAGAGAAGCAGTCTGTTACAACACTTCAATTCAATGTGCGAAGTGAATGGAGTGTTGCTTCGCTTTCTAAATGCTGTACTTTCAGAGAAAATCACTTTCCTTTGAAACTGCCTTAAGCTACTTACAAGCATTCACCAGCAACTCACAATCATTTTTCTGAAAGAGAAGCAGTCTGTTCAAACAATTCAATTTACTGTGCGAAGTGAATGAAGGGTTGCTTCACTTTCTAAATGCTGTACTTTCAGAGAAAATCACTATCGTTTGAAACTGCCTTAAGCTTCTTACAAGCATTCTCCAGCAACTCACATGAGTTTCTCTTAAAAACAAGCAGTCTGTTCCAACACTTCAATTCACTGAGCGAAGTGAATGGAGTGTTGTTTCACTTTCTGAATGCTGTACTTTCAGAGAAAATCACTTTCCTTTGAAACTACCTTCAGCTACTTACAAGCATTCACCAGCAACTCACGTGAGTTTCTCTGAAAGAGAAGCAGTCTTTTCCAACACTTCAATTCACTGTGCGAAGTGAATGGAGTGTTGCCTCACTTTCTAACTGCTATACTTTCAGAGAAAATCACTTTCCTTTCAAAGTACCTTAAGCTACATACAAGCATTCATCAGCAACTCACATGAGTTTCTCTGAAAGAGAAGCAGTCTTTTCCAACACTTCAATTCACTGTGCGAAGTGAATGTGTTGTTGTTACACTTTCTAAAGGCTGTACTTTCAGAGAAAATCACTTTCCTTTGAAAGTACCTTAAGCTACTTACAAGCATTCACCAGCAACTCACATGCATTTCTTTGAAAGGGAAACAGTCTGTTCCAACACTTCAATTCACTGTGCTAAGTGAATGGAGTGTTGTTTCACTTTCTAAATGCTGTACTTTCAGAGAAAATCACTTTCCTTTGAAACTGCCTTAAGCTACTTACAAGCATTCACCAGCAACTCACATGCATTTCTTTGAAAGGGAAGCTGTCTGTTCCAACACTTCAATTCACTGTGCGAAGTGAATGGAGTGTTGTTTCACTTTCTAAATGCTGTACTTTCAGAGAAAATCACTTTCCGTTGAAACTGCCTTAAGCTTCTTACAAGCATTCACCGGCAACTCACATGAGTTTCTCTGAAAGACACTTCAATTCACTGAGCGAAGTGAATGGAGTGTTGCTTCACTTTCTAAGTGCTGTACTTTCAGGGAAATTCACTTTCCTTTGAAAGTGCCTTAAGCTACTTACAAGCATTCACCAGCAACTCTCATGAGTTTCTCTGAAAGATTAGCAGTCTGTTCCAACACTTCAGTTCCCTGTGCGAAGTGAATGGAGTGTTGCTTCACTTTCTAAATGCTGCACTTTTAAAGAAAAAAACTTTCCTTTGAAACTGCCTTAAGGTACTTACAAGCATTCACAAGAAACAGACATGTGTTTCTCTGAAAGAGAAGCAGTCTGTTCCAACACTTCAATTCACTGTGTGAAGTGAATGGAGTGTTGCTTCACTTTCTAAATGCTGTATTTAAAGAGAAAATCACTTTCTTTTGAAACTGCCTTAAGCCACTTCCAAGCATTCACAAGAAACTCACATGAATTACTCTGAGAGAAACAGTCTGTACCAACACTTCAGTTCACTGTGCGAAGTGAAGGGAGTGTTGCTTCACTTTCTAAATGCTGTACTTTCAGAGAAAATCACTTTCCTTTGAAACTGTCTTAAGCTACTTACAAGCATACACCAGCAACTCACATGAGTTTCTCTGAAAGAGAAGCAGTCTGTTCCAACACTTCATTTCACTGAGCAAAGTGAATGGAGTGTTGTTTCACTTTCTAAATGCTGTACTTTCAGAGAAAATCACTTTCCTTTGACACTGCCTTAAGCTTCTTACAAGCATTCACCGGCAACTCACATGAGTTTCTCTGAAAGAGAAGCAGTCTGTTCCAACACTTCATTTCACTGAGCGAAGTGAATGGAGTGTTGCTTCACTTTCTTAATGCTGTACTTTCAGAGAAATTCACTTTCCTTTGAAAGTGCCTTTAGCTACTTACAAGCATTCACCAGCAACTCACATAAGTTTCTCTGAAAGATTAGCAGTCTGTTCCAACACTTCAGTTCCCTGTGCGAAGTGAATGGAGTGTTGCTTCACTTTCTAAATGCTGCATTTTAAAGAAAAAAACTTTCCTTTGAAACTGCCTTAAGGTACTTACAAGCATTCACAAGAAACAGACATGTGTTTCTCTGAAAGAGAAGCAGTTTGTTCCAACACTTCAATTCACTGTTTGAAGTGATTGGAGTGTTGCTTCAATTTCTAAATGCTGTATTTAAAGAGAAAATCACTTTCTTTTGAAACTGCCTTAAGCCAATTCCAAGCATTCACAAGAAACTCACATGAATTACTCTGAGAGAAACAGTCTGTACCAACACTTCAGTTCGCTGTGCGAAGTGAAGGGAGTGTTGCTTCACTTTCTAAATGCTGTAGTTCCAGAGAAAATCACTTTCTTTTGAAAGTGCCTTAAGCTACTTACAAGCATTCACAAGAAACTCACATGCATTTCTCTGAAAGAGAAGCAGTCTGTTCCAAGCCTTCAATTCACTGTGCGAAGTGAATTTAGTGTTGCTTCACTTTCTAAATGCTATAGCTTCAGAGAAAATCACTTTCCATTGAAAGTGCCTTAAGTTACTTACAAGCATTCACAAGAAACTCACATGCGTTTCCCTGAAAGAGAAGCAGTCTCTTCCAAGACTTCAATTCACTGTTCGAAGTGAATGGAGTGTTGCTTCACTTTCTAAATGCTGTATTTAAAGAGAAAATCACTTTCTTTTGAAACTGCCTTAAGCCACTTCCAAGCATTCACAAGAAACTCACATGAATTACTCTGAGAGAAACAGTCTGTACCAACACTTCAGTTCACTGTTCGAAGTGAAGGGAGTGTTGCTTCACTTTCTAAATGCTGTACTTTCAGAGAAAATCACTTTCCTTTGAAACTGCCTTAAGCTACTTACAAGCATTCACCAGCAACTCACATGAGTTTCTCTGAAAGAGAAGCAGTCTGTTCCAACACTTCATTTCACTGAGCGAAGTGAATGGAGTGTTGCTTCACTTTCTAAATGCTGTACTTTCAGAGAAAATCACTTTCCTTTGACACTGCCTTAAGCTTCTTACAAGCATTCACCGGCAACTCACATGAGTTTCTCTGAAAGAGAAGCAGTCTGTTCCAACACTTCATTTCACTGAGCGAAGTGAATGGAGTGTTGCTTCACTTTCTTAATGCTGTACTTTCAGAGAAATTCACTTTCCTTTGAAAGTGCCTTTAGCTACTTACAAGCATTCACCAGCAACTCACATGAGTTTCTCTGAAAGATTAGCAGTCTGTTCCAACACTTCAGTTCCCTGTGCGAAGTGAATGGAGTGTTGCTTCACTTTCTAAATGCTGCACTTTTAAAGAAAAAAACTTTCCTTTGAAACTGCCTTAAGGTACTTACAAGCATTCACAAGAAACAGACATGTGTTTCTCTGAAAGAGAAGCAGTTTGTTCCAACACTTCAATTCACTGTGTGAAGTGATTGGAGTGTTGCTTCAATTTCTAAATGCTGTATTTAAAGAGAAAATCACTTTCTTTTGAAACTGCCTTAAGCCACTTCCAAGCATTCACAAGGAACTCACATGAATTACTCTGAGAGAAACAGTCTGTACCAACACTTCAGTTCGCTGTGCGAAGTGAAGGGAGTGTTGCTTCACTTTCTAAATGCTGTAGTTCCAGAGAAAATCACTTTCTTTTGAAAGTGCCTTAAGCTACTTACAAGCATTCACAAGAAACTCACATGCATTTCTCTGAAAGAGAAGCAGTCTGTTCCAAGCCTTCAATTCACTGTGCGAAGTGAATTTAGTGTTGCTTCACTTTCTAAATGCTATAGCTTCAGAGAAAATCACTTTCCATTGAAAGTGCCTTAAGTTACTTACAAGCATTCACAAGAAACTCACATGCGTTTCCCTGAAAGAGAAGCAGTCTCTTCCAAGACTTCAATTCACTGTTCGAAGTGAATGGAGTGTTGCTTCACTTTCTAAATGCTCTTGTTTCAGATTAAGTCACTTTCTTTGATCGTGCCTTAAGCTACTTACAGGCATTCACAAGAAACTCACTTGCGTTTCTCTGAAAGAGAAGCAGTCTTTTCCAACACTTCAATTGAATGTGCGAAGTGAATGGAGTTTTTCTTCACTTTCTAAATGCTGTTCTGTCAGTGAAAATCAGTTTTTTTTAATGTGCCTTAAGCTACTTACAAGTATTCACAAGAAACTATGACCTCATAAATTGAGAGGGGTGCTTGGGGTGCAAGCTGGAATGGGATAAGTACAGTAAGGCAGCACCCAAGGAAGCCCCTCCTGAATGGGTTGAAAGTTTAAGGGAATGGCAGATACTCTCTCACCCCTCCAGAAGTATGAATCTTCTGGTACAGGATCCGGGTCCCTCGCTGGCCAGGGACCTTGCAGACAAAAGTTCTCACACGCTGGTTGCAGGCTCAGTGGGATAAAGAAAGTTCTGCAGCAGTTGCCCTCACCACTTTGTCCCCAGACCCTCAGCCCCACAGCTGGCTGAGTTGGGGAATCCTATGACCCTGCAGATGGACAGGGGTGCTTGGGGGCAACCTGGGATGGGATAAGAAGAGTAAGGCAGTAGCCAGGGAGAAGCCCCTGCTTGGTGCAGGAGAATTGTCTGTATTCTGTCAATCATGTATTTTAATAAAATGCTGATTGGCCAGGCAGAAAGTATAAGCAGGAATACCAGACAGGAAGTAGATGTGATGCAATGAGAACAAGAGAATTCTGGAAAACAGGAAGCTTCCTCTGCCATTCCTGTGCAGACCACCGAAGAGGCAGGATGTAACCTGCCCAGCTGAGAAAGGTACTGAGCCGTGTGGCTAAAGTAGATAAGGATAATGGGGTAACAAAAGTTACAAGAGCTAATAAGTAGCCTGATCTAATGGGCCAATCAACTTTATAACTTATAGAGATCTCTGTGTGATTGATTTTCTCTTGGACTTGCTGACAGTGGGGTACTGGGCAGGAACAGAAACCCCAACAAGCCGGCCCCTCATGCTACACCTGCTGAATGGCCAGAAAGTTTAGGGGAAAGAGGAGTGCCTGAGCTCCCCTTCTGGGGCATTAGACTGGCCACTGGTCAGGCACTCAACTCCTCTTAGTTTATTTTCTATTGTCATGATGAGATATCACAACCAAAGCAACTTATAAAAGAAAATGTTTACTGGGGCTCACAGTTTCAGAGAGTTCATGACCATTATGACAAGGAGTATGACAGCAGGTAGGCATGGTGCTGGAGCAGTACCATGTAGCTGATAGCTTAAATATTAATCCACATATACAAAGTGGAGAAATAGATATAACTGAGAATGGATTAGGTTTTTGAAACCTCAACACTCACCCCTCCAAGTTACACATGTCCTCTATCAAGGCCACATCTCATAATCCTTCCCAAGCAGTTCTACCAACTAAGGACCCAATATTCAAACATATGAGCCTGTGGAGGTCATTCTCATTTAAAGTACCACATTCTACTCCCTGACCCCCTTAGGCTGTGACCATATAGTAATACAGAAATGCATTTAGGACAACTTCAGAAATTTCCAAGTCTTTCAGTCTAAACACTATTTCAAAGTACGAAGTCTTTTATGAGATTCAGAACAATCTCTTAATTGCTACCCCTATAAGATAAAAAAGCAAATTACATTCTTCCAACATATAATAGTATTACAATATCCATTACCATTGAAAAAGGAAGGAACAGAACTACAGTGAGGATATAATGGACCAATGCAAGATGGAAACCCAGCAAGTTAAACTCCAAATCACGAAGCTCTGTGTCCAGTGTCAAATGACTTACATGGTTTTATCCTTCCAGCTATTCTGACTGCAACATGACCTTTCTTTTTTGGATTGGTGGAACTCCCCTTGGCAGGTCTTCTACAGTTGTAGTTCTGAGGTCTCCAGCACAACCCAGGCTTCACCTTCACACCTTCACACAATGGCCACACTGGGTTTCCTTGCAGAGAAGCTTTTCTTAACAGAAAAAGATTCCACAAACCTTTTACTCTGTATCCTCCATGACTCTAAAGTCAGAACTACATAGCTGATGCCATCAAATTCTGCTTGCTGTTTAGGATAAAACTTGACTCCCTCAAATTACATTTGTATAAGCCTTGACTTGTTGTTGCTGTTTAGGACCAAATACTTCCTTAGACCTTTTCTTTTTACAAGTTGCAGGAATAGCTGTGTGAGGTGTCCCTGAGGACACCATTCCCTTTACCACCCTTCCCTCATTCTCCTTATCGCTTTCAGCATAAATCAAGTCTTCAATATTAAATTTCCTGGTGTTCCTTTTCTCTTCAAACTGTACATTTTGTATTTTCCCCTACTTGCCTTTTTTCAATAAAACCAACTTGACCAGGTCTGTGACAGCAATATCTGGTATCAAATTCTGTCTTAGTTACATTTCTATTGCCATGATGAGATACTATGTTCAAAGTAGTTTTAAAATGTTTATTGAGACTCCTTATTCTAGGGGATCAAAATCCATGATCTCCATGGCAGGAAGCACAGCAGCAGGTAGGCAGACATGGCTCTAGAGCAGTACCTGAGAGCTTACATCTTATCTTCAGGTACATGGCAAAAAAGGTCTCAGCTGGCAAGAGATCCAGGCTGGTACCTCACCTCCATAGCCTATGACATGAGAAGGCCATTATAGAGTCTTATAACCCTGAAAGTGTGAAGAGTCCATAGCCACAAACTCCCCTGCAGTCCAGGTTCAGAAGGTGGGGAACTGTTGTCATTTGCCATTTAGAATCTAGGCTCTTTGAATATTAATTATTTTTACTTCTAAGATTTCAATCAATCATGGATCTGAGGTGATTTGATTAAGCTCAAAGGTCATGTGTAGAGGCTAGCCCATTCCATGTTAATCAAGTTTCCAGCACTGTAACAAAATACCTGATGTAATCAGTTTTAAAAGGTAAAGTTGATTTTAGCTCACAGATTTAGCTAAGAGCTTCCAGACCGTGATAATTTGGCCCTTTTGTTTTGGACCTGTGGTGAAGAAGTACATTGTGGTGAGGAAATGTGTGGCAGAATAATGATGCATACCTTATGATGGCTAGGAAGCAAATAAAGAGGAAGATCAGAGGCCAGTGTACTAGTATCTTAACAGACACACATGTCCAATGACCTAACTTCTTACCACTGGGCTCTACCTCTTCCTAATAGGATATTCAGTTACCAATAGTGTCACAGGCTGAAGACAAGGCCTCAAACACACTGACCTGAATACTTAATATCCAAGTATAACACATATAACTACCAAATATCTTGGGAGTGCTAGAGTAAAGCGGAAAGTCACATGTGGTTTGAGACCATTGAGAATACATGATTAAGTGAGAACTATTGCAGCTCTGAAGTGTTTAAACTCACTTAATCTCAACTGGCTTTATCAGTCATATCAGATGAACTACATAATGGAGAAATCATTTTGGTTTTATTTGCTTTTATTTGCTTGTTTATTTGTTTGTGGTACTGAGGATTGGTCCCAGTGCCTTGCACATACTTGGAAAAGGCTCTACCAGTGAGCCACCAAGATCCCCTAGCTTTTATTACTTTAGATTGAAAGTAGAGAAATGTATTCAGAGTCATACCCGGAAGTATTTATTAAAGGATTATGACTTAGAAATATGGAGTAACATCAGAATTTGACACATTTCTTCTCAAAGAAATGTATTTTACGTGTGTTTGGGGAGAACATGTTTTCCCAAGGAGCTTTGCTCCCGCAAGCCATGTGCACATTCTTGAAAGCAGGATCCACATTTTGTTTTACAATACCAGTCTAATATCCGATGGATACTGCAAAATGCTGCTGTTACATAGCCTGGCATAATTAACTCCCATTTCTTGGGTGTAGTTTCCAAAATGGTCCTCTACTTTTATTCTTATTGCTTCTACATGAGTCTCTATGTGGCCCTCAGCATTGCTTTATAACATAGCCATTTCATTTTCCTTTTCAGAACCCTCCACTAAATTCTCACTTGTGCTTTCAATAAAAATTTTAAAAAATCCCTGTCAAGGTCTTACATGATGATAGCACCCTGTTCCATTTCTGCTTCATCACCTACTTCTTCCCTCATTTACCCAACCCCAGCTTCCTTAATTCTCCTTGAATATGTTTGAGGTCTTTTTCACCCCAGGACCTCTTTTTTCTCTGCAATTTTCTCTCCACTTTAGTCTTGGTATGATTGGTTTACATTTTTCCTACAATCTCCCATCTGCATTTTACTTAATTATAAGTACTAAAGTAGACAATTTGTACTATCACCTCTCCCTGTGTTATTTCTTTGACACAAATGAGTACATCAACTTAGTTTTTCTGGTTTTCTCAACTAAAATGTTCTTTGTATCAGTTTAATTAGTGCAAGGCTTTTGGAGACATAGTCAGTAGAGTCAAGTGAGTAAGGGAGAAGTAGGAAGGAAGGAAGGAAGGAAGGAAGGAAAAAGGGAAGGAAGGAAGGAAGGAAGGAAGGAAGGAAAAAGGGAAGGAAGGAAGGAAAGATGGAAGAAAGAAAGATGGATGCATAGGTGTTGTGGATAGAAATGTTACTGGGTATTAAGCAGCAGAATAGATGGTGACACTAATGAAAGAATGGATGGATGGAAGGATGGGTGTGGAAATGGATAGATTGATAAAGGTAATGAAAAATGAATGGGTGTGTGGGTGAATGGGTAGATAAAGACATAGGATAAAGATTAGTGATAAAGGTTGCTTAACAACATTGGACAGAATGTATTAGCAGGATTTGCCTCTTATATAGTACATTTGTGGTCTGCTGCTGTGAGAGAGATGAGGAAGGTAAGTGGAAGTTTCTGAGAAAAAGGAGAGAAGTTCATGAAAAGTAGAAGATGGAAACAGAATTTGACCCTCAGATGTCCTATGGTGAGCATCAGTCAGAGTAGCCTGGACTTCCCAGCTAAGTCACAGTGTCCATCACTGACCTCCTCCTTATTTTCACAGCAAAACTGTTATCACCCTTCTCGCTGCAAGAGGGTGAAGTGGGCATCACTGAGAATGAGTTCTGCAATGCCTTATATGGGCAAAGACCTGGCCAAAACAAGGACTATGTGCATGAGGAAATGCTGTGTGCCGGGGGCCTCTCCACAGGAAAGTCCATATGCCGGGTGAGTAAGGCAGTCGTGTATTTTCCCCATGTCTATTCTATCTCAGTTTCTCCAGGAGTGGCTGTATTGTCCTCTAGTCTTTGTGGAGACCCCCACACTTCTTGTTTCATTACCTCTACTTGTTTTCCTTGGGTTCATGCCAATAGTCTCAATAGTCTCCTCCTCAATAGTCTCCTTGAGGATAGCTTTAGCAAATCCTAACATCAATTTTCTGTTGCATATCTTAAACTTTTTATTGAAGCATAACACATACACAAATATATAATTTCTAAGTAAACAGTTTGTTAATGTTTTCAGTGCTGACTTAGTATGCTTCTGGTACCCATCTCCCTTTCTTGCCACTAAGTGCATTTTGTATGTTCATTGTTATATGCTGTCTCCTGTGAGGTTTCATTTAAGTTTCTCACTTTGTTTGTTGTTTAAGTTTCTCACTTTGTTGTCAGTTTCTTATGGGAGCTCTTTATACAGTATAAGAAGTAAACTCACAATTGGACATAATAGATTTTCTGGGGAAACTGTGCCAGAGAAGAAAAATAGTTGGTCTGAAGTGAAGTGGCACAACCAGGGAACAGATATCTGGATTCTGATGCCTTCCCCATCTCTGCAAGCTTCAGACTCCTGTACGGACATAGTCCCCATTATAGGCTGGATTTCCCATGGGATTTTCCTAAAGGGCTTTCACAAATGCAGTAACTTTAGGAAGTGTTCTGAAGACTCCATTGTCCAGTGAAATGAGCTGTCTTTACCCAGTCAAGGGATGGGCATATTTTTTCATGAGTTCCAGTTCACAAGTTGAAAAAATAGACCTAACCAAGGTTACCAAAGGCAGAGGAGTTGACTGAATATATTACATCAGCTCAAGGTTTACAGAGCCAGGACCTACACATAGGTTAGCAGAACTAGCTTTCTTACAAGTCCCTAAACTTTCCCTTCTAGACATGAGGCATGGTAAGCAAAAAAAAGAGCCCATAAGTTTTCAGCTTGTCCTCATCTGTCTGGGCTCTGTAGGATCCTAACATGCAGTTGGTATTTGTGACTTTTTACACACTAACTACTCTCTTTCTCCTTGGGGTGATTCTGGGGATCCCCTCATCTGCCACCAAACCAGTTCATAGGTCCTGGTAGGACTGGCTAGTTGGGGTCTGGACTGTTGGCATCCCATTTACCCCAGCGTCTTTACCAGGGTCACCTACTTCACTGACTGGATCAGCCAAGTCTAGGGACTTACTCCACTTTTAGAATCTGGATCTGTGTCTCCTCACACAGCACTACAACCTAGGCCTCTTGGAACTGCTGGCTCCCCACAAACATACAGCATCTTCATAGTTGCACAAATCTGGTTTCTGTTGGTATTTATCCCTGATGCTCAAGACCAGGCTCCAGGGTGAGCATCGGGTTTTTGGGCATTCCTTGCTCAGGCTTCCCTAAGCTATAGCCTCTACTCTTTAGTTTACCATCTGAATATTTTCCTCAGCATATCTGTTCATTCACTGCCACTACTAAAACAAGCCTAGAAAAGCCGAGCAATAAAGCCTCATCCTCCCTCAACTTTGATTGCATACCTTGTAGGGTTCCCATATCCTTCGGTGGTCAGACTTACCCTAGAGTTAGACATCAGACCTTGAAAGGGAGTAGATGGAACATTGCAAGGAAATTCTCCTTGAGGAAAAGGCAAGGAAATGAGGATGTGCCTAATTGGGTAGGAAAATGGGGGCATGCCCACTACAGGGATACTGAGGAGTAAGGATGCTTCTCCGAAAGAAAGTGACATTGCTATGGCCTTGTCCCTGCTGTGAGGAATACCAAATCCTTCAGGGAAAGTAGAATTTTACACCTGGCCTTCAAGTACAAGGGAGTAAGGGCCTCTTTCTGGAGGTGGGGCGACAGCACTCCTGGGATTTCAAGGAGAAAGAACAAATTCACAGGGAACCTAAAAGATTGAAGTGATTTTGTAAGTTTGGGGTGCTAGGATCAGGTCAAAAGGATAGAAATGTGACTTGTGGCTAAAAGTCTCAATGAATGTGGGGGACTAGAGCATTAGTCAAAAGCAGATAAAAACTGTTGTAGTAGCTGGATTAAAATCAAACATGAAGTCAACCATACTCAAGTTTCTACTCTAGGTTAATACTGAGCATCATCCTCGCCTATTTTCAGGGGCCCCATTCTTTCTATGAACCTGGTCCCTAATGTTTGAAGCCCAGACCACACCTGCCTCTGTGCACACTTGATATAACCTTGTCTGTTTGGTTGACCCAGGACTTAGTAATCAAGGAATAATTAAAACAACAAAAATGGTCTTCTGGATCCATTCTTTAGGCAATTGTACCTGACACAGAATACTTATATGGCCAGTAGGAGTTAAGAGACCTCACAATGCTGCCCAACCCAGTCTTTAGAATACGCGGTAAAGAGGAGAGCTTCTGTTTATCCCCAGGTCCATAGGAACCAGACAGCACTTACAAGGTTCAATACAAATCCTTTCTAATCATGGTGTTGTCTGATGGGTTTGTGTTCACTAGCAGCAGTGTCCTCGTTTTCAATCTTTTACTGCCTGTGCAATAGGGTGTCCATCACAAAAGGATCCCAGTCTCAGCCACAGGAGATGGTCTATAGAGTACTTGTCTATCACAAAAGCCCAAGTTTGATCCCTAGTGCTGCATAAACAAGGCATGTTGACAAACACCTGTTATCCCAGGAGTTAAGAGGTAGAATCAGGAAGATCAGATGTTCAACACCATTCTCAGTTGTATAATAAGTTCCAAATGGGCCTGAGATGCATAAAAGCATACCTTAACACCTCCCTCAACACACATAAGAACCCCCTCCCCAGTACACACATATGAGAGTATCTTCTTAGTTCATTCTTGCTGGAGAATTTTTTTTGGAAGATCCTGCATCTGACCACAGCTCCACTTCTGAGGTACTGCTACAACTGGTTGTACATCTATATTCACATTAGACCTTGCTACTTTAAGGTCTATGGAATTAAGAATGCAAACACTTCACTTAATAACAAGCTTGGTTATGGAGTCTTGCAGCAAAGTTCATTAGGACTCTGAGATGCCAGTTAACAAACTCTTCCTTTCGTTGAGGGCTATAAAGTCTGGGGAAGAGTTAGCCTGACAGTGGTGTGGTAAGTGAAGCTCAGGTGACTTAGTGTGGATTATAAGTTTCCTCACTGGCCCAACAATTAACATGACACCCCCAGAGTAGCTGGACTCAAGAAACCTGGGTGTCATTGGGCCTGGCATGGGTTTTTAAAACCTCAAAAACAAACCCCAGTGACACAATTCTTTCAACAAAGCCACATGTCCTAATTATTCTAATCCTCTCAGAGTTCCACTTCCTGGTTACTAAGCATTCTAAAATATGAGCCTATGGGAGCCATTCTTATTCAAACCACCACAATATCCTTACAGTCTAAACCACTGATCTCAACTTATAAGTAGCCCACTGAAGAACACAACCAAAACTCAGCTCTAGCTCAGCCTAATTTATCTGTTACTTGATACCATCTGAAGTACTTACTATTCATATTCTTGTGAGTAACTACACAGGGAAGGGTATCAGTAGTAAGTAGTAGAATAGGAATCAAATCCCAGAGACTTCATGAGAGGGCTTGAACACATGTAGGCTTGTCATAGACCGTACCTATATGACTGCTGCCTAAGCCTCAGATTTCTAGTAAAGCCTTAGTCTGAGCTATACTAAGAATGAGCATCAGACATCCACTTAGGGAGATATATGGTATAAGATCAGAAAGCCTGAGGTTGGGCTTGCCAGACACAAGGGATTCACCAGATGGGAGGATAAGAAAGATCTACGATTTTCCCTGAATTCCATGATGATGCTATAGTTACTGTTCATACTACCAAAGAAAAGCTTGGTCTTGCTTTGGAGTAAAAAGAAATGAACTGACTTCAGTGAGAGGCTTTGCATTCCAATCTGGAACAGATGGTGCTGGGAATGTAACCAAATGCAACTGAGTTTCCAACTTGGTAAAGACAAAGTCAAATTAGGCACAGCTATGATATCAGAGTAGAACAAAATTATCTGCACAAGTGAGTACAGCATAAACATAATTTCCAAAATAATGTTTTCCACTAAACAAAGGAAGCATGGGGATTTTTTATTTTTATTTTCCAAGACAGAGTTTCTCCATAGCTTTGGAACCTGTCCTAGAACTAGCTCTTGTAGACTTGTTTGGCCTCAGACTCACAGAGATCCACCTGCCTCTGCCTCCTGCATGCTAGGAATAAAGGTGAGCACCACCACAGCCTGGTTATCAGGGGATTTTATTGTGGGGGGCTATATGTATATGTGGACAGGCTAGTTCTTAAACATTATGAGCTTCAGGTCTATATATATATATATATGTATACATATATATATATATATATATATATATGACTACTGTAGACACATTTTAGGGATCATATTTAGTTCACAATCTCAGAACAAATACATGATCAATGTGGTAAACAGAAATTCCTCTGGGTGCATTCAGTCTGTACTATAACATATTAGCAAAAAATAAGATATTTTGAAGCTACATTAATATGAGTTTACTTCTAAGAAACTTTTGAAGTTAAGGGGAAGATAGGCCATAGGATCACATGGGGGCAGTCTAACACTGTAACTTGAGGAGATATATACATAGGTAATTGTATCATGAATAAAATAAATAAAGTTGATATTTGCACTTTATGTAGCCTAAAAGATAATGTTCCTTTGAACCACAGTCAAAACAATTAAACAAACAGACCAGCAAGAAAAATAAGGAAAAGATAGACATTCTTTGTGATATTTTATACAATTTCGTTGAATGTGATTTTCAGCTTTTGGTTATAACAAAAGAACTTTCAAAATAAGATTTAAGCTATATAAACAAGCTAAGTATGGCAGTGAGTTAAAAGGATTCATTACTGTTTCAGCTTTACTATTGGAATTTTTGTTGGCTCATAGGACAGGCGTTTTAAAAGCTATTAGATAAACGGCCTGCCCCTTTAAGATGCTAATAGAATGAAACTCTTTCTTTAAACATTTGCTATTGATGTGATGTTTTTAATAAATTTCTGAGGCCTGCAACACATTTCCAATCAGTAATTGATCAATTTATGCATTTCCTTGTTCTAGAGGACCTGGCAGACCCGTAAGGGATTGGATGTGTGTTATATACATAGGACAAAGCCTATTCCTGATTATGTCTTGTACCTACATAAATAATGAAGTCAATTCTTTATCATCTGATATAAATTGAGTGGTTTCAATATGCAAAATAACTCTGCATATTGTAAATCAGTAACTATATTAAGAGGTTCTTTAAAATCCCTTAGCACCATAAGAATGGCATATAATTCTGCCTTCTGGACAGAATTCTAAGGGCTTTGTTCCACCTTACTCAGTTCTTCTGATTTGTAACATGGCTTCCCTGATTTATTTGCATCAGTATAAAATATATGGGCACCAGTTAATAGAGCATCACATACAATTCGAGGAAGAATCCAAGAAGTTCTCTTTATAAGGTTAAATCTATTGCTTTTGGGATAGTTGCTGTGAATTTCTCCCAAAGAATTAGCACAAGCTCTTTGCCATGGTTCATTGCCTTCCCATAACCTTTTTATCTCATCAGTAGTGAAAGGCACTATAATATCTGCTGGATCTATACCTGGTAGTTGACGAAGTCTCAGTTTACCTTTTATAATTAATTCAGAGACCTTTTCCACATAAGTTTTTAATTTTTTACTTGGTTTATGTGGTATAAAAATCCATTCTAAGATAATATCTTCCCTCTGCATTAAAATTCCCATAAGAGAAATTCTGGAAGGCAGTATGACTAGGATACAACTAAGACTTGGATTCACCCTATCCACATGTGCCTCCTGTAACTTTTCCTCATTCATTGTCAGTTCCTTTTCTGTTTCAGGTGTTAATTCTCTGAAACTATTCAAATCTTTATTACCATCTAAGGTTTTGTTTAAATGAATTATTAGATCAGGTGTTATCCCAACAGCCAGTCATAGACTGGAAATATCTCCTAACCATCTTTGAAAGCCATTAAGAGTCTGTAATTGGTCTCTCCCCTAATTTGTGTCTTTTGGGTTCTAATTTTCTGTAAACCTGTTCTGTAACCTAGGTAATTAACAGAATCTCCTCTTTGAATCATTTCAGGAGCAATTTGTAGCCCTCATTTAGGCAAAACTTTCTTTACTTCCTCAAACATTCTTTCTAAAGTATCTGCTTTTGAATCAGAAAACAAAATGTCACCCATGTAATGGTAGATTATAGACTTAGGAAATTTTTTATTTATTATTTCCAATGGATGACTGACAAAGTATTGGCACAAGGTGCAGTTATTGAGCATTCCCTGTGGGAGGACGGTCCATTGGTATCTCCTAGTAGGCTGAGAATTATTTTAAGTAGGTGCTCTGAAGGCAAATTTTTCCCTATCCTTTTCTTAAAAAGGTACACTGAAGAAACAATTATTTAAATCAATAACTATGAGAGGCCATCCTTTTGACAACATTGACAGCAGAGGAATTCCAGATTGTAAGGGGCCCGTAGGTCCAATAACCTTGTTGATAGCTCTGAGATATGTCACCATTCTCCATTTTCCAGATTTCTTTTTAACAGATACCAGAGAATCCCAAAGGCTGGCAGATTCTTCCACATGGTAAGCATCTAGTTGCTCTTGTACCAGCTGTTTTTAAGCCTGCAGGTTTTTTCTGTTAAAGGCCACTGTTTAACCCATATTGCTTTCTCAGTTAACCATTTTAAAGGCAGAGTTGTTAGTACCTCTGAAGGTTTGTCAATTGCTTTGTATTCTTATACAGCCTGAATGGCTGGTGACCTTTTCTATAATATCTTCTAATATCTTTCCCGGAAATAAAAGTTTTGGGGGGACTATAGGTATGTTAATCTGAGTATTCCATTGCTGCAATAGGTCATGACCCCACAAATTCACTGTTAAATTAGCTATATATGACCTCAGCCTTTGTCTCTGTTCTTCTGGCCCTATGCATTCAACCCATCTTGTGCTTTGTTTCACTTGAGAAAAGGTTTCAATTTCTAGAAACTGAATATCTGCCCTTGAAGAGGCTGATTCTGATGCCAAGATTTTGGAGTAATAATACTTACATTCACATCCATGTCTATCCAAGCCTTCAATAACAATGCCATTTATACACACTCTTAGCTTTGGTCTTTGATTATCTATAGAAACCTGCCAAGAACCAATCCTCAAAGGAACAACTGGTCGACCTCATAACCCTGAAAGGACCAAGAGAGAGAGGTGGACATGACACAAAGCTGGATGCCCAGCCTCCTCCTGGCCAAAGACCCTGTGACCAGTCTCTAGGGATGAAGCAGGGCAAGGAAAAAAAACCTGACAGTATAAGAAACCGGGGAACAGTGAACAGAGAAGCCAGGATCACAGCCACCTCTAGGCCTCGAGACAATGAAGCATGCCTCTGAGAACGGATAGTTCTGGCAAGGAGAAAAAAATGCTCCAGGACCCCCAACGAGTCCAGAGCAGGGAGGCAAGAAAACCGGGACCACAGCCTCCTCTCGGCCTCAGGATGGCGAGGCCTGCCGCCAAGGACCGAGGGTTCTGACAAGGAGGGAAATAAAAAGCTCCGACACCCCCAATGAGTCCGGGCATGGACGGCGGGGAAGCCGTGATCAACCAGCGCCCCCTCTCGGCCTCGGGTTGCCGGGGACCCAGGGCTCTCTCTTAGAGAGAAAAGGCGAGGGAAAGACAGCTTTGAAAGCCGGGGTACTTCACCCATCCTGGGCCTGGCTGGACCCGACACCTAGCGGTGGGAGGCGAACGACTCAAGCCTTCTGGTTGACCCGCTCAAGTCTCCCAGCACCCTCCCCAGCCGTTGCTTTCGTTCGGTTCTATCCCAGACGCACCCATAGGCGACTCTTCCAGCACAACCTCCTACACAGAGACGGTTCCCAAGCACGACACCAACCGCGGGACACGCCCGCCAGCCGGGACTCTCGTCACTCTTTCCGCCTCACAAAAGCCATTTCGCCCTCCTTGTGAGCGACCGAGGACCAGGAGCGTTGCACAAAATGACCACCACCGCTAGGTGGCGCCCGACGACCCACCCGACCCACAGAGATCGCTCGCTCGCTCGCTCGTGATCTTGCTCGGCCGAGGCGTCTTCACCTTCTCTGGCGCGACAGAGTGTCCTCCCACGCTCATGCCCGGAGGTGACACGCACCCACGACAGGGCAGGGGACTCCCCGTCGGTTCCCCCACACCCCATCCCCGAACATGGGTGAACGCGGGCTGGCCGGGCCGGACATTCGGGAGGAGCCACGGACGCTCAGGCTACGAAAACGAAAGGAGGAACCGAGACCACAGGCAGCTAGCTAGGAAAACAGGCGAATCGCTCTCCTTCGTGGAGAGGCAGGGAGGGAGGGAGGGAGGGAGGGAGGGAGGGAGGCTCACGGGAAACAAAGAGTGCGTCTCGACGATAAGTGACAGTACTAAGTGGGCCAGTCGAGGGGCTGCGACACTTAGAGCACGGTGAGAGGGAGAGACCGAGGGACTGAGGGAGACCAAGGGACTGAGGGAGGGAGGGAGGTGGCAATGGCAGGCAGTCTCCTGCCACCCGAGTCTCCTCTCAAAGACATATATATATACTTCACCGTGGCCACTGCTTGCTTGCTTGCTTGCTTGCTTGCTTGCTTGCTTGCAGTCCTTTTTCTCCACCCCACTCTCCACATCCCCCAGCCCCTACTTCTCAGACTAAATACCGAGTCAGAGAAAATTAAAACAGCCGTGGAATAGTGTTTTTGTCATGGAATACGGATCTGTTGTGAACATTTTCACTTAGGATGGAAAAAATTAAAAGGTCATTTGATGGATTTCTGGTAGAGGGTCTATTTCCCACCGCGATGAAGATGATCTCCTGATCCTTGTACTTTCAGTTTCTGAGTGCTGCTGGCATGACAGACACGGGCCCTCACACTCGCGTTGACGAGACAGTTCTGACTGAGTGACAGCATGGAGCCCGTAGGACAAGGCTTCGGCTTCCCCTTCCCCCCAATAAACCAGAAAAATAAATAAATAGATCAATAAATACCCAGAGGCAGAAACATGGAAGCAGCTTCTCAGACTCTTTAGAGAAGGCTCCTGAGGTCTGACTGGGGTGACACACATGGCAGAGGAGACGACTAGACCAGGGTACCTCCCTTCACAACCATCATCCAGGCCCCCAGCACTGCCTGCCTGCCTTCCTCCCTCCCTCTTTCCCTTCCTTCCTTTTTTAAATACCAGGTTATTTATTTTAATTTACTTATTTTTAATTGCATTGGGAGGCTAGATATTTTTGGGTTTTCGGGAGTGGACAGACATACGAAAGGAAGGAAGGAAGGAAGGAAGGAAGGAAGGAAGGAAGGAAGGAAGGAGAGAAAGGATCAGAGCAGTGAATATACAGGTGCACAGTCATTACACCAAGGTGGACTGCAGATAGAAAATAAGAGGAAGAAAAAAAAATAGAATGTCACCAAAAGGTCAGCCTGGTCTATAAAAGTGAGTTCCAGGACAGTCAGAGCTATTATATGAAATTGCCTGAGTTCAAATCAGCAATTTCCAAACTCCAACAAGAATGTTTACAGGAAAGGCAACAGATAAAGGCACATCAAAGAAGTCCAGTGGAGCTGTAGGCACACCCTTTGAAACTTCTCTATTGCAAGGTCACAGAGTTAGGAAAGGATCTTGATCTTAAACTTTCCTTAATAGTAAGTCTCTGTGTGTATCATACTCAAGTCAAGTGCCCTCAGAGCTCATGGAAGATGAAACAGAGCTCTACAATAAGAGATGGGTGTTGGGGGGGGATTCACTCAAGAAAATAAAAGCAAAGCCCTACACTAACCCTGGCACACAGTAAAATCAGTCCTATGAGGAAATTTTTAGCTCAAATTGCCCACGTTTTACAAAGGCTTCTAACCGGGAAGTGATGATGCATGCCTTTAGTTCCAGCATGCAGCCTGGTCTCCAAGAGCGAGTTCCAGGACTGACTCAAAAACTAGAGAGAAACCCTGTCACAAAAAAAGAACAAACAAACAAAAAATCTATTACATAAATCAATAGATGCATACATAGATGGAAGAATAGATGAGAGACAGACAGACAGACAGACAGAGAGAGAGAGAGAGAGATAGACCCAAACCCCATCTTCTGTCTTCTGATGGTACCAGGCTCTCTCCCAGGGGTCACAGAGGAAGGTGGGCAGGCAGCAACGCAGGCAGTGTACGTGTATGATATCAAGCAAGCCTATATGTGATATATAGGGTCTAATAGGGTAATGTCAGTATTACATTGGGGTAGGTCTCAGGAGCACAAGAACCCAAATCTCTGATCACCAAATTCCCCAAATTCCCTGACACCAGAAGAGGGCACTAGATCCCCACCATGTGGTTTCTGGAAATTCTCTGCAGTTCTGATTTTTTTCACTGTTCCTCCTGCTTGCCTGCATTTAGTGAGAGAGTGGGCACCACTCCTCCCTGCTTCTCTGTGTGTCTGTGCCTGTCACATCCTGGATAGTCAGAGTGCCCGCCACCTATGCCTGCCTGAGATGTAGCTGGCAGCCCTGGTTGTGGCAGGGGGAAAGGGGGGGAGTGGATTCCACTGGAGAACCATGGGCAGAGGCTCTGTGGATTCCCTGCAAGAGGCCTCACTGTTTCAGGTAAATCAGTGACCAGGTCTGAATCCAGGACAGACTCCAAAGCCAGAGAGAATCCCTGTCTCAGAAAATAAACAAACAAAAAAAATAAGTAAACTAATAGATAAATTGATAGCCAGGCAGAGACTCTGAGAGATGATAAAACACCTCAGATATCAGGGAGCCCAAGGCAGGCAGGTCACTGCGAGTGTAAGGCTACCTTGTTCTGCAGACTGAGATTCAGGACAGGCAAAATGACACAGACGAACTCTGTTTAAAAAATAAAAAGGTGTTCAGTGCATGTCTTTAATCCCTGCACTAGGAGGCAGAGGCAGATGGATCTCTGTGAGTCTGAGGCCAGTCTTGTCTACAAAGTGAGTTCCAGGGCATACAAGGATACACAAGGAAACCCTAAGTTGAAAAACCACAAATAAACAAACAGATAATAACAATAAAAATATTTGAGAGTTCAAATAATTGACTTCATTCACAATAAAAAAAATATGGATATCAAAATATCAAATGCACTTGAACACATTGACACAGGAGACCACTTCCTAAATATAACCCCAGTAGCACAGACACCGAGAGAAACAAAATGAATACATGAGACCTCCTGACACTGAAAAGCTTCTGCAAAGCAAAGGACATGGCCAACAAGACAAAACGACGGCCTACACAATGGGAAAAGATCTTCACTAACCCCACATCAGACAGAGAGGTCTGGTCTCCACAATATACAAAGAACTCAAGAAATTGGTCATCTAAAGAACAAAGAATCCAATTTACAAAATGGAGTACAGACCTAAACAGAGAACTCTCAACGGAGGAATCTAAAATGGCTGACAGACACTGAAGAAAATGGTCAACATCCTTAGTCATCAGAGAAATGTACATCAAAACGAGTTTCTATGTCTCTTGGATGAAAGAATGAAAGGAGTGCCTCCCCACACCCAGGCTCAGTGTTTAGTATCACGTTCTGTTAATTTCTTGTACATTTAGTTTAATTTCACATTTTGTTCATCTCTCTTGGTCTGCACCAAGTGTTTCCCTGTGTGGGGTGGGGCATGGAAGGTGTCCTATTTCAGAACATTTTATTTTACTTTGCTTTGAGACAGTCTTTCCAGTTGTGTAGAACTTAGTTTAATTCCAAATTTTTTAAAAAGATTTGTGGTTTTTTTATTTTTTTAATATTTATTTATTTATGTACACAATATTCTGTCTCTGTGTATTCCTGAAGGCCAGAAAAGGGATCCAGACCTCATTACATATGGTTCATGAACCAGCATGTGGTTCCTGGGAATTGAACTCAGGACCTTTGGAAGAGCAGGCAATGCTCTTAACTACTGAGCCATCTCTCCAGCCCTAAAGAATTTTTTATGGTTTGTTTAACTTTATTTTACATGCAGTGGCATGAATGTGTCAGTTCATCCAGAAATTGGATTTACAATCACTTATGTGCTGCTGCCATGTGGGTCCTAGGAATTGAACCCACTTCTTCAGGAAGAGCCACCAAACCATCTCTCCAGGCCTTCCTTTAATTTAACAAATGTATTGGTGTGTCTCTAGGTGTGCCTCTCTCTCTCTCTCTCTCTCTCTCTGTCTCTTTCTGTGTGTGTGTGTGTGTGTGTGTGTGTGTGTGTGACTCTGTGTGTCTGTGGGGTGGCCTTTGACTTTACCAAGGTGAACACATTCAAGAGAAGAAATGGTGATTTACAGATAGAACACACAAAAAAAAAACAAACAGATAGCTTGACCTTTAAAAGTGAGTTCCAGGACTGCCAAGGCAAGGCTATTACCTGAAATTGACTGAATTCATATCAGCAATTTCTCAACTCCAACAAGAATGTTTACAGAGAAGTCAAGAAAAAAAAAACAAATCATGTTGAATGAAGTGCCAGAGTCAAAGGCCTGCTCCACTACCTGCCAACCCTGGCTGTATTTTGAATCTCATATTTGATTTCTCTCTCCACATACATTGAGTTTAATACATGTGAAGGCAGACTGAAGAAAACAATCAAGAAAAACAGAAAACAATGAGGGAGAGAGAGAGAGAGAGAGAGAGAGAGAGAGAGAGAGAATGTGGATTTACAGATAGGAAATAAGAAAAAAAACAGAATGTCACAAAGAAGACAGCCTGGTCTGTCAAGTGAGTTCCAGGACAGCTAGGGCTGTTAGGCAGAGAAACCGTGCCTAAAAAATAATAAAAGAAGAAAAGAAAGAATGCAAGAAAGCAAGCAAGAGAGAGAGAAAGAAAGAAAGGAAGGAAGGAAGGAAGGAAGGAAGGAAGGAAGGAAGGAAGGAAGGAAGGAAGAGGAAAAAGGGAAAAAAGAAAGAAAGGGAAAAAACTCTGGGAGTTTTAGGCCAGCCTGGTCTACAAGAAAGGAGTTAGTTCCAAGAACGGTCCTCAAAGCAACAGAGAAACCCTGTCTTGTAAAGCAAAACACAAAACCAAACAAAAAGGATAAATAAAATATGAGAGAGAGAGAGAGAGAGAGAGAGAGAGAGAGAGAGAGAGAAGAAATTTGAATTTACAGATAGGAAACAAGAAAAAAAAACAGAATGTCACCAAGAAGACAGCCTGGTCTGTAAAGTGAGTTCCAGAACAGCTATGACTGTTATACAGAGAAACTATGCCTCAAAAATTAATGAAAGAAGGAAAGAAAGCAAAAAAGAAAGAAAGAAAGAGAGAAAGAAAGAAAAGAAAAGAAAAGAAAAGAAAGGCAGTCTTTTTTCCTTTATTCTCCTTTTAATGCCAGGTCATTTATTTTAATTTTAGTTTTTCTTTTAAGATTGTATTTGCAGCAGCAGTGTTCAGAAAGAAGTGCTGGACCATGTAGTGAAATAGTTTGTCTGAAACATAAATAAAAACACAGGTCCTGTCTCAAAAAAAAATCAAGTTAAAATGTGAAATAAAACAAAGAAGGGGCTTTTTGTTTCGTTTTGTTTTGTTTTTCTAAGAAACCTGAAAATGACTGAATTCAACAATTTTCAAACTTCAGCAAGAAGGTAGTTTTTCCCAGCTCCAACAAGAGAGCAACAAATATGCATGTCTAGGCCCTGTCACCAGAAGAGGTCATTAGATTCCCACCATGTGGTTTCTGGAAATTGTTAATGGGATGGCTTTTGAACTCAATAAGATGAAAGCATTCAAAAGGAAGGGATTCGTATTTGGAAGAGGCACGTGGATCTCTGGGATTTTGAGGCCAGCCTCAAACTAGTTCCAAAGACAGGATCCAAAGCAACAGAGAAACCCTGCCTTGACTCAAAAATCAAAACAAAAACATAAACCAAAAATAAATAAAACATAAAATTAAAAAAACAGTTCACAAATCACAATCCCAGAGAACCTAGACAACAACGAGGACCCTAAGAGAGACATATATAGATCCAATCTACACGAGTAGTAGAAAAAGACAAGATCTCCTTGGAGCATGGGAACCTTGGGAGGGGGTTGAAGAGGAGAGGAGAGGCAGGGAGGGGGAGCAGAGAAAAATGTAGGGCTTAACAAAAATAAACAAAAGAAACAAGTAAAGCCAGGTGGTGGTGGTACATGCCTTTAATCCCAGCACTCAGGAGGCTGAGGCAGGTGAATCTTTGTGAGTTTGAGGCCAGCCTGGTCTACAAGAGTTAGTTCCAGCCCAGGCTCCAAAGCTACAGAGAAACCCTGTCTTGAAAAACCAAAAATAAATGAATAAATAAATAAAATAGGCATGGATTTAAAAAAAAAAACTCAAATGCAAACTAAGTAGAAAGAAATACTTTCAATATGCCATTCAAGAATTAGGGAAACCTATTATCCCAGCACCCTGTGTGGGGTGGGGCATGGAAGGTGTCCTATTTCAGAACATTTTATTTTACTTTGATTTGAGACATTTTTTCCAGTTGTGTAGATCTTAGTTTAATTTCAAATTTTTAAAGAATTTTTAATGATTTATTTAACTCTATTTTACATGCAGTGGTATGAATGTGTCAGATCATCCAGAAATTGGCTTTACAATCACTTATGAGCTACTGCTATGTGTGCCCGGGGAATTGAACCCACTTCTTCAGAAAAAGCCACCGCACACACCGAGCCATCTCTCCAGACCTTTAATTTCACAAATGTATTTGTGTGTCTCTGGCTGTGCCTCTGTCTCTGTGTGTGTGTGTGTGTGTGTGTGTGTGTGTGTGTGTGTGTGGTGGGGGATCACAATTCAAAACATTTTAGTGAAGGCCCTTTGCAGACAAGACAGGAAGATACAGGACACCATGCACCATATTTTCAAGGTCCATTTTGTTTTCTGTCTCCTAGCCTCTAGAGGATCATGATTTGAATTCACTGTCTCCAGATTCTCCAACTTGTGACAATACACTATACATGCAAATAAAAATATCATAAACCTTTAGCTTCCTGTCTAGGGTGAGAGAGTTCAAAATGAAGAAAAGAAAAACTGTGGAAGACAGACTGAGGGGAAAAAATCAAGAAAAACAGAGAAGTTCCTGTGAGGAATGAGACAAAGTAGAGATTTAGAATGAGAGGGGGGGAGGGAGAGAGAATTCCCTCAAACAAATGAAAACATACCCTTACAAGAACTCCTGGCACACAGTGAACTCAGTCCTTTGAGGAAATGTATAGGTCTCATTGCCCACCATTGGAAAAGAAATCTAGCTGGGTAATGGTGGCAGCGCCTTTCTTTATTCCCAGTTCACAGTCCTCAGAGATCAGGGTGGCAGAGGCAGGCAAATCACTGTGAGTGTGAGGCTACCTTGTTGTGCAGTGTGAGTTTCAGGACAGATAAAGTGACACAGAGAAGAAACCCTGTCTAAAAAAACTGTGTGTTTAGTTCAGGTCTTTAATTCTGGCACTAGGAGGCAGAGGCAGAGGCAGAGGCAGGGGCAGGGGCAGGGCCAGGGGCAGGGGCAGGGGCAGGGGCAGGGCCAGGGGCAGGGGCAGGGCCAGGGGCAGGGGCAGGGGCAGGGCCAGGGGCAGAGGCAGAGGCAGCTGGATCTCTGTAAGTCTGAGGCCAGCCTTGTCTACAAAGTGAGTTCCAGGGCAAACAAGGATACACAGGGAACCCCAATATAGAAAAACGATGGATAAAAAACAAATAAACAGATAATAATAATAACAACAGCAACAAAAATATCTGAGAGCTCAATTAATTGACTTCACTCACAATTCAAAACTAATAAAATAAGAATTAAAAATAAAATCAAATGCACTTGAACGCATATATAATAATAATAATCTAAGAGCTCAATTCATTGACTTCAACCCGAATTCAAAAATTAAAAAATAAAACAAAAAGTGTGTCTGATCGATCACAATCAGTGAAAGGACTGTGTGGGCCAAGGGGCTGCCACAATTAAGGGAGGAACTGGGTGGGAGGAGGGAGGCACAAGAACCCAAATCTCTGATGTCTTCCCTGTCAACAGAAGAGGGCACTAGATCCCCACCATGTGGTTTCTGGAAATTCTCTGCAGTTCTGATTGTTTTCATTGTTCTTCCTGCATGCCTGCATTTAGTGAGAGAGTGGGCATCACTCTTCCCTGCTTCTCTGCCTGTCTGTGCCTGTCACTTCCTGGATAGCCAGAGTGCCCGCCACCTATGCCTGCCTGAGATGTAGCCGGCAGCCCTGGCTGGGGCTGGGGGAAAGGGAGAGAGTTTTTTTAAACTCTGTTTTTTAAAAAAAAAGTGTTCAGTGCATGCTTTTAATCCCTGCACTAGGGGCCAGAGGCAGATGGATCTCTGTGAGTCTGAGGCCAGTCTTGTCTACAAAGTGAGTTCCAGGGCATACAAGGATACACAAAGAAACCCTAGGTTGAAAAACCACAAATAAACTAACAGATAAAAAGATAATAACAATAAAAATATTTGAGAGTTCAAATAATTGACTTCATCCCCAATAAAAATTATAGAAATCAAAATATCAAATGCACTTGAATGCATTGGCACAGGAGACCGCTTCCTAAATATAACCCCAGTAGCACAGACACTGAGAGAAACCAAATGAATACATGAGACCTCCTGACACTGAAAAGCCTCTGTAAAGCAAAGGACATGGCCAACAAAACAAAACGATGGCCTACACAATGGGAAAAGATCTTCACTAAACCCACATCAGACAGAGGTCTGGTCTCCACAATATACAAAGAACTCAAGAAATTGGTCATCTAAAGAACAAAGAATCCAATTGACAAAATGGAGTACAGACCTAAACAGAGAACTCTCAACAGAGGAATCTAAAATGGCTGACAGACACTGAAGAAAATGTTCAACATCCTTCATCATCAGAGAAATGTACATCAAAAGGAGTTTCTAGAACCAAGGAGACAGTTCCTAATGTCTCCTCCTTCCTTCTTTCC